>NW_020656077.1:2373029-2394554 GCF_003589595.1 Hyposmocoma kahamanoa
TATATATATATATATATATATATATATAGTATATAAAAATCTAATATAAAAAAATCCATATATATATATATATGGATTTTTTTTCTCTATTAGCACGCTGCAGAGACGGACGTGTCTGCTAGCATTATATAATTTAAATTTAATAAATAATAAACCTGTAACTGTGTCGCCGCTGTATCAGCGCTTTTCACTTTGTGTTTTGTGATGCTACGTGTGTCCTTGTGCTTCTTTCAAATTATGAAGAATGAGTAGCCCGTTTAACAGAAGTACGATGACGAATCGTAGCCCACCTCCCGTTAGACGGCACGTGGAATTGGACCCATCCCCAGCTCAAGCCTCAGCCCTCACCCTTTCTACGCCTGCACTGACTATAGACGCGGTCTCGACTCATGAAATTCAGAGATGGATGAGTCAAATAGAACAATGCCTGAATGACATCTGCACTATTTCTGGAGATGGGAAACTGAATACGGAGCAGAAGCTAAAAATTAGCAACATTAGCAGGTCAGTACTTGGAGGCGTCTCTCAATTGGCGGTGTAATATCAGTCCCTAAAACAAAAATATATTTCAGCCAATTCTTTGATCAGCACATTGAAAGATCAAGTCAATGTTGGTGACCAATTAAAAGACTTAAAATCTTGCGTACAGTCAGGCCCCAGAGTATCAACCCAGTCTTTTGCGGACATAGTTAGGAAGAGTGGTTTGCCCTCAGTATGTCCATCGAACAGTATTGCTATTTACCCACCCAATAAAGATGCGTCGAGCGATGACACTAGAAAAATTGTTCAGAATCTAATTAAGCCTGAAGAATTGAAACTGCATATCAGCGGTATGCGTAAAACAAAATGTGGAGGAGTTATTATAAGCACGGAGAGTAAGGAAGACATACTAAAGCTCAAACAGTCTGAACAACTGAAAAAATCAGGCCTGAAATTAGAAGATGCGAACAAAAACGGCCAAAGATAATATTATTGGGTGTGCCCCATGCATGTCATGTCAAATAAGGAATTATTTGACTGCTTGTACGATCAAAATTTGTCGGAGAAACATCCTAGCTTAAATAAAAGCAACATAGAGAGCGCAATTAAATTTAGTCATAAGTCAGGCAAAAAGGACGAGGCTATCTGTAACTATGTGCTAGAAGTGTGTGCTCCCATTCGGAGGACACTCATAGAACAGCAACGTGTCTACATTAACTGGTCTTCATGTGCGGTTCGAGATTACACACGCGTAACTAGATGTTACAAATGCCAACAGTATGGGCACTCAGCAAAGTTCTGCCGGGATACAGAGCCCACGTGCGGCCACTGCGGCGGTGCAGGCCACTCCATCAAGGAGAGTACTAAGCACGCGGAACCCGCGAAGTGCGCCACCTGTGTACGCTTTAACAAACCAGGTAATCATAAAACAGGAGATGAACAATGTCCTGCTAGGAAGAGCGCAATAGCGAGACACGTGAGTAATACTGATTATGAGGGCGCCTAGAGCGCCGCGTTCCTTCTCTACCACAGCACAAACACGGACTCCATTGTAAATGATCTAGCCCAAGACATTGATGCAACTTGCGAATATAAATCCATAACATGCGACCCAGATCAGTGCCCCATGTTTAATTCCATGTCTAATTCTAATTTAAAAATAGTTCTACAAAATATTAGAAGTACAAGTTGTAATTTTGACGGTCTTTTATCGTTACTAAACCCTATTAATTTTGAGCCTGACATCTTTGTTTTAACTGAGTGTAGATTACCCAAAACGTCCTCAATTCCACACTTGGATGGGTATAATTCGTATGTTAGTGAGGAAAGCAACGTATTACAGAACGATGGAGTAGCTTTTTACGTCAAAAACGACATACCCAACGTATTGATAGAGGAACCTAAAATAGTGGATGCTAACAGTTTGACTTTAAAAATTGAGAATGACATTGCAATTGTAGCAATTTATCGCTCCCCCTCATACAGAAATATCACAAATTTTTTACTTTCCCTAAGTGATATTATGAAATCACTTTCATCTTTCCGTAACGTATTTATTCTTGGTGACCTAAATATTGACATTAAGTTTGACAATGAAGATAGCAACTCCGGCGAATACTTAAATCAAGCAGCTTCTCGTGGCTACCTCCCCACTCATCAACATCCGACGAGAGACTACAATTGCTTAGACCATATATTAGCCAAAACCATCCTTACCGTAAAAACTATAGTATTAAAAACTACTCTAACTGACCACTATACCTTATTACTAAGCCTAGAAAAAAACTTAATTAGAACACAATCTTTTAATTCTTATACAGAACTAAATAAGGAGGGCGTGTCTCGTGAACTTGCAAACTTAGATAAGTCTCCAATATACAATTCAAGTGATGCTAACGCAGCGATGGAGTATTTGATCTGTTCGCTCACTAAAATAATAGAAAATAATACAACAAACAAAACATTCACGCGCCGCTATAAAATACTTAAACCTTGGATTACTCCAGGTTTGCTGCGCTGTATTAAAAATAGAGATAAATTACACAAAAAAATTTGTTCAGTTTCCGGATAATGCAATATTTAAAATTACTTGTTATAGATATAGAAATTTTTGTAACAATTTATTAAAGAAATTGAAACGTCAATACAAAAAGTTGCAAATAATTAATGCAGGTCATGATAAAAAAAGATTATGGAAAGTCATCAAAAATATCACGAACATGACTAACTCGAAATCGTCCGCTCTACAATGAATTGTAGATGCAGACAATACAGTGCAAACTGTTAACGCAGCAAATGAATTCTTCACTAGTGTAGGAAAACTTTTAGCTGAAAAAGCGGAAATAAACCTTCCGCTTTCAACTACAACCATGACCTCGTCACGCGCTTCACAACTGCACTCGTTTGTCTTAAACAACACTGACGAACTCGAAATTGAAAATATTATTATGACTTTAAGAAATGACTGTGCGACAGGAATTGACAAAATACCTTGTTCTTTCATTAAACAAAATAGATTACATTTGATTTCACCCCTGACTTACATATTTAATCTCTGTCTATCGACAGGAACGTTTCCCAAAGTACTAAAAACAGCCCTTGTAAAACCTATTTACAAAAGCGGTGATAAGAGCAATATTAACAATTACCGACCAATTGCCATATTACCATCTCTCTCTAAAATACTAGAAAAAATAATTTACAAAAGGCTTGTTAACTATTTAGAAACGAAGAAACTTCTCTCGACGTCCCAATGTGTGGGTTCAGACAAGGACTATCGACAAACGACGCAGTCGATGAGCTGACGGAATACATCGTAAGAAATTTGGACTTGAGGAATAAATGTTTGGCAATATTCCTTGACCTCGCAAAAGCTTTTGACACTGTAAACATACCAATACTTTTAAACAAGTTAGAAGCACTTGGAATTAGAGGAATACAGCTCAAACTTTTACAGGACTATCTTTCTGACAGAAAACAGCGCGTGACTATTGACAAAATAACGAGTGCTGAATTACCGGTTGAATATGGTGTTCCCCAAGGAAGCATCATAGGGACTATCTTATTCCTTGTCTATATTAATCAACTATGCGCTCTCCCCCTCTCTGGTGGCAAGATCATATCTTACGCTGATGACACAGTTCTATTATTCAGTGCCCCAAGTTGGAATGAAATCTTTACACAAGCTCAATTTGGTTTTAACTCGGTAACCGACTGGCTTAGAGCAAATGCCCTGACACTTAATACTACCAAAACTAAATACATCACTTTCTCCTACAATATTTCCTCACAACCTGTTGAGAATGCTTACTCAATAGTAGTTCACAATTGTGTTGGCCCTCGATCTCTTGGATGCCTCTGTACTTGCTCAAAACTGGACAGCACAAGCAATATTAAATATTTAGGTGTCATAATTGACCAACATCTCAATTTCAAACAGCATATACTGGCGCTAACTTCTAGAGTTCGAAAATTAATTTATGTATTTAAAAATTTAAGATACTCGGCCAGCAGCGCCCTTCTCAAATCAGTTTATTTAGCCCTTTGTCAATCACTGTTACTTTACTGCGTTACATCCTGGGGCGGTGCACATGAGACCGCTCTGATACACTTGGAAAGAGCGCAGAGAGCTGTTCTTAAAGTGATCAACTTTCGTCCTTTCGATTACCCAACCCACAAATTACTAAACGAGTGCGATGTTCTATCTGTTCGGCAACTGTTTATCCTGCAAATAATTATGAAAAAGCACTCAATTACTCCATATGATTACATGACTGTAACTAAGCAAAGACGACACGATCCCTTTTTATCTCGTACTCAACTCGGCACAGCACACTCACATAGATTCTTCTGCTTCCTTGGCACATTCCTTTATTTTAAAATAAATTCTACTTTGCATTATTTTCATATGAATAAAACTGAATGTAAAAAGACCGTCAAATTTTGGGTTAAGAGTAAAACCTACAATGATACCGAGAACTTGTTGGAAGTTATTTCATAATTTATATTTATATAATATGTAATGTTTAACTACTTATCTTTTATTTGTTAAATTTATAAAATCTTTTTTTTTTTAAGCTTTGTTATGAAAAATGCACTATTATGCCAAAAATACAGGTACACATGTACTTAGTTTAGACATCGCAATTGCACTGTTAGGCACTAAGATTAAAATGTTTAATTTTATCATGATTATTTTATATAATTTAGATTTTTTGTTGTTTTGTTTATTACTGTTATTTTAATATTTTATCTTCAATTACATTGTTTTCATTATAATTGTATTAGATTAAGTAATATTGAAATAAATTTATCTTTATCTTATTTATCTTTATCTTTATCTTTATCTTAATATATATATATATATATATATATATATATTTAATTAATAACTAATGTAACTATAGTTGCATTATTTTAGGCAGCCAAAACTGTGTGTGGTGATGACACATTTCGCAACCTCTTCAAAACGTATACGTAGCGATGTAACTTGTTTATTAATGCCACCACATGTTGCGACCAATGTTGCAGGCACTGTCTCTTTCTACGCCTAAGAATACTGTTAAGTTTACCTCCTGTATACCGACATCCTTGATTTAATATTAAGTTTCATTTTAGTTTGTCGACTTGTACCAAATTGAATGAATTTAGTTTTTGTCAAGTTTACAGTTAAATTATTGTCAATTAGCCAATTTATTATTAAATCTATTGTATTATTAATGTCTGATTCATGGTTAAAAATGTCATTTTTGTATGGTATTATGACTGAAATGTCATCTGCAAACAATATACATTTGTGTTGGGTAATCTCTGGTAGGTCATTTATGTACAGCAAGAATAATAGCGGGCCGAGAACGCTACCTTGCGGGACACCACATGCATTGACTCTATATTGCGATTTTGCTAACTCTACATAGCCATTTTTTGTTTGGTATTTTATTTCTACAGCCTGTTTTCTCTTTTCTAAATAAGAAGCCAACCAGCTGAGGGCCACACCTCTAACACCTAAGTTATTCAGTTTTATTCAGTAGAATATCATGTGATACAAAGAACGTGCTACTTTACATCCAGTGCAATTTAGGAACATTCATAAAAAAAAATCAGTGAAAAATATAGTGAATGGAAGTTTAAAACGTATTGGACGAAATATACTGGCTCTACCGTTTACTCATTTCGATGATGCTAACAATTTTATTAATAATCCTTGTTTAGAGACTTACAAATTAAAAGCTTTCATTCCAACATTTACTGTAACGAGTTATCATCAGCAATCTAAAATAGTCCAAAAGATTAAGTACCACTTGAAACTTCTGTGTTCACCGGAGAATGTTTTGGTTTGTTTATATGTGTAAAGTTTATTCTAATAGCCAAGTTAAATAATATTTTCCGACTCTATGAGCGCATTACAATCTTTTTATTATAATATAATAATTGCCTAAGTTTCCATTTAGTTTATGACTAAATGCATCTCAATGCATTTAGTTTAAACCAGCTGATTTGCCCCGTTATATTAGAAACTAGAAATTTACTTCATCAGTGAGTGTACATTAAAAGGTTATTCTGTAGCGTTCCTTGGGTGCCGAGTCATTGCGGCATCACAGGCAATTAACGAATTTGGCGATGATTTATGTCAGGAATTCCTGGCAGGAATGTTGGACTGTTAGCAGCTGAATGTAGAGGTCGTTATATGCGAGTATACAATTCTATTCCTACTAAGTCTTGGTTTTCCAAAATTAAATTTGGATAGTTGGCCACAAGTGTACTGGTTCGCATGAGACTGGGGGATGTGTCTTGTCCGACCTACTTAGCCAAGTTTAAAATTATAGACAGGAATCTTTGCGAGTGTGGAGAGACAGAGGTGATCGAAATCATATTGTACTGATCTTCCTTTATACGATCATTCCTTTTTATACCATGTCCTCATCTCCATTGACTTCCCTCTTCCTAATACTGTAAAGCTTATATATTTTATCATTTATTAGTTCTATTATCTATAAATATGTAGCTATATATTACATTTGTTCATACTTTTTTATATTTAGGTATTTCTATTTAACCTTAATCGCACTCACCGGATCCTTTCTTCCAAATTATTTTCCTTTCCGTACTTACGTAGTATTCCGTAAATAAGTTTGCCCGTTTTGCATAGGCAGAAATGCAAACCGCGAAGTGACAGAAACAAAACAAAAAGGAACTTGTAATGGTAGTTCAAGTTATCTCATTTCCATTTCCTTTCATAAATTCCATCCATCATTGGTTAGATTTACTTACCACCTATCCTATCCTGTTGATCACTTTTCCAAAATTCCGTTTGCTTTGATTTTTATTTCGCGATTTCCTTTCCCCGTTCTTAATTTCATATTAATATCCATAAACCCAACCAAAGTTCCACAACAACAACTGCAACGACAATAATAATTATCCTGAAATCTCAAGAAGCAAGAAAATATTTATTTGGAAGAATTATCAAAAATTTGCAACTCGGTGGAAATTGCATATGGCCAAAAACTGGACGCCATAGTGCCAAAGTATAAAAAGAAAAAAAAAGTATGTGGAAGAAAGTTTTTTGATTTTGTCCGAGGATGGAACAAAATATTTTTTTCACATTTTAGCTTTGAACCAACGCAAGTCAATTTACTCTTGTTTTTATTACAAATACAAAGAGTGTAAAACTTATAATTACGTTAAGTTTTAAAGAAATGTGCGGGCGTACTGGCTTGTAAGTCTTTGATTTTAGTTTAAGTAGGTAAATTTAAAGTAAAAAAATATTATAATACTGTTGGAGAGTTTTGTCACACTTATATTAGATAATAGGCACGGGATATATGTATAAAGAGCCCAAAAGTTTGGTTTGTTTGAAAAAATAGCAAATTTTCATGATTTAGATCCCAACAAATAGTTTCATTTCCAATGTGTAAAAACTTGAACTTGATTATATCATTAGGTGAACAAATTTAATATGAAATCATCATATTGTTAAACATTCCTTATCTACTGTTATCTAGTAAGAAACTCTTAGAGGTTCTTTGCAATATTTGTTTACATTTATATCATATGGATAAAAATGAAAACAAATAATATAAATAAATATAACAAACCTAAACAACAACAGATTACTCCTATGGATTTTTGTTATACAAGTGCGCAGAATCTGAACACCTTTTCTAGTTCCACAATAGGCAAATATAAATGGTAAATTTAGAATACGAACAGCAATCTTACAATATAATTGTATACATTGCTCCATAAATAAGTTTGTGACTGTCAAGAACTGTGAGAAATTACTATACTATTCTTAACATTAGTAACATTTTTATGAATTTACTGTAGTCAAAAATGAATACTCATTGTATTATGAAGTTTTGGTATAGGTTGGCAGCGAGATGATCCTTGTTTCCTTCTAAACAATGAAATGATTTTATAGGTCATTGGGTAGAGATCAATTGCGTTGTGCTTGTAGCTACAGACCTAAGAATGAAGATAAGTACAAAAAGCCTGAGTGGTTGGAGGAACATAATGCTGGCAAGTCATACACACCTTCTTATAATATTGCACCAAGTGACATCACACCGGTGCTTGTATCCAGCAGGAAGTTCAAAAATACTGCTGCTATTGCATTGAAACCCATGATGTGGGGAATAATACCACCTTGGCACAAAGTAAGTAAGATCACTCATGCATACATTAACCTAATATCAAGTTACGATATTAGTACAGGCCATCTTCAACACCTGAAATTCCAGCTGTTGTGCTTTTGTGCTATAACCAGTGACCGGAATTGAGGTAGTTAATCTACCTGAAGTATAAACATATTCTTAGTATAGACATACCCAATTCGTCATCAATGAATATAAAATTTCTTTATTTTTTACTGATTGTTTTTAATAAATAGTAAAAAATAAAGTGGTTAATTTAAATGTTTAATTCCGACTAAAGGTCTCATGTTTATTTTTTAAATGGCTGAAGTATTTAAATATGTAAGTACCTGTAGAAACACAATTACAATATTATTTTTGAGACAACAATTAGTAGCAAATACTTAATAGGAAATACTAATTTGTCACCAATGAACTCAAATTTCTATAAATAATATGCATATTCAAATGAGTTCCGAGAAGTCCTAGGTTTTGTAGAAGGGAATGTCCACATTTTTGTTTAGTTTACCTAAATTAACTCCCTCTGTTCCAATCACTGGCTATCAAACAATTGCCTTCTTGTCAGTACATTCTGCAACTTATCAGGCAGCATTTCTGTCATAAAGCCTTTAAACTAAGAGTGAGTAAATCTAAGTTCCCATGAGTGATAACATCAGATGTGTTTAAACATTTTAAGTGTCTGAAACTTGACAATTATGAATAAATATCAATTTAAACCTTATCCAAGGTCTACTGAAAAGCCAATTCAAATATTTATTTATACCTTTGTTTTTACCATTGATACTTAATAAAATACTTGCTTAGAAAAATTATGTTTCAAACAATGCATAATGTTTGTTTTCAATCATTGTAGTTTTTCTAGCAAAGCTTTTTCTCCAGTAACCTGTTTTATTACTCATTTTCAGGGAGACTACAGATCACATAACCTCAGTACAAACAACTGCCGTTTGGAGAATATAAAAAATTCAAAACTTTACAGTCCAATCCTCAAAGGTGGTGGTAGATGTGTCATTGTAGTGGAGGGCTTCTATGAATGGCAAACAACTAACAAATCATCTAAAGTCAAGCAACCTTACTACATCTATGCACAGCAAGAGGATGAAGTGAAGGTTCTTTACTTTTCTGAAGTAATCTTTGAGAATTCCATAAAATATAATAATTAATTTTGTACTCATATTGTAGATAGATGAACCTGATACCTGGAATAATAGTTTTAGTGAAGATAAGGGATGGTCGGGAATCAAACTTTTGTACATGGCTGGGCTGTACAATGTATGGGAAGGGGATCATGCTGTAATATACTCTTATTCTGTTATAACTATGGACTCCAATACAACACTCAGTTGGCTTCACCACAGAATGCCAGCAATGTTGGAAACAGAGGAACAAATACAAGTTAGTACCTATATTGTGAAAACAGGCATCATTAGCTAAAGCCCAACTACTGTCATTTAGATGCTACTGGTAATGATAATTTAAGATGTGCTTTTGTAAAATACTAACAACTTTGCAGGATTATATTGCTGTTCCATGACTTTTAATGTCATTAGATTTTACTTCCGAACAAAATTAAAAATGTTCGGCTGTCAATAGACAACAAAAAAAAGCGCTAGCGCCAGCGTAAACAGTAGTCCAGTGCAAAACGCAAGGGCGAGGATGGGGGTTAGTTGGGGAGGATGCTTGCATGTTTGAACTTATTACCTTACAACCAAGTATAGATCTAAAAGGTGTGGGTTAGTACCTACAACAAAACTTTAATAATAAATAAATAAATAATTTTGTTGTTATTTGTGATATAATATAGTTGTATTAGATTTAGTATTTTACAAGAAACCTGTATTTTGCTTTAATTAAATTAAGTGTATGTACCCAAGTAGTCTAGCTTTTATTATTCAAAGATTACGTTCTTAACTATTTGTAACCATTGAGAATTGGTGAGCTATTAACCAAGAAACTCTTAACTTTACTCACATAACCCTTCCAACAAACAATTATTTTTTAAATCAAACGTACATAACCAAACAACACAAATATAACAACACATTGAAAACCCGACGCAAAAAGAGGAGTTTCTAGTTTGAAGCCTTTGTGACACAAAGGCTTCAAACGGCCTTTGTGACACAAAGGCTTCAAACGAGCATCAAATCAATTTTTTATTTGAAGGCTAAATCGGGATGGGTCTTAGCTTCGTCTGATGAAAAACTGCAAAGCTATTTAAAGTATAGATATAAGGAGTGACATACATAGTATAACCACTCTTATGAGTGGTTAAAACCACCAAATATTAATTATTACCTATTCACATTTCGGATTTCCGGAAATAGTTTTACTGCATCTTAAGATAAAACTACTTATCCAGAAAGCTGAAGTTGGTTTTTAACCAGTCCAAGTCACTCCTTGTAACTATAGAATCTAAACACACGTTTATCTACTCATTTGAACACCCTGTTCTGACCATTGCTGATGATGGAGCTAAGCTTTATTAATGGTAGACCCACTGAGTTGTGCTTGTTGGGTTGATCTCAAAGAGAGTAGGCAGACAGATGATGAATTTATTTACTTTTTAGGGTTTGCTCTTTTGTATTCTTTAAGTTTTATTATTAGTCTGGGCACCAACAAATACGAAATCTTTTAAAGGGTAACAATTTTAGGTACAGTTTCACAACAGCATGTCAAGCGTGACACTTTGTCTTTGGACCGTTCTTGTCGTAAGTGGCATAGACTTGGATTTAAATCTTAAGTGTCAAGCTTGATGTGCTCATGAACCTGTACCAATGCCAATTATAGGTAACAAATAAATGTTTTCAGGCATGGTTAGACATTGACGAAGTGGGGTCTGATATGGCTCTGGCTTATTTAAAGCCTGCCAAAATTCTTAAGTGGCACAAGGTTTCCACAGCAGTTAACAATTCCAGGAATAAATCAACAGAATGCAACAAAAGGATGATTGAAACACCCACCACCCAGAAAACTCTGACTGCATGGTTCAAACCAACTACCAAGAGAAAGTCTGATGAAGATAATTCAACATCTAGTAAAAGGAATAAATTGTAAAGACAACTATGTAATCATTAAAACCTTTTAATTACGTGCATTCTATTAGTTATTTTCACATTCTATAACACTTTTTCAAACATCAACAACTAATAAAAATAAACCCGCAATGGCTACTTTTTGTAGATTTTGTTTGTACACAGTATGTACCATTTACCTGATCAAACTTGTGCAACAAAAAAAAAACAATTTGGATGTTCTGCCATGTGATGTAAAGACAACTATGTAATCATTAAAACCTTTTAATTACGTGCATTCTATTAGTTATTTTCACAATCTATAACACTTTTTCAAACATCAACAACTAATAAAAATAAACCCGCAATGGCTACTTTTTGTAGATTTTGTTTGTACACAGTATGTACCCAATGATTTACCTGATCAAACTTGTGCAACAAAAAAAAACAATTTGGATGTTCTGCCATGTGATAAACACTGTTCCCAGATAGTGTTATATTAGAACAGCAGAAAAAAGCACTGTGCCACGTGATTTACACACTCAGTGTCCTAAAAAAACAAGTTTCACCCTTATTTCGAGACTTCGACCACGAAAATACACTGTAGGTATTCTTAAAATAATAAATTTCCAGTTAATGTTTTCTAGCGAAAATGTTGCACTAATACTTAGTGCTTTGTCATCACACAGCACGTATGTACATATTATGTACTACAAACTACGAATCCACGTTACTTAACACATTACAATATTTGTTTTCATGAACTATCCCTTAACACACTAAATGTTTCACAAAATAGTTAGATTTTAGTTTTAAAATCGGGTATATGCATTCTTTGTTATTGCTGACAATAACAAAAAATACATATACCGTCTTATTACACCCAGCATCAGAATTACCTGAATGATCAATCCATAGGTCCATAAAAGTAAATATACCAATGCCATTAGCAGAGACAAAAATCTTGTTTCAATTTATATATGTGGCTTGGTACAAAACTTACCTACACAGTCCATATTATTTAAGCACTTCTTATACAGTTAACACCACATCAAGCTTGACACTGTACTTTGGACTGTTCTTATCGTAAGCGGCATAGAGTTGGATTTAAGTCTTAAATGTCAAGCTTGACAAGCTCTTGACTTTGTACCAAGTCACAGGATATATTTAAGTAAAATCAATCAATTGAATGTGCACCTATGAAAACGAAAATATTTGTCACAGTCACATTAACACTTCTTCAGCACATCAAAACATACTCATTGGTAAACAAATTCAACAAGAAATATCGTTAGTAATTATACTAAATATTTTCAATCCTAAATTGTTTATAATCTGCTTCACATGTAATCATTTTGTGGTTTTCCAAAAAATCTGATACAAAGCTTTGTACTTCATATTCAGCTGAAACAAATAAATGTGTTACTTTGTAACTGTTGCAATAATTCAGCAGAAAGAAAATAGAAATAGAAGTTCATCCATGGAGATCACAAGAGGTCAAATGCAAGTTGCAGGTATTTAAAGCTGCACAGGCCCTGCTGTATAAGCAAATACTTACAAACTACTTTGGATACTATATGAATAATTATGTGATACACTTTTAATAAACAATATTGTCTTGGAATTAGCTAAAGTTCCTTGTAAAAATATTTTTTATTATTACTTCATCAAAACAATAGATAACTTTAGACAAGTTAGAAGGGCCACAATATATAGACAGACAAGTATGACAAAGATAAAAATGGTTCTTAGTATATCTGTAGAACAATAAAAGTGGTTACTGACTCAGTTAAGCAGTAGGCCACAATTGGTCAATTCATCAATAACAAGTTGTTTGAAAAAATTGGCCAATGGCTTGTCTGAAATAGTTTTTTAAATAGTTTTTTTGGAATTGTTTCATTAATCTGGTAGGCACTTTTTTAATCAACTTGTTAATGAATATAGTCAGAAAAATGTTGTTATCCCACATGCAGCATGGCAAACTATTACATAAACTGTCACTCCTCCCGCACTGCGCCAGTACTTTAAGAACTGACTCAGTTATATGGTAGGCTATATTTAGTAATTAATAAATATAAAAAATCTTACTTGGATGCCGACTGCACTGATAAATGAGTCTTATCAAATGCTTTGCCAAAGCTTTAAACAAGGCCTTTCCTCTGATACGCCCTTTGATGTAGTAAGGTGTTAACAGTTTAACAATCCATGGGGCAATCCGCTCCTTGCAACTGAGAATAAACTCTGGAGTTTCTTCTAGAGGTGAAACCATTCCTTCATCATCACTGTCTTCACCAAATAGCTCCAGTAACAATTCTTTTATCTAAAAAACATTTATCACAAACTTATTACTAAAATAAATTGGAATAATTATAGTACATTTAGTTTGCAAAATATAGTTCAGTGCATATTATTTACCCTAGCAAGTTTCTTTCTATTTGTATCACCAATCAGATCTAATAGTTCAAAATAACGAGTTTTCAAAAAGTATTCTTCACACAACCACTTAGTAGAATTAGGCTTTTTGACCTTTTGTGGATCAACTTTATCTTGAGTCATATTATTGTTTTCAGTAGTATTTGATAACATCATTTCTAGAGAAACTAATCTCTCATCTAAAGATTTTATTTCAGCCGAATGATTTCCAACCAAAGAATCCTGATTTTGAAGTAGTAGTTTAGAACAACCAACATTTTCATTTCGTATTTTTTTAGCAATATCATCATTCACCACAGAGTCAAGTGTATCACAGAGTGCACTCTCAAATAAGTCAGCATCATTAGGATCTCCTTGGAACAGTTTTTCCAACTGTACCATTAATTCATCAGATTCCTGGGTTTCTATGGACATACGTTTTGAGGATTTTGGTGAAAAGTGTATTTCTGGTTTACTTATATTTATTGATGAATTGTTTTGTGGCATCTCTTTGTTTGAAACATCAACATTTATTTTAAAGACTTGGGTAAAACCTTGCGGTTTGGTAATTTGAAATGTATTATCCTTATTTTTAACCATTTTCTCAGTGTTAAATGGCGATTCAGGAGACATGTTGCGTCGTCTTCTTTTGAGACTGCGATGACACTGACAATTACAATCAGGGGGATTCAAGGTGGTTTGCAATTTCTTTTCATTCTCTGGTGCTCGATGTAAGCATTCATACAAGTTTTTGTTGAGTTTACCTCGCTTTGTGTCGGTCCTTAGCTCTTTTATCTGAAATGAGGCACTATGTAGACACTAGAAAATAAAAACATAACTGATAACTATTGCTTAAACTTTATTAAATACTTACTGCTGTAACAATATATTTTCTGTAAAGTTGTACTACCATGCACATCTGAGCAGCCTTCATTTCAATAGTCTTAGCACACCGCCATATAGCACTCGGTAAATAAATACTCTTGTTCACAAGTTTTTGACTTGTTTCATAATTTAATGATAGTTGTTTTATTAAGTAATCCATGTAATGTTTGCGAACCTAAAACAGACATCATTCACTATACAAGTCATGTAATAAAAAATTACTTTACAATGTACTCCACTTAGCCGCATCATAAAGAATGTGAAGTATATTTCAATGGCTTCCTAGTACAGTGGCTTAACTCAAAATCAACCAATTCATGGGGAAACGGTTTAGAAACAACTAAAGCATATGCAACTCCAAATCTGAGGAGTCATACATTGGTCTTTGTGATCACTTTTTTAAATTTAATTAATAAAAGCTCAGTGTGTTTTGCACTATAAAATTTAGCATTCTGAATGCAACTGTGTTTTGACATTGAAATGGACTATCTTGGTTTGAGCCACTGTTTTTGAAAAGCAGCGATTTATTAAGGTAATGTCCCCATAATACAAACCTAAAACAAAGTGTATACTGATGCATGAACTTACCTTGGATATGAGAATGTGAGGTTCATGTTCAATGTCTGGTAAGGGTACGTACGATTCGTCATACTCTCTTATTAATTTATCTACAACGGCATCGGAGTCCAATAAATCGTCAGAAAAATCTATTTTGTTATCATTTATGCCGGCGGCGGCGGTTACCGTAAAAAATGACATTTCAATACCTCAGTGTATTTACTAATTGCTTTATTTTACCATAAAATTATATGTAGTGCTTTCTTTTCTCATTTATTATTGTTCATCCAGCGGTAACACATTAATTTGTTTTTATTTCAACCACTTTATTTTGATAGATTGTAAATATGAACACACAACGCATTAATTACTACACAAGTCTTCTTACTTCAAGTCTTCAGTTTGTTCAAAAACCGAATGACATGCACCGCGCCGCACAGATAAAAAATGGCATGGATCATGGATCACAAACCACTAATGCAAGGATTAAATGTTTTGGTTTGGTTTCAAGAAGCCTTTTGGTTTGGTTCGTTTGGTTGTTTGGGGTGTCTGTCCGTCATTGGTCATAGACTACCTAGCCTTCTAAACAGTATCTCATTCAAATTCATTTTAGATAATGAAAAAATAACAAGCGCAGTAGCGTACAGTATTAGCTCTTAGAAAAATTTTGTTACATTATTATTCTATTTTAATAAACTTTATTTTTTGCCATCCTCTAAGATGTACATACATACAATACGTAATTATTTAAAGACTGTTGGAGCACTTAGGGTCGTATTCCAGAACTCTACTCAATGGTCAACTAAGCACTTGAGTTTTTGAGTATGATAGCACTAGAAATTATACTTAAGTCCTTGCTATTAGAGTCGTATTTAGTACTTGAAATCATACTCAAGTCCTGACTTGAGCATTGAGTAGAGTTCTGGAATATGACCCATAAACATTCATAACTCAGCTCAGTTATGTATTTCTATTTCCTACCATTTTTTACGTGTGATATATTGCATTTTATTTCATGAATTTCTAAATAAAAAATGTATGTAAACAAATCTATTTTGTTATTTTTCTTTTATTATCACTGGCAAAATGGTACTTATATCCTAAGATAATACACGTTTTATTTAGGTTTTAATAAACCTATTAATGCAGGGTTCTCTTTTGGTACTATGAGTAATACGTTAATTACTTTATTGGGAATTTTAATCATTGTTCATTTTTATTTTTAAACCTGTGTATTTGTATTATTACATTTATCTTTTACGAAATCTATGGTGTGAAAAACCATATAAATAAAAAGAGCAATTTAAGGCTGCCAACAGATTGACTGCGTGTTTGCAGTTACATGCGTGAAGTCGACGACTGCAAGAGTGCATGAAGTTGATAACGGTTTCACGCATTAACTATGAGGTCTCGGATAACGACTACACGCATTAACGACAAGCTGTCGAAACCGATTTCATACAGCCGAGATCGATTGCATGCAGTTAATACGTGAAGATGATTACGACTTCACGCATTAACTGCAAACATGCAGTCAATCTGTTAGCAGCCTAAGGTTGAGTATTTCCAAAACATTGCCTTTAAAAAAATATCTCAAGACTCATGACCCAGTTTATTTTTATGAGCTGCTTGCTACGGGTATTGATAACATTTTTGCAAAAGTAGGTACTTACTGAAAATGGGTGATGTACAGTCAAGAGCACATCAAGCTTGACACTTTGTACTTTGCACCGTTCTTGTCGTAAGCGGCATAGAGTTGGATTCAAATCTTAAGTGTCAAGTTTGATATGCTCTTGACCCTGTACTTACTTGTCCCGTCCATCACGCATATTAGTAACAGAAGTTTCAGAGACGGCATTTTCCCTGACTGCTTAAAAGCAGTACTAATAAAAAGCATTTTTAAAGCCGGGGCGAAGATAGTGTCAGTAATTACAAACCTATCTGTATACTACCTTCGTTGTCAAAGATAATAGAGCGATTAATAAATAAGACCCTGAGGAATCAGGTACTTGCATAAGTAGGTATCATATTATTTGTAATGAATCAATATGGCTCCACTCACTGTAAGTCTGCTGAACACGCTGTTAATGACCTAATTTCAAGTCACACAAATGTAACAAAGGAAAAAATGTTTGGCAGTGTTTTTGGATCTAGCAAGTCCGACCGACAAATTGGAAAAGATAGGCATAAGAGGCACTGCTATGGAGTTATCTGCTAGTTACCTAAATAACCGAAAACAGCTGGTCATAATCAATAATCTAGTAAGTGATGCTCAACAAACACTCTGTGGCGTACCACAAGGTACCGTTCTTGGCCCTACCTTATTTTTTATTTATGTAAACAATCTGCGCAACCATTACCAAGATAAAAGATAAGTTATTACTTTCGCTGATAGTATAACTCTAGTTTTTCATCAAAAATCACACTCACAAATCACTGCTTACAAAACCTATTCGCAAGCTGACATATTTATTTACTTGTTTCTGAAATGAAACTGCTTAAAAGACCTATCTCACACTATGCCAGTCTATAGTAACATATTGCATTGCAGCATGGAGAGAAACATGATGATGATGATGAATTCTCCTGACCGTTTTCGGCTATGGCAACTGCTTGAGCTTTGCTATTGGTGGCGCTCTTGCGCTCTCACGTACCCTATCTTATTATTGAAGATCACAGGAGGCACGTGAGCTCACCTTCCGTGCAGTGGTGGCTGATCGCCGCAAGTGGCCGGCCTGTCAGGTCGTCACGTCAGACGTCAACTCAATTCCTCGACGGGTCTCAAATTCAGAGGTCTTATCTTTTTTTTATTTGCCACAAAAGACGGGGGAGGGTCATATAAACACTACATCAATACGAGGAAGCGGTGCAGATTCGTACACTTTTAACTTCAAGTTTGGGCTACTAAATGAACATAATATTTTTGATCAATTTATGATCAATCTACAATGTTAGTTCCATGGAACTAAAAGACATTACTAATTTAATCTTTACTTTTCTTGAATATCAGTGAATAACTTAAAAATTTTGATGTTACCAAAAAATGGGAATTAAGCAATTCTGCCCCACCTGTGGGTTGGGGTACTTGATACATCGCTTGGGACAATTTGATGTGTGAATCAAAGGAATGTGCCATTCCTGATTGCCACGTATAATCAGCACTAAATAATCTACCACCATTCAAAAATGTAGTCTTGAAAGTAGAAATACAGCAGGGAGAGCCGACTACAGCGCAGAATGTCACTAGTTCACCTCTTTCTACAGATACTATTTGTGTGAATTTGTGATTCGTTGATACCCTCTCATTTAAATAACGAAAGAACTTTGTAACGGTAGTTTTTCTAAACATAGCTTCTTGCTGCACAAAGCCCTTCCCCTGCTTAGTAGTGAATACTTTTAATCCTGTATACTTAAAATTGTCTTTCTTGGTAATTCCAATGCCGTGCCGTCATAGATTTAGTACATGGTGCTGTAAATTACAAACATTGCATATTTATATTCGTATTTACTTGCTGCTTGTCGTAAAGACAAGCATTTGCAGCAACTTCAGACATAGCAGACTTGTCTTCATTAATGAATTTCATAATTAATTTGATTTCTAGCAATTTTGTAATTTACATACATAATATTATTGTCCGTTTTACCATAGTAACGGGCCGCCTATACTGAAGTGTGCCGACGATTTTCCATATAAAACACACGCTATGATGGAGTATTGGTGTCCAACCCTAACTTAGCAAGATACTAAAAAAGGAAGCTCTTTAGCCACAAGGAAATAAAATAACAAGTTAATATTATAGAATTTAATTAGGGTACATATAAACGTTTTGTAAGGCTGGTTTCAGAGCAGTGCGGATTTATCTGCGGACCGTCCGCGCGGAGCACCAGAGCGGAGTAACACGTGCTTTAGAACATCTTTTTACAGTGACGCAGATTGCTCCGCGTGAACTCCGCACAAGCCACCCGTGCGTTTATTGTAAGCGACTGTCTTTTGTGAATATCCGCACTAAATTAAATACTCGATTCAGAGAACTGCGGATTCTACGCATGCGGATGGCTCGCTGGCGGACAGTCCGTACGGACTGTACGCACAGCTGTGAAATCAACCTAATGTATAATAACTAATAAGCACTTTTGAGTAGCAGGTAAAAATTTGTGAGTAGTATTTTAAACACCTGTATAATACATATACAATTTAGAGGGAGATACACAAATAAAACATTTATTGGGGAACCCATCTGTTGGTGCTGTTGTTGTCACCAGTGCTGTAACATCAAAACACCAATCCACATAAATATAGCCATTTATTTAAATACGCGAATTATAATTCAATGTTAATATTATAAAAGTTAAAAATGAAGTTCCCCTTGCTTAAGCAATAAGAAATCAGCATAATCATACAGTTTTAAAATGTTTACATTCCATATTTAGTTAAAAATAGTTAAATCATTACTACTATAAAGGAAATCACACTGATATTTCGAAAGCCAACAAAACAAACATAAGCATACTAATAAGACTAAGTGTTAGCGTAAAACAATATTAAGTCCAGTAAAGGGCGCATCACCGGTCGGAGCCTCGGTGGCTCCATATGTACAACTGATGCTCACTAACAACATTGACGACGGCCACAAACTTTACCCCTTAAAGTGCAATATTACCGGAATCGCTCAGAATCGAGGTCGCGGCTGGATAAATAATATTACAATAGACTACCGTATTATCTAACGAGTAAACAGTAAATACTTTTTTCTACCGCTGTCTATACACGGCGGTGAGGCATCGGCTAGCGTCGGGTGCGACAATAGTGCGACTTGTATCACTGGAGATTTCTCACACCTATACCGATCGACAGGCGCTTGTCACGAACGACCTAGGCTCCAAGGCAAGTCACAAAGTGGCTGGTCATATCAGTGTGGGCTCGACATCAGCGCTGCTAACGGGGCGTGGGCGGGAAGAGCGGGCGCCAGCGCTGGGCCCTCCCGCGCCGCGGAAGGAGGGCGGCCGGCCCGGAGGCGCTCGCGCCGGCGGGGGCGGGCCGCGGGCGAGAGCTTGCCGCGACGCGTTCCTACCTGCCCTCTGGCAGTTGTCGCGCGGCGGCGTGCGCACGCGCCGCTGCTTCCTAAACAGAAACACTGCATTACACACAATGTACTTGTTTTAGTGTCTAACTGCTTAACGGTCACCATGCTGGTTTGCCACGCAAATGTCCCGGGTTCGATTCTCGGGCCGGCCTATAATAATAATAACGTACACACTCAACATAGCCCCGTACTAGGGAAACCCTGTGTCGCGGGTGCCATAGACACACACGAAGACAACCACAAATTACACCCAAACTCACGAGAGAAATAAATGTAGGCCATACAAATATTTCTCCCGACCCGGGAATCGAATCTGGGACCTCTGCATGGCAGTCCGGCATGGTAACCGTTCCGCCACGGAGGCAGTTATAAATATATGTATAGCCTACATTTCTTTCTCTCGTGAGTTTGGGAGTCATGTCATGTCCATGGCACCCGCGACACAAGGTTTCCCTAGTGTGTGCATTATATTAGTGACGGGACGAACAATGGGATTATGGGGCACTGCCACTGCACCCGACACCCTGAGACATAAGTTGACAAGTGCCATGTGCCTGTAATTTCACCATCGCCCTTACCGGAACCGGAACACAGCGATACTCAAATTACTGTTTGGCTGCAGAAATAGGTAAGGCTACTCAAAATTACTTTATTACTATCACCTGCGTAGTTTAGAAGTTGAGCAATACCTTGGTGCGCGGTTGTGGTTTAGCGCGTGGTAACGGTTGCGCAGCAGCGGGGGGTGCAGTGGCGGTGAGGGGCTGCTCGGGCTGCGGCGCGGGCTGCGGGGGGGCGCGCGGCGCGGGCGGGGGGGCGCGCGTCTGCGGCGCCGGCCGCCCTAGAGACGCCAGCATCAGCCCGCGCAACAGCGCCGCGCGCGATTCCGCCTCCGCGCTGTCCGGGGCGCTTGTCGATCCTTCACATAAAAAATCGGCTCATAAGTTAGTGTAGTCGAGTCATACAACCGCATAAACTTTCTATTAAACCGTGTACCTGTACCTAAGAAACCAGATAGTAGAAATTGGGATTCAGTTGTTTCCTGTGGTGGCGGGGGCTGCTGCGCGGGCTGGGGCGCGGGCGGCGGCACGGTCGTGGCGCCGCCTGATGACGATGACGCCGCTGGTCTGCGTGGCAGTCGCTCTAATTGCTGCCGAGCCGCCTGTGTTAATTGATTATTAATTCAGTGCACCTCGATATGTCCACGTACAGTGTTACTACAGTCATTAAAACCATTATGTATTTTCATTACATTAAAGTGCATCGTTTTAAAACTTCTTTGTAATGCAGTTTAATTAAAGTAGTACAAGTAATTTTGATTAACATACATTTGTTAATATCTTACTTTTCTTCCTATTTGTAAAGTTTATCATATTCTTCTATATTTATTATTTAAAATTAATATACTACTACATGTTATATAAATTTAAAGTGTGATTAACT
>NW_020656077.1:2394954-2424795 GCF_003589595.1 Hyposmocoma kahamanoa
GTTGTGTTTGACTGTTGCATGTTGTGGCAACCTTAAAATTGAGTCAACACTTTGGCACTCCATTTGAATTGTACAATCAAGTTGTGTATAATATCATCTGCTTAAAGGTAAAAACCATGTAAATGACATTTTCCACAAAAAATCTCCAAATTATGTACCTATTGTTAGAAAATCACCATATTTCTGCAGATTAAACTCTTATTGACTTTATAGCTTTTTTATTATTGAGTTTCACGTGCAGAAAGATAGTGATATTCTTACCATAGCTATAAAAATTAAAGGATTTTAGTTTAAAATGCCAATTAAATAGACGACATATATGACTTGTTAGTTGTCCTAAATAAATAAAAAAATTGCGTCACATAAAGTAATGGTTGGCGTGGCGTTACCGTAGCCTGCTGACGTTCAAGTTGTAGCTGCATTTGCAACTGCTGCAACTGGCTGGGCGTGCCGGGCTGGCCCGCGCCGCGCCGCACGCCCGACAGCTGCGACAGCAGCTCCGCGATCGGGTCCACGACCGCGTCGCGCGACGACGGCGACAGCGACGATATGCCCCCGCCCGTGCTACATATACGCCCACATACATGTTATTAAATTTATAACTAATAAACTCCATTCCAAACAGGATGCTAATCAGAGACTAATTCTTTCCAATAAGTTAATCGAACAAAATCATCAAAGAGCAGTTACTCAAATTGTCATATCAATGATCATATCACTAAGCGAAGCAATCGATTTCAATAGCAAAGCAATCGACATCAAAACACACGTACATCTCTATTTTACTTCATTTGTTGCTATTGAACATTAACCAGATTTTTTATTATAATCCTGTGTGGAATAGATTGTAAAACAAATAAATAATACAACACCTAACTAACACGACTGCAACTAGAAATTTTGAAACGCAACAAAATTTTAAATTTCTCTTGTTACCTTTAATTTTAGAAAGCCAGAACCAATTTGTATAGTGACAGTTTTTATGTATCAGCTCTAGTTTCTCAGACATGTTGTTTCTATGTGGCTGCAGTCCGCGAGTAGTTTCTCGTGAGAATTTGATAAGTTTTATTAAGACACTCGCCATGGCTACGACGCGATGTCATGTTGTCAAACTGATTTCGTTACAGCAACTTCGGGTATTATACAAAACGATATTATTCAAATAAAAAATTAGAGCGGACACATAAATACTTAAACTTAAATACGAATAAACATTAAAGAAAGTATTTCCTCCTTACATTTCAGGGAAAAATATGTGTGCAGACCTGTAGGTATCATAAATTGACCAACAATGTCAATGGATGAGACAATGTGTAGGCAAAATACATAAGCAAAGGTAGTCAAATACAGTTCTATAGTAATATATATTGCATTTCCATTGTGGGGAAGTTAGAGGCATCAAATTAGTTAAAACAGGAAGTAAGTTTCGCCTCGGCCTCCGTGTGGGGAACAATATTATTTAGTGGGTGCGATGCTAATGCGCGTTTTACCTGAACAATTTTGCTGTAGAAATATATATTTTTTTACAGATGCTCTCGTCGAAAAGGAAATAAATACCCGTATACATTAATTTGCCAAAAACATTCGTGTGAAGCAAGTTGAGTAACTTCAGAAGGGCTTAAGTCGCTCATTTCAAAAAGGTATACAAATCCCTTTAAATACCATAAACATACTCAGTTCTGGAAATTTGTATTGTCCTTTTTCAAAACAATGTACTGATATGCACATGGTACTGACCATAACCAGCCTCTACAGTCCGTGTAGAGGACTATTAGATAATATTTGTAAGTAGTAAATAAACAAATTGCTGCCGCTGCAATTGAATCCACGGCCATATTCACGCTCGACAAACCGACGAATGAACACAGCCATCGTGTGGATGACGCCACGACAATGGCGGCCACTACGTGCCATCGAGATGGCCATCGTGTAAAGGGGACATTAAATTAAATAAAAATTAAAACGCCATAAATCTTAATGGACAATCAAACAACAGAATGGCCTTTATTCCGTTTAGGTTATTATTACTTTGTTTAGCATGTAAAACGCGCTACAGCATCTGCACCACTGTCAGTCAGTATACTATTAATGTTAGACAGCAATGAGACTTTCGTCGCTCGATCACCTGTCGATTCCTAAGTTCTGTCATTCAACTTCTCTGACGATTTTGTGACATTATGAACAATTTAAAAAATGTTAACATAGGTTTATTAGCTGTAAATCTATTGGGCTCACAACCAGATTTCTAGCAGGACTGAAATGTGTAGTGGAATCCACCTAAACGTGGTTTGTACTAAAAATAATGTACTTCATCACACAAGAAACAAGGCCATCCCCCCGATCGAAGGTCAACCCATTATGCCATTATGGCAAATTTTTGAGCAAAAAGCCTGTGCTTGTAGTATTGTAACGTCGTTCATTTAATATACATACATATTTATGGTTTTCTTTGCATAATTAATATTTCAGTTTGCCCGGCGACGGGGACAGAACTTAGCAAACAACGAGTTAGGCATCATGAGTCAGTAAAAAAGCGTCTACTAGCAATTTCATGGACAGTAACAGCTTAATATTAAAATATGATAGCGCGGGGTACCCCGCTTCGTTACATGGATCACAAAAAAAATGTCCAAGTGCTTTCTGTGTACTTGCTCCTTACTGTTTTTTCATAGAGAAGCATTAACAACAACGTACTGACAACAATTGATGATTTACATACATTAGACATTTTATATTGAATTAATACTGGGGAAGAACAGAATTTACTTTTTTGTGTGCGTTATTATTTAAGTACTGTCCACGAAAGAGTTATTATATCATAAGCGGTCGATTTCTTCCCTGCGCTCAATGGCGTGCGGAAAAAAACCGGACCGTTTTCAGGGACGTTTTGGCATTAGCCGGTAGCGGTCAATGCGAAAACGGGGCTCTGATATTTATACTTTTGGCTTTAAGCCGAGCCGGTGCAGGCTGGATTGGAATCGCTCGGTACGCGCTTGACATGAAGTGGTAATATACCTGAACTGCATATTGGTGCGCCGCGCGCGACTGACGCCGCGGTTGCTGTGCGGCATGCGACGAACGCCACCGTGCCGGATGCCACTCGGCTCATCGTTCACAGGGGTTAAGGAATTTTATAAACACAAATAATTGCTACATATGTGTCGTTGGTTGTAAAAGTGAATTAAGTCCTTGTAATTAGATTTTGAAATAATGAGCTTTTAGCAAATTAATTTGCAGTAATTAGTATAGTAAACCTTTAAGCAATAGAATATGTGCAATAAAATATTTACTTACAGCACTTTTGTGATGATCGTACATATGTATTTCTGGTTTATAACTAGTATCTAAGGAATATAAAGTAAAGCACGTACCTATGTATATCTAGTTAAATACAGCAATGCAACAAAGCAGCACAAATGTGTGAATTTTAAGTTCTAAGCGCAATGCTGGTAATACAATTAACGTAATACGTAAGGTGTTCATGCACGTTTATGGATATGTGATAAAAGTTTAACTAAACTGCATGAAACGATTAAACAAGAACATTAAAATAAATCTGTCGAGACGACAGATTTAGGCTTTCGTGATGCTGTTAACTATATCAACAATTTCTTTGCAAATGTGAGAGGAACCTGGCCAAAAGCCGCACACATCGCCTCTGATATAGATACAGCTAAAACCGGTAACAGTCCTCATTCATCCATAGCTTGCATTTGGGTGGTGATTGACTTTACCCTTATTGACTAGGGCTTACATGATTCGTTATTATTACTGTTAGTGTAGGTTGTATAATATAAATTAATTAATTCAATGGTATTTTGCCTACAGACGAAACCGAAGTTGGGAATTGAGTCTGTCGTTGAAAAGCGATGCAGTAGGATGGGATAACATTAGTACAAAAACTTTTGAAGTATATTAAAGGTATTATTGTGCCAACATTGACGTACAAATGAAATTTGGCAATTCAAAATGTCCCGCAAGCTTTTAAGAGGGTACTGATAATACCCGACAACTAATAGACCTTACCAATCTTACCATCAATGTCCAAAATTCTAGCGAAAAACAAGAATTCTAGGCTAATAAGGCTTCTAGAAACAAGAAACAATCTTGTCCTCATCACAATGCTTTCGTGTCTCAGGAATTAAGTAATTAAATCTCTCGACTGAGGGACCAAAATGGCAGTATTCTTGGATTTGGCAAAGGATTGCGACACGGCCAATATCTCACTTTTGATAAGGAAATTGGAACGAGTTGGTGTCAGAGGCATGCAGTGTAAACTATTCGATAACTTTTTGAGCAATAGAATGCAATGTGTTAGAAAAGGAGACCATATCAGCGACGATCTTTCCGTCACGCACGGCACACATGGTAGTATTTTAGGACCTATCCTTTTCCTAGTTTACGTAAACAAACTATGCAAATTGGAATTACCCAGCGGGTGAATAATTTTCTTTTGTTCTATACGATACTGCTCCGTTTAGTGCTAAAAGCTCTGAGACACACATTCACGCACGCACACACGCACAAGCGTTTGATTCGACTTATTAAGTTTTAGTAATTTATAAAAGCTTGCTAAACAATCAGTGTGTTTAAGTACAGGATAGTGAAGGCCTGTTGACCCATAACACAGCGCACAGGTTTTACCTAGCTTGGTCAACCAATCTCTCATTGTAGCATTATTTATATCTATATTTATATAAACTATTTTATTAACATTGTAATATTTGTAAGCTTTGGGAGAAAATAAAGTTATTTTCCATTCTAATTGGGACCTACCTTGAAGCCGGTAGTACCCATAGCAAATAGGCGTAAGAACCATCACAAATAAAAAATCAAACAAAAAATACGCAAAAAAAGAGAGATAAGATGGTACTACAATGATAGTTATAGGAGAGAGACGTGAGTATTATCACTGCACTTGGCAGTACTTACTGATATTTTATATATTTACTAGTAAGGTGATAGACGAAGCTCTCGTCATAATCATGGCTTGTTACCTATATTAGGATATGCATCGAACGTTCTTTGATAATACTGAAAAAAAAATCGCGTTAATATGACAGCACGGAACCGATATTAAAATTCGTACCACTTTTTTCCGGCGGAAAATCCGTCATGGACACCGCCACGATTAAGCTTATTTAACGTCTTATTTAAGTCACATCTACTAAACTAATTAAATAAAGTGTAAGATGT
The DNA here is from genome assembly GCF_003589595.1 of Hyposmocoma kahamanoa. Classification (NCBI taxonomy): domain Eukaryota; kingdom Metazoa; phylum Arthropoda; class Insecta; order Lepidoptera; family Cosmopterigidae; genus Hyposmocoma; species Hyposmocoma kahamanoa. The sequence continues at coordinate 2,400,151 of NW_020656077.1, forward strand.
AGATGCTGGAAATTTGAAACGGACGAGCTAAGGCGCCTTAACAGTCATAGTTACAGGAAAATGGTCCTAATGTCCATGAATTTTGAAGATATTTCGATTGCATTCACAGATTCTGAAGAAACTGTACAGTCGGTAAGATAAAAGGCAATTTTCACGAATTTTTTTTTCATACCATGCGATCCTGTTTCGGGTAAGAAACAATTTTCTATGGTATCAACTGAGGTTTTTTTTTACAATATCAAGTGACGAGACGAACAAATCGTGCGCCTGGTGGTAAGCGACACGCCTGTCCATACCAGTTGCAGTTCCACTCAGAGCTTTAAATTGCAAAGATCTGAGGGGCATTGCCACTGCGCCCGATACCCTGAGACATAAGTTGACAATGCAGTAATGCTTACATTACTGTTTGGCGGCAGAAATAGTTAAGGTGGCACGTACTACCCTGGACGAACTCTTTCACAAGGAGCTCTACAGCTACTGAATAAGAGGTAAGAGTAATACAATGGCAGCAATAGCAAAATTTCCAGTCTGTATAGCTTCTGTTGATGGGTAATTTCAAAGCATAAATAAGTTTCGCAATACTTAGTCCTATTTATGCCCAAAATAGTTAAAAGTAATTAAAACAATATTAAAAAAGGTAACGAAACGAAGCTTCTTATTGCTTGCAAGCAATAAGCAACAAATTTGCTTGTTGCTTGCGAAATCCACATCAGTCAATTTTACAGTCACGTACAATAATGTAAATACGTAGCACAATTAAAATTAGAGTTTTTAAGATCGCATTAAAACCATACATTATTTTGCACAAATAATGATCCATAAGAATATGTTTAATTTTCTTTTGACATTTCCCGCGATATTGAATTTTTATTTCGCTGCAATATTATTCATGACTATACAATACATAAATAAATTTACTAAAACTCCAGTTTCAAGTTTTTGTTGTACTATCTGATAATTTTTAGGTCTGTATTTGGAGGTAAAGTTGTAAGTTCAAATTAATGTGCACGCGTCCTCTCTGTCGAGCCTAAGCCCCCGCTCCTGCGTTTTGCATCGTACAACACAGCATTACGACTGTTTAGAGCGATTTATTTAAATATTTTTATCTTTGTACGAAAGTAAAATCTGATTAAGTTTTGATTAAGCGATTATATCATGATTAAGTCATGAAACAAAAGTTGTTGTTTACGATGTTAGTAATAACGAAGTTAATAGAATTTTACAAATAACCCTGTATATATCTTGACCTTCAAACCAAACATCATCATCAAACCTTACAAGCTGTGCCAGCGATTTGCAAACACATATCACCTACCTATCCTACATCCTAAATAGGTGACTAAATAACACGCTGTAAAGGATACAGTTAAATATAGCCTTACAATTTTCAATTTTGTTTTTTTTATCTATCGAGTTCTTATTTTTTTACCATAAAAAACGTTATTGTAGCTTAAATATAAAAACTAGGTACATCGTGTCATGATTTTTTTGTAAACCTAGACTAATATCGCTTTTACAAACCATATAGTTACGTGCCGAGTGCTAAAAGGGTTGAGGAGATTAAAATATTTTTGAATAACTTGGATTACATCAACGAAAAACGTTGTTTGTCACAATTTTTTTTTCATTGTGCCGTTCAACCCTTGCAAATCTATGAACAGCAGCGTAAGTACCTACACGAGGGGCGGTATCGCACGTACTTCAAAGGGGTTGCGCTACTTTATGGAAGATGTTATAATACTATGCTATTATCGTTTCTGGTATACTACTTTCACGTACGAACCATTGCCTTTTGTGAAGTGCGTGCGCTGACGGTCCAACCGTCACCGCGCTTCGTTACGCCTTGTGCACGCGTCAGGTTCAACACGCGCGAGCCGCACTCCTAAATTGCCATTTTTATATTTGTCTACCGATTTAAGGCCTGTATTACAACGCGAGCCTTGATTTTAGAAGATGCGGTGTGGAGGGAGGAGGGTTTCGTTTTATAATAAGAACAGGCAGAGAACCATTTGCCACGGATCCGACGTCGAAGAGTGACAGCGGGGGGCGCGGGGTGTCGGTAAACCGCTGGGCAATTTGCAGATGTTAGGTTAAATGTGAATTTAATAACTAATAGGGCTTCAGTTTGAAACCAAAATTTAGCAGGTTTTTTGTGGTACATAACTCCATATAAAAATTATGTACAAAGTTAGATTTTTATTCCTATATAATTCGTATTATAATATGATCGGATTAGGTTCATCTTATCGTGTAACACATTAGCACATTCTTTAGACAATTTCGTTAGGTATCAGTGGCGAGGAGTGAAACTGGTTTTTAGTAAAGCCGGAGCAAAATAAAACACACTTGCCTTAACAAATGGCGCCTTGGCGACAATTTAACACAGCACTTATTAGAACACGAGATAGTAATACACTTTATTTCACTGGTTAATTATTATTCCACGCGTAAAAGTGAGCACATCGAGCTATGTGAATGCCTCGCCACTGTTAGGTGTATCATATATTTCTTGCAAAAACGTTATTTAATAGTAAATACGTAAACTATTTGATCTAGCACAACAGTTTTCCTCGCCTTAAATGAAGTGAACGTTTAATACGTTAGCTGTAGCTTATTTCAATATTAGAAACTAGCGTCGACATATGCACACATAATCAGAAAGACATAAATTCCAAAGTTCGAAGGTTCGAAGACAGTTTGACGACTTGTTCGTCCCGTCACTTGATATTATAAAAGAAAGGTACAACAGATTTAAAATTTTAAAATATTAGAAGTAATAACTCAGCTTTACGATTTAATTTTATGTATAGATTACTACGAAGGCAGTGGTGTTACGAAAAAGCATAGAATTATTTTAGGAAATTGTTGAAACATAATCACAAAAAAATTGTCTCACCACTGCATTTATGCGCATAACATGATATAAAGAAATCTTGCATTTTAAATGGAATGTGTCATGGAGTTATTTTAAATTAATTCGGTTCAAAAAAGACTTCGCTCGACACTGGTCTAACGTAGAGTCAATTTTTGGTCGTATTTACACAGGGGTGGTATATAACATAACCGAATACTTTGCTGTCTGCTACCAGGAAATTATTTTTTATTATTTTTGATGTCTTAAAAATTTTACACCACTTTAAATAAATTAGCATTAATACATTTATTTCACTTGTCGCCAAAACACCAGTTGCTGTGTCACTATCCTACGACGTTATATACGCAGTAAAAATAAATATCGCTTTGTATCATTTTTATAAAAATCATCTAAATTAACGAGCTCCAGTCTGTTTTGTGTTTGGTGTCAAACTGTAGAAATACAAGACTAAAGTTCTTTGTACTCTATTTTTTATACTACTATTTAATGACTCAACTCTTTATTATTTAATATGAAATCTCAAAACTAACATAGCGTGCAAACTATTCATAAAAGTTCATATTACAATTTTCACAACTTTTAATCTTTAAAAAAGAGCGACTTTGAAACTGCGCGCCAATGAGGGTTGGTAACGCGCAGACGCGAATCACGCACACCATTTTAATGTAAATAATTTTTATATCCCCTCAATCTTTACAAACTTTATGACTCCAAAAGAATAGCATAATATTTATACCTTCAGGTATAAAACCAAATATTATAATAACGAGCTAGTAAACAGATCAGAAGAAGAAATTAAATAGAAACAATCATTTTCAATTTTAGAATAATGAATGGTATATAAAGAGGGACAACATTATTATGTCAATTACTTTACTCTTTTTATTTTCTTTATTTGCAAATTATAAATATTTATATCAGTAAATACAGCGCTTTGGAGGTTAATTTAAAGCCATCTGAGGCCCTCGTGTAAATTTATAATCATTCAAATTTAACTACGACGTTTGCGTTAAGATTTTTATTTAGATCTTAATAATATGTATATAAGGTATAAATTAAAATCTTAACACTAATGCGATAATTAAATTTACATACTTCAAAACTCATAATAACACCCCAGACCTAATTTTGATAGCTGTCGAGACGACGAATTATTGAAGCAATCAAGAAAATTACAGAAATTGATTGTGTGTGTGTGTGTGTGTTAGTAACCTTTATAAAATAAAGAGCACACAAAAGCACTATGTTATAAACTGGTGGATCTTTAAGAAATACGTAGCAAATAAAACTTGATAAAAAATGTTCCATAACTGTAAATCACACAATATACACACAATAAAGTTCTTTTATTAATTTCCTATACTCTGAGATGAAATCGAAGGCCAAAAATGTGAACAAAGCTGACATCATTAAAAAAAAATGTTTTTAAATAGTGGGAACGTGAAAAGGTTTAAAAAATAAAGCAAGATGTTTTATATTGTTCTTAAACTGTGTGCATGTACAAACAAAATATTATCCAATCATCATTTTTATTTAAAACATCCTATTTAATAAGATACGCTCAAAAAACTCATTCCAGTGGAAAGAATGTTTAACGTGTTAGCAAAGATTCAGGGGTGCACAACCCTTTGGCTGCCTTTTTTATTTATTCGATATACAAACACAAATATTTTAAGCAGAAGTGTTATTCACAATAATTTATTCCAATAATACTATTGCTTTATATTTTACTAAAAATAATATTTTTATGAAGAATAATCAAATAAAAATAATAAATTGATTCAATATTAAATAGTGTTAATTGTAAGTAATAATAAAAGTAAATAGTCAGTTTTTGATCAATAGGGAAGGATAACGTCGGGTCGGCGGTTTGTTTGCCCACCAGGTAGAGCTGCATCGAAGCAATTTTGTTTATTCGGTTTCTGACGCTTGTCGTTATCGAATGTGCTCCTTGTTTTTAATCGACTTACACAAACAAAAAAAGGAGGAGGTTCTCAATTCGACTGTATGTTCTTTTTGGATGTATGTTACGCTATAACTCCGGTATTTGTGAACCGATTTTCATGATTCTTTTTTGTTGGAAAGAGGGTAGAGTAGTGGTCCTATTTAATTTTGAAAAAAATCATCCACCTTTAAAGGTGGATGTTCACGCATCAAGATTCATTTTTATAAATACCACCTAAATTTTATTATAAGGAACAATTATTTTAATGGTTGATTTTGCTATTCTCAAATTCAAGGCGTTTTTCTCTCAATATACTTTGACTAGTGAGAACCGATTTTTATTATCTCCTGTGTCAAGTCCCGTTTAGTGGCGAACTAGGGGATGAATCCGGGTACTTTCGCGCACTTTCCGGTAACCGATTTCAATAAAACTTGGTAATTATATGTAATTCCACGTACTTTTGAGGTCGGTTTTTTTAGTACTCTGTACTGAGATTAAATAAGCGTCGTGTTGTTACATGCTTTATACATCTTTATAATAGTTTAATAACTGCCTCCGTGGCCGAATGGTTACCATGCCGAACTACCACGCAGAGGTCCTGGGTTCGATTCCCAGGCCGGGAGAAATACGTGTATGGCCTACATTTATTTCTCTCGTGAGTTTTGGGTATAATTAGCAGGAACACACTCATTAGGAACACACTAGGGAACTAGTACGGGGCTATGAGTGTGTTGCGTTATTATTATGTTATATAGTTTTTTTAACAGTAGCTAAGAAAAACTGATTGCGTTTTTATTTATATTTATGAAAATACATTACATTTCACCCTATTTTGCTTAAGCGAAAAACTTAAGTCAATAACATGTTATTGACTTAAGTTTTTGTAAGTTAGAGTAGAGTTCTTTGTGGTAATGTTCTTTTAAGTTAGAGTAAGAAAACAAAACTACGTAGATAAATAAATAAGTAGCGCACACACTCACAGCCCCAAAATAGGAAAACCCTCTCATCGCCATCGCAAGTGCCATGGACACACAAATAGAACACCGAAAACTCTCGTGAGTTTGGGTAACTCACGAGATAAATAAATGTAGGTCATGGAAATATTTCTCCCGGTCTGGGATCTCTGCATAGCAGACCAGCAAGGCAACCGTTCGGTCACGGAGGCAGTATAGAATTTGTCTTCCTGAAAAAAAATTCTGTGATATATTTCTTTTGCGCCATGTATGGGGTAATTTTCTTTAGACCATGACCCTTCTCATATCGTCATAATTTCTCAATTGAAAATATTTCATAACACAAAGTTCTATAAGATGTTAACTTAAAAGGGTATTTTTTCCATGATAATTATTACTCGCAATATGAAGAGTACAACCAGAAAAAAGTTTATGATCCATGAGATGTCACTTTGACAGTGACAGTTGTTTGTTTACATTTTTGGACTTAGATTTTACTTCATAGTATAGTTGTAGTATAGTCTATATGTGATGTATATTACTGCAAAAGCCATTTTAATAAAAAATAGTGAAGCATTCAGTTAATAAGCTCGTGTACGTAAGCTTTGTTTAATATAGTATATAGACGTTCAAGTGGCACCAATAATACTAGATGTATTGTCGATAAATTATAGTATACACGTCACAGCATTAAAGTTGCAGTGAGTAAAAATTTTTATATATGCTTAATGGTCACTTTCTTCGCAATAAGGACACGATTTCTCAAAATGGCGAGTGAACACGACATATTATAATGTAATGTCATATTTCCACAAACCTAAATATTGGTTGCGCTGTCGCTAATTATAATATTCAACAATATTGTATTTCTTTGGCACATTACAAAACTGAGATATTAAATTTCGCACACGCTTACAATTCCAATAAATACAATCTTCGCTTGCAGTTTTAAGTCGCCGATGCGAAATGTAGCAACTACATCTAACACTAATTATCAAATAACCTCATGCCACATAAAAGTAAACATGCGAAACAACAAGTTATAATTTGAAAAGGATATCAAAAATGAGATGAGGTCCCTAGGACCGGTTCTATGCTCGAGTGTGAGGTGACCGGCAAAGTCGTCGGTTACAAAGTTAGGTTCGCCGCCCGGCATGGAAGCGCACACGGGGCACACCACCTGAAACAGATTAAACTGTGGGATATTCTTCTCGAATGTTCGGGGGCCACTTCTTATGTCTAGCACATTACACAACACAAATTGTCACGCAATGGTGTTAGTTCAAGCTAATATAAAAATTTAACTCATGGAGACCAGGATTTCCATGTTAATCAGGTAAAAACAAATTTTTACTTACATAACATTATACAATTATTATTTTCTCAAGACACTTCTAGTCTGTTCTCTATCAAAACACAGTATAATCTATTGGAGAAATTGATTATAAAAATTTATATCAAACATTTAATATGATGGAGAATGAAATGTGTTAAAGAAACAGTATCATCTATTGGTTTAAATAATTCTTATTAAACATATATAACAGTTTGTTCTAATTAATATTAGCAAATAACCCCTGAACCTCAGTTTTTAAAGTCATATCAAAAAGTCAATGCCTATTTACAAATTACAGTCAGTCTAATGCAAACATTAATAGAGTATTTCAATATGATCTTACAATATTTTAAATAAAATTATTGGAAACAAATTATTATATAAGATACCATTAATTGAGTATTAAATGTCACTGCTGCATCTACAGTTTAGAATATACATTAATTTCAACAATCAACCAAAGACATTTGAGTACTTTAATATCTTAATTAATTACTCACCATAAAGAGTTCACAAACATCCAATTACACAATTAATTAACATTGAGTTTTAGCTACAGAAATATAATCATGAGTACAGACAGTATTTCTTGTTGATGCTGCCACCTACAAAGTTTGTACACAATGTAATCATGGTAAATTATATACTTACAGCCAGTGTTGTGTCTGCATGCTCTGCAGTAACATGTTCTATAAGTGCCGTGTCCGTGAAACCCATACGATTGCAGAATGGACATGTGTATGCTTGAGGTTGCTCCAGGGCGAGTGCTTCACCTCCATAATATAAATCTAAAAAAATATTACCTCTTAACCCCATCAGAAGGCTACACACCTTTTAATTTACAATGCAGGTGAAGGATTTTTTAACTAGCAGCATTCTCACATGGCTCCACTGAAAACATAATCTAGAAAGTAAAAAAATAATAGAAATAAAAGCCACAAATAACATTCAATTATGTGCCCTTTTTTTCTTGAAGTATTGTTAGCTTTACACTATTATTTGGTCTATAGACAATTATTATATTGTAGACAAATATTATGTACAATCAGTACCTTATAAACCTTTAGATTGAATATGTAATGTTTTGTAGATTTTATGATTCTAGCATGACTGCAGTTTAATAAAATAATGGTGCTTTCATAATATCAGCGAGAACTTATTATCAAATTAGTGCACCCTTCTTAAAAATATAATAAAAAGCATAGTTAAATAATAATAATAAACTTGATTATTATGAAATACCATATTGTGATACTAGTAGCAGGGTACTAATACACAATAAACTAATCTACATGTAATATAAATGTGAACAAGAAGTGTATTCACATAGTATAGACACATTTTCAGATTGCTCGTAACTTTCATCTTTATCTGTACTTGCATTAAAAGTCTCCGGACACAGGAAGAATTAGTCCACTGGTGCTATAAATATAAACTCTTCTCTTTATAAAGTTTACATAATTTAAATTAGGGCAACACAAAACCACTATAAAGTGAAACTAAAATGCTGAATATATATAAATAAGATTTCAAAATCTGAGACACGGTTGAATAGGAGTAAGCTGTAGCACATCGAATTCAGAGTATGAGGGGCTCACCAAAGTCACTTCTGGAAAGAATGCATTGCATGGGGTGCTCCGTCGTGTGTTGATTAGTGGTGGCGCCAGACTCGTAGCATGCAGCGCACAAGTCATAGTCGATGCAAATCAAACATTTGTACCGTCGACCTCTGAAATTGTTTTTCAAACAGGAGTCACAGCTGACTCCTGTTTGAAAAATATGGTTTGTAATCTCTGATCAAAGGTCCGAAATACAGACAGATAGATGAAGGCACTCCACTGTACAATAACGTATCGTGATCAATGAATATTTTCACACAAAAGTACATTGTGACAAAAGCATCGAACAAATTTTGATTATCATTCATTCATCACCCACCTTCATGACGATTCATTTTCGCCACAAAATGTAGTCAAAACAAACACTTGTTGGCACCAGTATCACCGCTACTTTATGAGATAATTATATTACTAATCTAAAATAAGTAGCACAACATATATTATACTAAAATACAAGATTTCTAACAAAAATTTCCAAGCAAACCTAACCCAACCAGGCCATAATGACGTCACATAATTGAATTTCAGTGTTGCCTATCACAAAATTTTTATTAGCAACACTATATTTTATGAATGCATTCATTTAACACGGACGGCTAACTAACTAAAAAAGAAGATAATATTTTACTTTATTTACCTGTAAGTAAACATATATATCAAAGACTCCAATCTAGTAAATAGACGTCGTTGATATTATATTCCTATCACCACGCCTATATCCCACTGGAGTAGGCAAATCAAACTTAGCAAAATATCTCGTATTTTGATTACCAAAGAATTTCTAGATTATGCTTAATAAATGTTAATAATAATCTAAAATAAATAACGACACTCCAAATACAGTGCCCCTATGATCTTTGCGATTTAAAGTTCTGAATAGCAGTGCAACACTGTTATGGATAGGCGTGTCGCTTACCACTAGGCGCTCGACTTATTCAACCCGTCACTTGGAATTATAAATGACGTTTCAAACCGGTATTTGTAAACAGTAATAAAAAAAACAATATTTTAGCAACATCACATGACAGCAAGAGCGAACATCAGAAAGTTGCAGTCACCACATTCTATTGGCCTAGTAAATAGTCCGCGTAGCGAGCCGTGGTCGCCGCTCGCCACCTTGTCGATCTTCGAAGTTCTGGTTCGGCCTCCGCAAGGGGTTCAGTTGAGGGTTGACTTCATTATCATTATCGGATTCAGGAGATTCAGTAGCATTTTCAGCTTCAGATTCTGGGTCCGTAACTTCATTGTAGCTTTGGTTTGAATAGTGTGAATTTTACGAAAACTTTGGAAGAGACATGGCATAGTTTTATGAATCCAATAGCGAGATGACTGAATATAATAATTTAAAGTATGAAGTTTAATAAGATGACGATTTGAAAATAGCATAGCCCTTAAAATGAGAAATCTGTCGTTTATTCCCACTAGTTCCATATAGGTACTCAGTTCCACGAGGAGCAATTGTATCAAGATTGTATCTGTTACCCAAAAATTGTCCTCTACCGGACGGTAGAAGACACTTTTCGAGTGACACATCACACAAATGAGATCCATCCTAGCAATATTGAAAGTGAGAATGAATCATTGAATGATTTAAAATAATTACTCTGAAAAATTGTTATTTTGAATAAAATAAGTCTTTGGAGACATTATGACCAGACAAGTGCATCAATTTCTACCTATTCGCTTCGCTTAACACTGCCCAGAATAATGTTTTGGATACATTGACTTACATATAATTGTAAGTCAATGTTTGGATATGAGTTTTTTTACAAAGTTTCCAAAAGCCGTTCGATGCAGAGTGATCCCGCTATAATTTGGACACGTTTGGATACGTCAACAACATAATATGGTTGAACATCTGTATGAAAGTACAACCAGAACATTTTCGTGAGGTTTTTGCAGAAAGGGTTGGAAGTTGAATTAACAGTCATTGGTTTAACAAGGGCTGTGGAAAACAAGTAACACTCGATTTAGGGGTATACTTTATTTAAATTTAAAAGCAAGGACAATTTTTCGTAAGTTAAGAAATTTAGGATACGGACTTAGGAAAAAGAAAATCGGATCGGGAGAGGAATTTGATTACAGGAAATGTGAACATATAATAGATAGGAAAAGAAAAATAATTGCATATTAATAATATATTAATGAAGTGAGGAATAATCATATTTATGGCAGTTTGAAAATATGTAGTCCAAATCTCCAATTTGGCCACATTCGCATATAATACCAATGTTCAATTTCGCAAGGTTTTTTGTTTTTCTTGTTTCTGGCACTTCGCGGTTTGCGTTTGTGCCACTGCAAAACGGGGAAACTTATTCATGGAAAACAATGGAAAGGGAAAATAATTTGGAAGAAAGGATCAGGGAAGTGCGATTAAGGTTAAATAGGAATACATATAAAATATAAACATAACAATTTTGTGACAAACGTAATATAGCTGAAATACATATTTATAATTTCATACAATTGAAAGTTATAAACGAAGCGAAGCATTTATAGATAATAGGACTATTACATGCCAAAATAAGTTTACAGTAGTAGGAAGAGGGAATCCAATGGAGATGAGGGCATGGACAAAAAGGAATGATCGTATAAAGGACAGTTGAGTACAATATACACACTCGCAAAGGTCACTGTCTATAATTTTAAATTTGGCTAAGTGGGCTGCAGAACACACATGCCCCAGTCTCATGCGAATCAGTACACTTGTGGCCAACTTTCCAAATTTCATTTTGGAAAACCAAGGCTTAGTAGGAATAGAGGGTTGTATACTCGCATAAAACGATCCCTTCGTACGGCTGCTAACACTCCAAAATTTTTGCCAGGAATTCCTGACAGAAATCGCGGGCAGTGCATCTAAATCATGACAGTAATTAGTAAAAAATGCTAGATCACCGCAATCAATCGCCTCACCCGCCAGTTGGTCTGCGAGTTCATTGCCTGGGATGCCGCAATGACTCGGCACCCAAACAAACACTACAGAATAACCTTTTATTGTACACTGATAAAGTAAATTTCTAATTTCTAATATAATGGGGCAAATCAGTTTAGAACTAAACGGAAACTTGGACAATGATTGCAGTGCGCTCATAGAGTCAGAAAATATCTCTTGTTTAACATAGCTATTAGAATAAACTCTACACTTTTAAACAAACCAAAACATTCTCCGGTGTATACAGAAGTTTCAGGTGGTAACTAAATCTTTTGGACTATTTTAGATTGCTGATGATAAACTCCCACTCCAACATTTCCAGCAAGAGAGCGTTTTGATGCGTCACTAAATAAATAATGCCAACCATCAAAATCACTATCAGTAATAAAGCATAAAGATTGAGAAGCATCAAAATGACATTTATTAATTCCTAAATTTAAACGAATATCTGGTGTTAAAGTTAGAACCTCGTAAGTACAAAAAAAGAGGATACTGATAATATTGATAAGTGGGGGCTTCAAGAGCAAGGTATTTATGAAAACAAATGACAAGGCTTGGTAGAGATTTTCGAGTCCAGTATGGAGAAGATGTTATTTTTCGAGAGAGACATTGTATAGAAGAGGATGATTTGAAAGTTGCAAGCATCGAAAGAAATACCTGTCAGACAAAAACTGACGTCGTAATCGAAGTGGAGGATCTACACACTCGACCTGCAATGCATTCATGGGGCTAGACTTCATAGCACCTGACAGAATTCTCAAAGCCTTTGATTGAATATTGTCTAACTTTTTAAATGCCTTAGTACTATTTGGCTCCAAAAGAAAAGTGGCATAGTCCAATACACTCCTTATTATGGCATTATAAACAAGTTTAAGAGAGAAAAGATGCGCACCCCACCAGACACCGGCAAGACATTTTAGATTATTTAGGTTACGTTCACATTTAGCCGTAATATATTCACAGTGAGGAATACCAGTGAGTTTAGAGTCCAGTACAATACCTGGAAATTTATTTTGAAGTCTAACTGGAATAGGAATGGGATCATATAAAATTTCAAGATCCGGTGCGTAGCGCATCCTAGAGAACAAGACTATTACACTTTTTGAAGCAGATAAACAAATTCCATTAGCATCCAACCAAAGTCTTAAAAAATTAAGAGATGAGGACACAATATTACAAGCTCTAGGAATGTTAGTATCAGATGCGTACAACAGCAAATCGTCAGCGTATTGTAAAATTCCAACTTTGTCCTAGAGAGCAACCTTCAGGTCGTAGGTATAAATATTGTAAAGAATTGGACTAAGTACAGATCCCTGAGGAAGTCCCCTCCATGCTAGCCTGGACATAACAGAACCGTCGTCAAGATATAAATTGATGCGCCTTTCCGACAACATATTGATTACAAAGTTTGAAAGTAATACAGGTACATTCAGATCGTATAATTTCTTTTGTAATACAGATATAATAACGCTATCGTACGCTGCACTAATGTCTAGAAATGCCGAGAGTACTGACTTGTTATTAGTAAAGGCGAGGCGAATATCAGTAACCAAAATGCTAATACCGTCAATAGTACTTTTACCTTTTCTAAACCCAAATTGGATGTTTGAAAGTAATTTTTTACTTTCTAAGAACCATTCCAATATATTTTTAACTAAATGTTCTGCAATTTTAGCAAGTACAAAGGAAAGGGCAATCGGTCTAAAAGAGGAGATTATAGATGGTGGTTTATTACGTTAGGAATAGCTATGATAGACTGTGATTTCCAAGATGATGGAATTATCCTAGAAAGCATGACGCCATTAACTACATCTAGATAATATAAAAGAGTGTTGTCGCTACTATGAACAAAAAAGGAATATGGAATGCCGTCCTCACCAAGGGCAGAATCTTTGACTTTTGTTCTGACAAAGTAAATGGGGCATTAAGACCTGTTCTACCAATTGATTTGAAAATTGATTGAGGAAATGAGAATTGTGCTATAATTGATTCAGGAACCGAAGGAGGAGCAAGTTTATCGAGAACTATGCTTGCTAAATTTGGAGGTAACGAAGACTGAGATGAGGTGTTCGTACCAGTCCTAAACCTTCTTATATTTTGCCATACAATGGTTGGGTGGACGTCAGGACAAATAGATACACAAAAACGCCTCCAGCCATTAAACTTCTTCTTCTTAAGCAGCTTACGGGTCTCACGTGCGATTTGGCTGTAAACTTCATAATTTTCCGCGGTCATTGCGTTACGGTAGACTCGCTCAGCTGCTTTTCTTTTTTTAATTGCATCCAAACATTCTCTGTCCCACCAAGGTGGAAAAGGGATTCTCGACAATTGGGGCATTTTTAAAGCAAAAAGTTCATCGGCAACTTCTATTAGGACATTACTAAGAGCCTCTGAACATTCTGAGACACTATCAGTGAGTATATTCGGTAAAGATGCTATTTTCTTGTCTACTCTATCTTTAAAAATACTCCAATAATCTGGCAATTTGTGTTTTAAACGGGGACTACGTTTTATGCAACTATGAGAGGAATACGGAAAAGTAATAATTATAGGAAAATGATCACTACCGCATGGAGAAGAGAAGACTGACCACAATAGGGTGGATGTTAAGCCAGGAGTACAAATTGAAAGGTCTGGGACACTGAAACCCTCAGATGGCTCAGTCATTCTTGTGGGAGTGCCGGTATTTAAGACACAAAGATTTTGATTGTCTAGTATATACAATAATACGTCCGCATAGTATGTAGAAAAAGAACTGCCCCAAGAACGATATTGGCAGTTGAAATCACCTAGAATAAGAAATGGTTTAGGAAGAATAGGAATGAAGTTGTTAATTTCAGAGGAGAGGAAGTTGGATGTAGTATATACAAAGATACAATACATATATTATTAATAATAGCAGCGACGGCATCAATGCCATCGCTGAAAGAACGTAAGGGAAAAGACTGAAAGGAAAGAGAATTTTTAACAAGTATGGCAACTCCACCATACCCATTGATCTGTCTTTTCGAAGAACTGAAAATCCAGAAACTCTAAAGGAATATTGTGGCTTTAACCATGTTTCAGACAGACAAAGAATGCAAGGATCAGTATTGTTGAGTAAATAAATTAAATCAGTTTTTTTATTCGAGATACTTCTACAATTCCATTGTATTAATCGGTGGTCCATTGTGAACCAAGTTAGTAGTAATATATTTCGAGATGGTAGGGGCAACGTTGGGCGGTATATTAGGTGTTATAAGATTTGAGTTACTTAAATAGTTAATAAGAGCTGTAATAATTTCAATAGTTGACAATTCAGATTTAGATTGGTCATTATCGTTGTCAGATGTTTTATATGCAGAACCATTAGAAAGAGAAGACTTGTTACAGTAAATATTGGAATGAAAGCTTTTAATTTATGAGTCTTCTAAATAAGCATTATCAATAAAATTGTTAGCATCATCGAAACGAGTAAATGCTAGAGCAAGTCTGTTTCGTCCAATACGTTTTAAACTTCCATTCACTATATTTTTAACTGATTTTTTTTAAGAATGTTCCCAAATTGCACTGGATGTAAAGAAGCACGTTCTTCGGGAGCATCACATAAGGACTAATGTCAGTGCGCTCATATTTTCTTATATTCAGATACCGAGGCTGAGTGGGAGGAATTTGAGTAGAAGGTTTGTTAGAAACAGTGACGTTTGTTAACTTATCCTGAGATAAAGATGAAACAAATTCCGTATACTTATTCGCTTTATATTCTGTAATGTCATCATGAGAGCTTTCGACAAAGTTACCCTTACTATAGAATGTCAACGGGATGTTTTAATGCGTTTCCTATGTTTGCGTCCATCTTGACTACGGGCACCATCTTTCGTATCTACTGCACTAGCTTCAAGCGAGGATATTTCTATATTTAGGCCCACTGAAGGCACTGTTCCTCCAGGGTCATCGGGGGGCTCGTCGCCCATGTTAAAAAAATTAAAACTTACCTGAAGCGGAAAATATATACACTACACAGGCACTAAATTAAAGATTATATACAATAAATACAAACAGAACTCTCCTGATCCCGCAAAAATAATAAAAACCACTAAAACCAGGAAAAATGCACCCGCCAGTTTCGGAAGTTTCCCGCGTTTTTCTTTCACAAGGTTATACAAGTAGAAATACACTTGACCCATAAAAATTGAATATCGACTATTACGGTGTTGCCATAAGTTTTCCTCTGTCTGGTTAGCTGCCACTGTCACTTTTGACTTGACTGCCCAGACGTCTTGTCCGGTCCTGTTCCTGTCACTCACTCGTCATTATTCTATGAAATTTGGATTTGGGTTGTAATGTATACTTGGATTACTTCCTGAAAAACTGGGATTCTTGTTTCTTTATAAAGTCAAAAACAATATTTATCCAGTGCGTATTAAGTGTTAATATCGAGAGTGACAGGTACCAAAGTCGGCGAAATTTGTCGAAAAAACTCTTCAGCACAAAGCGCATTTTGCGCGGGAATTCTGTTACGGACAATAAGCTGTTATTTTACTGAAATTCATATCTGTAGCGTTATTCGGAAAATGACGGATGCTTTGTGCCATATAGTAGTGGACGGCAATGAGGTGCTGGAGCTAAAATTAGGTACGAGGTTCTCGCTAACAAATATTAATGATTCTATTGTCCTGTCAATCTCGGTTTCTCCCTAACACGCTTCCCTTCATTTCAGTGAGATCTCCAAAAGATATTGAAAGCGATGAAACCAGTTTTAGCTCTGAGATGTGTCACCAAGTGTTTGGGGACAATGAGAATATATTTGGTTACACAGACTTACACATCAAACTTTACTACACTGCTGGCAGCCTTCAAACATATCTCGGCATTGAATACACAGACAAGGTATGGTACCCTACCTTTTTTTATCCAGTGACTAGTTAATAACAGTCCTCCAATGAGAACATTACAGTAATTTCTAGATAAGTGATGATGATGAGGACATTGATATAGTACATGGTATCCTGGAGAATACAAAATAAAAAACAATGAGTTTTCAGATTGAGCCCAGTACATATGAGGGTATGAAAGCTGATGATGTGGAGGGAGCTCTGAAAAAAGTTTTGGCACCAGGTTATGTGACTAATTTGGACAACTTTGTGTCTTTGTTGGCTAAAGATGAATCGTTTTTACCATACGGTCAACTCATTCACAAATTCTCATTGTTGCCACGTAAGTTATAAAGTTTATGTTAAGTCTAACTCTACATTCACTCACATTGTGTTAGCATTAACTTGTTGAAAGAAAGTAAAATTATAATAAAATAATAAACATAGATAATTCTCATTAGCTGAAGAGAGTTCATCCGTTGTATACAAATTATGCCCTAAAAATTAAGTAAAGTGTGCATGCTGTATTGTTAATTTCCGAATGAAATATGTATAATAGCTGATAACCTCATCACAGGCCACGGTGGTGACAAGCGCCAGTTTGAAGTATATTACAGTGAAACCTCTACTCCCAACTTCTTAAGTTTCCACCAACGCCTGCAGACATTCCTCTTGTGGTATGTTGATGCAGCATCTTTCATAGATGTTGATGATGACCAGTGGACATTTTTCACAGTGTAAGTTGTGTTAATATAGTATATAATGTTAGTTTTTCTTAAATCATGTAGACTTTACACATTTTTATAACAGTTTTGTGAACCTAATTGAGGT
The DNA here is from genome assembly GCF_003589595.1 of Hyposmocoma kahamanoa. NCBI lineage: Eukaryota > Metazoa > Arthropoda > Insecta > Lepidoptera > Cosmopterigidae > Hyposmocoma > Hyposmocoma kahamanoa. The sequence goes on from NW_020656077.1 coordinate 2,417,495, forward strand.
TTTTCTTCACCATTAGAAGCACATAATATTTATATTAAATAGGTCTGTGCAAATGCACCTCATAAAATTTTACCTTGCTTGTTATTCAGATATGAGAAGTACGGAGTGAGCGAGGGTGGATGGCGCTATGCGACTGTTGCGTATGCGACTGTATACCGCTACTATGCGTACCCCCGACACACGCGCCCGCGTATCGCGCAGGTTCTCACACTTCCGCCATTCCGCAAACTTGGCATCTGTGCACAACTTTTACAGGTAACATATACCAATATTTATAATGTAAATATGAAGTATTCTGCACATTGCTTTCTTTTATTAGTTTCCTTTTAAATGACATAAAATAAAACAATATAGATATCCTCTAATTACATAAGAGGGATATTCAACTGTGAACTGGCAACCAGTACTATCTCAATTTTGACAACTTTACATTGTCTTTACAGGTGAAGAAAAAAATTGTTTTTTACGTCATTTACATAGCATCTGATTTATTAAATAAAAATAAGTAGTTTTTAAATATTTTTATTACACATACACTTGCCAGTTCACAGTTGATTCCTAAAAAAATATTTATATAAAAAAATTAATAAACAAAATAGTTTTTAAATCCTACTTGTAGGGGCTGCTCACTTGATTCAAACTTCAAACAACACACTATGTGTGCTCAACTTCAGCCTTTAAAATGTAGCTCACTCTTTATGCCTACATTTGTCATATTACATAGTTATAATTTGCAGGCTATATATTCACACTACATTCCATTGCCTGAGGTGCTTGATATTACAGTGGAAGATCCTTCTGGAGAATTTCAAAGAATCAGGGATTATGTGGATGCCAAGAATTGCGAAACTCTGCCAGCTTTTCAACCTGCCAAACTTTTACAGGGGTATGTAAGACAGTGCGCTATTACAATTAAATAGGACTTTGGCCAGTCCTGGAGCAATTGCAGGGGGAAGTAACTAAAGCCATTATGATTGGTTAGTTTTGGGTTTTATCTGTATTCATGCAGATAGAGATACTTTGCAAGTAATAGAGCTGGAGAATGACTTCGTCCAGTGAAGTACTTCCATACCTATGGCAGAGAACAAAAAATTATGATAATTATTATCTATTAATTAATTACTATATTAAGTTTTGTTTAAGCTACTTATTTGACTTTATTTAAATTAACTGGTGTAATTTACTGTTGTTTTAGTATTTAATAAATAAAATCATTTATATCATATATGTACATCAGATATACAGGGTGTCCCAAAACTCAACGTCAAGCGGTCATTGGGCGAGAGGCCAGGTTATATTAGTTCTGGTAAAAATTAAAAAATAAATCCATGTCACTTAGTTAAGTGATAATAGGCATTTTTTTGAAAATGTTGAAAATCGATACCCTAGACCACATGTTTAGGTACTGTCATCACAAATTTTCAAATTTTGGAGTGATTTTTTTTTAACGTTATCATAAATAACCATGCTATTTATTGCAGTCACAAATCAAACAATAAACGTTATGAGTTTAATAATAAAAAAATAAGTTTCATTGAGTCGTAGCTTAAAAAATATGTCAGGTAGCTTTGACATTTTATATTTTTAAAAAAATGTACTACACTACCCTGGGCAAGTTGTTTTAAAAGATGGCCCATATAATCAAGATTTCAAAATGGTACAATACTTGCCACTCTTCATTCCATAAAAAATATTATAACTTATTTTTTGCAAAAGGAGCTCGTTTCAAAAAAAACTCATGCCATGATAAATAATACTTTTGTGTGCTCAAAGATTGGCTTTAACATCGCGGAAGTGAGATGGTCATATGTGATAGAGTGAGATGGATAGTGACGCTGTGCGACATGAATTAGAGTGAGCGAGACGGACAGTGACGCCGATGCTCTATTATTGATCATTGGTTATTATCATTTAGTACGCTACGTTCCTTCGTTTACTGTGCATCTTCTCGTAATCGTGTAACTTTTGTACTGACGACTTTGGCTTGTGTTACCCTGGACTTGATATTGCATCTGTGTTGACGACTCTGGCTTATTCCCTGGACTCGATTTGTGTTGTGTATACTGTATTAGTTAGTACTTAGCAGAACTAACACGTTTCGCGACATGCCGTATCTGTACACAGCGGAAGAATACGCGAACATGCATCTTATTTACGGTGAATGCCATTGTAATGCCTCTGCCGCAGCCAGATTGTATCGCGAGGGGTACCCAAACTTAGAGCGTCACCCAGATCACCGCGTGTTCGTCAATGTACACTGGCATACTCGGAAGGACGATTGCCTAGTGCTCGTACGAGCGGTGGAAGACCGCAAGGAGACGACGACGACGTAATTTTAGAAGAAATTCGAAATGATCCCAGCACTTCAGTACGTGCGATTGAAAGAGCCACTGGAATACCGAAAAGTATTGCTCATCGAATTTTAAAGCAACATGAATATCACCCGTATCATGTGCAACGTGTACAAAGTTTATTACCTCGTGACTACTCTCTCAGAATGGATTTTTGTAGAACAATGTTGGCGAAAAATCGTGAAGATCCGCAATTTATAAACAAAATTTTGTGGACTGACGAAACAACATTTAAAAAAGATGGTTATTTAAACTTGCACAATGTACATGTCTGGCACACGGAAAACCCGCATTTAATGCGTGAAGACCGGTCCCAATACCAATTCAAAGTCAACATGTGGACTGGAATTTGAAATGGACAAATAATTGGACCGTTTGAGTTGCCTGAAACATTAAATGGCGACAACTACTTAGATTTTCTTCAAAATGATTTGCAAACGTTACTAAAAGATGTACCACTCAACATCTATAGAGAAATGTGGTTTCAACAAGACGGTTGCCCAGCGCATTATGCTCGTTCTGTACGTGATTATGTAAACACGGAATATTCCGGAAGGTGGATTGGGCGCCTTGGTTCAATTTTGTGGCCTCCTCGATCTCCGGACCTAAACCCCCTTGATTTTTTTTACTGGGGCTGCATAAAGGAAAAAGTATATGCAAAATCTATAGAAAATCTAGCCCAATTACGCCACAAAATTGTTGAAGCAGCAGAAGAAATTAGTTTGAGAAGATTCGCATCATTGATAAAAAGATCTTTTGTGAGGCGATGCAAAGCCTGTATTCGTGCCGAAGGCAAACAATTTGAGCATTTACTTTGACATTAAAGTATTACAATAGTTCCTTTCTTTTCATTTTGATTAAAATTTATTATAATACAACAATGGACTAATTATTAAGTTGACACACTCACATGTGCAGTGTTGGGCGTTAATCAATTAAATTTCAATCAATAATTCAATCAGATTAAAAAATCAATTCAATTGAAATCAATTGCAATTAAATCAATTGCGAGATTTAATTGCAATTGGTTTTAATTGCAATTGATTTCAATTGAATTGATTTTAATTGCAATTAAAATCAATTCCGGCCGGTTGGGGTCCCCGCTTGGGGGGGCCCGGTTGGGGCCCCGGTTGGAGGCCCGGTTGGGGGCCCGGTTGGAGGCCCCGGTTGGGGGCCTGGTTGGGGCCCCCGGTCAGGGCCCAGGTTGGGGCCCCCGGTCAGGGCCCAGGTTGGGGCCAAGCGGGGACCCCAAGCGGAGACCCCAACCGGGGCCCCCAAGCGGGGACGCCAACCGAGGCCCTCAAGCGGGGACCCCAACCGGGCCCCCTAACCTGCCCCCAACCGGGCCCCCTGACCTGCCCCCAACCGGCCCCCTAACCTGCCCCCAGCAGGCCCCCACAACCAACGCCCTAACTCACCCCCATATGCCTTATAAATTTATCATAATTGTCAGTTTTAATTGTTAATTGTTAATCAAAAACATTGAAAAGATTGAAAATTGATTAATTGTTAATTGTAGATATTTGCGATTGCTAGTGAAACTGTAGCTACATACAGGGCGTGTAAATTTTATGTTCCAGGGTGATTGGTGCAGTGCTCCTCAGACCTTTGCGACTTAAGGATCCGAATGGCACTGCAATTGTTGTGGCTAGGCGTGCCGCTTGCCACCAGTCACGCGACTTTTTTGTCCCGTTACTTGATATTATAAAAAAGATTAACAGTAATATGAAATCTACGCAATAAGGGGATTACGTCACAAAACACTTATAATTATGATATTGAATCTGTTTGAGTATTAGGTTGTAATTACGAGTTAATCAGATGGCCATGCCACTGCTTAGGTCGCTAATCGGTGAATTATGCATCTATTTAAGTATATAATTATAGAGGAATATGAAATAACAAATGCGTGTCATTTTCTAACTTAGGTACAGCAGTGAAATGGCAAACCAAGCATGCAACAAGTTCAAGATCAACAAAAAACAGGCCCGGCGTATTTATGAGATCCTCCGCCTGAAGAATACTAACACATCAGATAAGACTGCCTATCTCAACTACAGACTGGATGTTAAAAATAGACTTAATGCACCTTTTCAGGTTGGTTCAATATTAAATTAATTTTTATTTAAATTATGGCTTCAAATAAGTGTCAACTCTCCAGAAACAATTAATTCTTCACTAGGAAAGACATCACTGTCACTTGAAGCTTCTAGTTCTTGATGATGTATGCAGATAAGTAAGTATACAATGTGAACTAAAGCGATTTATCTACCTGGATGCGAAACATTAGTTTTAGCGGCCTTACCTGTATAGCCACGAACTTTTGTTATGTTTGAAGTATTGCAGTCTGAAATACACCTTTTACGTCTGTAATTACAACACGTCTTGGTGGTACTAAGATAACATCACTTTCCACGAGGCGGTATCATAAATGTAAAATCATTGAATACTTTATCAACTAAATTTTCGTTTTTATTTAGCCCTATTGTGGAAGTGATATTTGAGTTCGAATGTTACGTGCGAAAGATTAGTGCGTGCTACATAGGTAAATCACAAAGAAATCTCAGCAAACAAGGCCTCTTATGTATGTACTCGAGTATGTGTAAATAAACTGTCCCTCACCGCCCCTGCCAAAATTGGATGTTCTTTTTGACATTGCTGCTTTTGAATGTAAACTCACAAGTTACAAATTGAATTTGCAGAAAAAGAAACTTGAAATGCAGAAATTACAAAAATTTCTAAAACCAGAAGAGTACGCGGCGACCATAAACGCTACAGGACTCAGCAACACCCACAGCCGTTTGGCCAGCGAGTACATCCCCCTCGAGCAGGATTACCGCCGAGTCATCCACCGGATGGAGTATTGATTATTGGATTAGCTTAATCTCGCTGCGCGTTTCTTAACGGTCAAATGTTGATTTTTTTTTATTGCTTCAAAGGTGAACGCGCAACAGTCCGTTGTATGCGTTATGATGTCTCACCAGAATTTATGCATACGAGACCGACAAGAGTTACTTGCAAGGGTACCTAATGCGTGTTCACCTTAATTTTTTATATTTACACATCTTATTTTGGGAAGCAAAATATACTCGCGCTGAAGTTAATGTTCCTTCGCCAATGCGTGTTAATTACTAACTAATAACTTAGAATAAATAAATCATATTTACATTAAATGGTTTGTATGAAATCTGCTGAGAGTACTATTGCCAGTGATCTTATGTACATTTCTTATTATAGTATGAAACTCTACTTGAAATTGATCATTTCATTTGAAGTTGTGTAATGATAATTGATCATACCTGAGAAAAATCTGTAATTAATTCACCTTTTATATTCTCTCCTTTGCTGATCATTGTTAAAAGTTACGGGTTAATATTATGAATATCGACGACGACGACGTCATTCTAAATTACTTGTATGTTGCTTCTTGCTCTGACATCTTGTATGTGGCGTAAGATTCTGATTCATTGAGTAACTGTTGGATTTTCTCATCCTAACCGTACGGAATCGCACTGCGCTTATTGTGCAACAAATACTTCGTGTGTTCATATATTTTGATACGAAATAAAAGTTAAAGTTATATTTTTACAATTTTCGGATAATCATAAGTACACACTACCAACAACTACAAGCAGTTGCTACTCAAAATGACCGGCTTTATTCTTAATACAAGCTCTTAGACGTTCTAGCCAATCGTGAGTCTAGCCACGAATCCTCTCCAGTGGGATTCGTTTCGCTCTTTTGATGAAAGCCCGTTTTAGAGAACCAAGTTTTGGTGGGACTTTTGGCTGACCCTGAGCTCCAATTCAGTCTACAGAGAATAAATAGTCAAGTGCCGCGATGAAGCCCGGTAAATTTGCCCTTAACCAAGCTCGTGTCGTTTTAACCTTATAAGCCGGTGCTGGTTCTTGCTGGAAAATCCATTCTTTGCTGTGAAATCAAGTATTAAACAGGGGTTTTACAAGTCTCTCAAAATGTCACTTTGATCATTTTTTCCTCTCACTTTAACGCATTCTTGGCAATAATAAGAGCGCAGTGACACCTTCACACAAAATCCCCCGCCAAACCATCACTCACTTATATACACACTATGATTTTTAGTAACATAACCTGCAACGGTTACAGCTCGCTAGTGAGTACCTATTCGCGTCGTAATTTATGAATGCGATAATTTAGGAAGTGAACATTGCGACTTTACCTTGAGATCTTATTTCAGTATTCTGCCGACTGAAACACTCGAAATGTTGCTCGGTACAACGAGATTCTTCTAGGGCGACTTCGCCCTCTGATTATTTTGACGTTCGCAGTCGTCCTTGCAGACCGCTGGCGGCCACTCTTGGGCTATCTTTCAGGGAATCGGTCTCGTAACGTTTTATGGTGTAATATAAGTTGCGTTTTACCCCAAAACATTTTATATCACGGTAAAATCTCCATTGATTTTTTCTCGTCATATTATTAGCGAAATTATAATCGCACAAAGTATTTTGTTCCCTCCAACCACTGACCAACCAACAAATGGACGTCGGGTCTAATACAAAAACCACGAAAAAATGTCCGAAGTTAACCTATACAAGCGTAGTGACATGTAACGAAATATAAAAAACTAAAACTACAAATATCCGTAATTCCGAAAACCGATTTATAATAAAACCGTTAAGGTGGATTCATATTGCACAAATTCTGGCAATATATTGCCGCAATTTATCGTTGCGCCACATGACTTTGAGTTGACCAATCAGGTGCTGCGACCTTAGCTCCTAATTGGTCAACTCAAGGTCAGAACGTGGAACACGATAAATTGCGGCAAGATATTGCCAGAATCGTTCATTGTGAATCCACCTTTACGCTTTCGTGTAATTTTAATGCTTTTCACAAAGACAAAATTAGTTTTTATTTTGTAATCTTTCTAAAAAAAAAAATACATTTGACATTATGAAAAGTCGAGGTAAC
>NW_020656077.1:2425195-2492679 GCF_003589595.1 Hyposmocoma kahamanoa
TTTCGGGCAAATATATTTTCTGACTTCTAATAGGTAATCCTAAGCCGTAAAACGAGGACAACAATATTTTGTTAGTTATTGCTAACGTTTAATTAAACATCATTTTGAAAATAAGATTAAAATCAAAGCGACTCTATAGTTTCTTTGTTCTAAATATTTCAATCGCTTGTGGTTCGAACAATTGAAAATGACCAAGAAGTTTATATATAAGCTTCTTAAAATTGACACAATGGGTCTCTTTCAAAGGCAGTTAGCTATTTGATTATTTTGTGTGCTTTTGTAATTTATATTTACGATTCATTTATATATAAATTAAAAACTATAAAACTGTACAAAATAACATTTTTAAATGAGAACTATGATAACACAATATATTTGTTTAGTGTAAATATGATACAAAACATGGTACTGCATGATTGGCAACCGCGCTGACAGACGAACAAACGAAGACTGTTGCGCGATTGACGCTCTGTATGTGATTTTAACGCCCTATAGATGCGGACACTTTTAAGCGCGAACCCGATGTCCATTTATTGGTAGATCAATGCTTCCTTCATAAGAAAAATAATAGAAATTAATTTAAAAACGCACAAACAGAACACAGACATTACAAATACAAAATTGAAAAAAAAAGTTATTACTGCCAAATATTTGTTTTATTTTTTAAACTCAAAGTTTGTCTCAAAACTTATGAACATATGAAGAATATTTTTGCATGGGATTTTCTGCGCCCTTGCCTGTTTGATTGGATGCCTGGTATAGAAGCGCGATATGTGGTTCCTTGCGGCCAAATGTAATCCAACTTTAGGTCATGTTCCGCGAAAGTAACCAAATCCATTTGGTAGTTCTTGAACAAATGGTTGATTTTTTTCATAAAATCCTTATTTTTAAGTGGTGCTTTGCATGTCAGGTGTTGTGTAATAATATATGGGTTGAACGATTTGTTATACTCATTGACCTACCAGCAGCAAGACACAGGTTATATACTGTATCATGGATTTAGTGGTACCTATGTACTGTATTTTGAAAAATTGAAACTTGCTTCAAATTTACAATTTTCGCATCAAATAAATTGTTTACTGATAAGTAGTAACGTGTTACCCCACAAACAATTGATATATTAATACCAAAATATATATCGTCTACATTTTACAAACATAAATTAAACGATTTAAAACCTCCAAGACATAAAATAATAAAATTTTAAATCAGGTGATATAAATCCATTAGTCACTATGGCTACAATAATCTCAGTGCTCAGTACTAAAAAACCGATCAAAAGTCATTCGTCCCCAAGTTTGCCATAGTGGAATATTTTCTTCAAATTTAATGGGACCACATCCGAGGTACCCTCTATAAACAAAAAAGGATCATCAAAATAGGTTCACAAATGCACGTGACATACATAAAAAAAGAATACTTTAATTGAGAACTCCTCATTTTTTGAAGTCGGTTAAAAAACTTTAGGCACTTTTCTCAAAACTATGATCGTCTTGGTACTCCTCAGATTACAAAACATGGGCAGATGGAGCATACGAAACAAACGATGTGAAGCCGCTTTTAATTTATTGTGTGCGTGACAACTAGGAGGGGTACTGTAGGCACATGCGCATTTGTGTACGTGTAGGATTGCCAGATGCAGCGAAAAAACTCCCGCATTTTTTCTGTCGTTTTCTATAATACTAATGTTACAGAGTGGAAATGTCATTTTACTTGCAATATGGGACTTAAGTGGTATTAGCATATCAAACAAATCATATGCAATATAAGTTAATATGTAATTGTTATTATTTGATTTACATCACATAAAAGAAAAAAAAATATTAAGATAATCTAAAATTTAAAACCTTTGATAATTCAAAATATTTATTACAGTCACAATTACACAACATCTTAATAACCCTTATTTTGTACACGTTTTTGTAATACTACAGTTTCGCGTCTATACATCGAGCATTCGTTTCTGCTTTTGATATGTAGTGCAATCGCACCATCAATTACTATTCTATTTTTTTGTTTAGTAAATTAATTTTGTAATCAACTCGTAGTGTTCCTAGCATTGACAATAATCTTCTAATTAGACAAAAATTGTTTGGTTCTAAATGAAACTCTTTAGAACCTGTGAAGTTGTGTAATACATTACAGTATTTTCTTATTTTATTGACACGTTTTCTTTCAAAATCATTCCTGTTTATGGCATGTGTGCACAACAATGAAATTTCTCTGTATCTATAGGGCTACATTTTCTTTTGTGTACATAATGGCTATTAGACATTGGTTTGAAAATAATTTAGGTAAATCTGACTTACCTAAAACACAATTTTGGAGTGCTGTAAATGGACCAGCCTGTATGCCTGTATATGCATGCATTGTTTATTTTTTATACAAAAGTATAAATTAATCGATGTTATAACCCATGCATGTTTACCTAATTTTAAGAAAACCTATTTCGATATAAACTGGCAAACACATACCGAATTTATGTCAAGGTTTTGTGTTCTGAGTGAATCTCAAAAATATTGGGTAAATAAATTACAAAACAGTTAAATAATCAATATTTCCCTGTGAAAAGATATTTCATCTTATTTTTTTGTTTTTGGGATCAACTTTTACAATGTTTAAAGAGACAAAATGGCATTTTTAAACATAAAATAACTAATCACTTGTGATGGGCAAACAATGCGACGTTGTGCTTAGTACTGACGTGAGTTTGTATTCGCTTTTGAATTTGTGTTTGTTTTGGTGGTTTCTGTCGTGTTCGGCGCGCTCCATCTGTCTATGTTTTGTAATCTGAGGTTGACACGTTATTGTTTATCAGCATCCAACTTTTCATATATTCGCATTGGCTTTCAATTTTATTTTGTTCAATGTTTAAATATGTATACAAGAGATATTTTGTCGAAATAAAAAAAAATACGAAAACACTGTTTTTGTTAATGTGAAAGGGAAATAAATGTAATTTTGTAATAAAAGCAGATTTGCATTAAATAATTGTTTATTTATTTTTTGATATTAATACCTGCGCAAAGAAAATTAAAGCTCATACCGTAAGTCATATATAACTTATTTACGAAACAGATACACATACATTTATGTAAAACTTGAAAATTGAAATACCCAGTTATACTTGACACTGGCATGCGCATAAGGGAAAACACCAATTAGACACTGATTATACGACATCATAATATTCATATGATAGAACAATAATAATGATTACTTAATATTCCATGTTACACTTATTTCTTGCACCTAGATTTGCAATAAATACCAGGGCGTCATTGCATTTTTAAGTAAATACGAATATTTGGCAAAAACCTGAAACACCGGACCTATAAAACAAGCATATCAAAAGTTCTATTCACACACCTTACATAGTCCCAATTCAAAGTCCACCACACTTACACTCTTTTAACACTGGTTATTCTGATCAATCTGAATATTCTGATCTTCGAGTTTTGGAGTGTATGGAGGGGGTGTCAACTTTCTTGTAGGTCCAGTTATCAAGTGAAACCTATGCTAGTGTGATCGAGACGAGTTATCTGCTATGTAATACGTTTCTCCGAACCATTCTGTGTTCTCATCCAAATACCTGAAAAAGTGAGAAAGTTTACAGCCACCCATACACTACAGTTAAAAGATGTCATTTGTGTAGTTACTTACTGAACAAACATGTCAATGTGCTTTAAGAGCATCTTGAGTTTGTAATCGGGCATCTGCGTAGCGTTGAGGAAATCTGGCAGCTTGACGAACAGCCTGGCTAGATGGATCGCGCCGTACACGCGACAAGGTAGGTGGTCTGTACCATTTCGTGGGATTATCTGCCATTTGGCCACCTGATATAAATTCATACATATATCAAGAAGCTTATAATTCCACATACATACATTTATGTCTTACATTGTTTAACGTGTTAATCCGTGATGCCAGCGAATTATTGATTTCAAACCTTTTCCAGTAAGAGAGATAGAGGTGTTCGCGTTGTAGTGGGCGCAGCCGTCGCCGCCTGTGTCGGCCGAGCCCAACCCTCGCTTAGCGAAGATCCGCTGCTGCCCACACTGGAAAGTATATTACCCTTTCAATTGTTTTCGAATACTCGATTTCGAAAAACAGATTCGGGTGTTTGGTTCGATTCGCCAATTCGTACGATGACGAATTGTGAAGAGGGAAATTATTGTGGAGTTGTTTTCATTTCCCCAGAGTTTGTACATGTCTGTGTTTACCTTGAGGAGACAGTCTCAAAAGTGCGCGGTTCACCAGTAGATGTGGATGGTGTAGGTTCTTCGTTTTCAGATTGCGATACAGCAGATTTGTGAGATCGAAGCCTGGATGATAAACATGGTAAATAATTTATTGTATTTTTGTTTGCTTATAACGCGACGATCGACGGTGCGCTGACTGATACGTTCATGCATGTCGTTAGGTAACTACATTACCGCCTAGCCACGTTTCCAATGCGCAGGGCTGAACGTCCTTCTCGCATCTTGCCAGCCGCGGCTGGTGCGCTGAGAGTCTCGTCGCCGGCGGGAACTTCGGGCTTGCTCGGGGGCGCCTCAATCTTGACTGCAGCAAGGGCGAGGATAGTTGCCTTATCGACGGGCTCTTGCTTGATCTTCACTTCCTCGTGACTGCTTTGAATAGTGCTCGTTGGTTTCTTATGGTGGCCGAATGCTGCAAGATCACTCTGTCCTGTTGCTACCATACGCAGAACATCAAGAGTAACAAATACACATAAAGAACACAAAAAAGAAGCGAAAACAGATGCAAAATAATAATAATAATAATAATGGAGTGAGCTATGAATAATATCTCTTTTAACTTTTATCACCTTCCAATAAATTCTTAAAAGGGTCCAGAGGGGCTGGTGGCAAGTGTGAGTATTCCGCAATTGGACTCTTCATAATGTCATCAGTTGCAGCCACCGCCTTATCGTGATCTAGCTTCATGAATAATTCATGATCTTCTGGATTCATGATATCTTGGCTACAAAAATACAAATGTAAGGGCGATTTAAAAAAAATACTTTCTTGTAAGTTTACCTTGTGTGTGAAATAGCTTACGCGTCTAAGAATTTTCCGCAAATTTCGTGGTACTGCTCATGTTCTTGTTTGTACAGAAGGTGTCCGCGAAGGATGAAATCGAAGTATACACGAAGGCCATCTGCTACTTCTCGCACTAAGTTCAGTCTTCGGCGGCATTTGGAAATGTGTTATTTTAAGAAAAAAAAAAAAAGGGAAAGTAATAACACAATTTGTGTTACAATACATCAGTCAATGTTAGTAATACCAAAATCTTTTTATAATTAAAAATGATACGCACCTACAGGAAACGTCAAGCATGTCAGGCTTTTGCGGTGGATCGTGGCGGCTGCGAGCGGGGTGCCAGGCGCCGGCGCGCGCGTACCATTTCACAAACGACTCAAGGATCTCGGCTGCGCACGGAGATGCCGGCAGTCGCGACAGCCGCCCCCGCTTCACCACTAAGTGGTAGTCGAAAGTTAAGCGATCCCTGGGAAACAGCAAGGAAATAATTAGTATTTTCTCATTACTGCTACCACTTTATGGGATTTCAGTCCATGGTTGAGGAGTTGTATAGTTATGTGACAGCCGCAGCAGCAGCAGAATCACTGACCCATACAATCTTTATTTATCAAATGAATCAACCCATCAATATAATATCTATAAATGCGTTTTTAAGTAAAATTTTTAATAATAAGTATTTCATATTTATGGACAGAATAATAAATATGAAATAATTATTATTCGGTCAATGTAATACTAGTGATGTTACGAATAATTATTTGGCCGACTATTCGATATTCACGTTCTCAGCAGAAGCGCCAAATATACGGGTGAGTTTGCGAGTAGATCGTGTCGCGATACGCATTTTTTGTTTATAATAACATCACATTGTGATTTACTAATAGCAATTTTTACTCAAAAATATAAATTTGCCACAAAATGATTCCACTTTACTAAAAGTTTCACAAAACGGTACCTTTTAATAAAAAAAAAAACCTATTTAACATTTTTGAATAATATGTTAGTTTATTTCTCACGATTCGGCATTCAATATTCGGTCGAAAAGTCCGAATACTGAATATTAAAAAAAAAAGACCGTTACTTGCTTTTTTAAAACTTACCGTAGTGGCGACGGAAGCGTAATATGAGCACGGCCAACATTAGACGGCGGAGGAGTTGCCGGTTGTGAGCCGGAACCATCTCCGGATGAGTCGGTATCAACTGTCTCGCCCTCTGTCCTCAACAAAAACAGTTATCTTTAAAGTTTAGCATCCGTTTTCTCAAGTTAGCGTATTTCTATATAATATTTGAAAGTGCACATTACCCTCGCCCTCTGGTTGAGTACTCGAAGAACTGCCGTCATCACTAAAACCGAGGCGAGGGCGCTTGGCGGTACCGGTGCCGGTACCGGTTCCGGTTCCGGTTCCGCTTCCGGTGCCGGTGCCGCTGCCGCCACCGGTACTGCTACTGCTTCCGTTTCCTTTCTTGCGCTCGCGCCGATACAAATAGGCCCCTCTATTTTATTTGAAAAATTATTTGCGTACAATAAGACAGGGACAAAAAGGAACAACTATATTTTACTAGTCAGTGCACTAGCATTTGTTTTCTCATGAAATCCCTGTTTTGGGGTGCACATTATAAATTCAGAATTGAATTCAATGGCAAGCATTATGGAAAAATACAAAACTAGGCAATGGTGCTGGACGAGCACACAATCAGTATAGCAAGTCATAGCCATTAATGCCTTTGGAATCCTCCACTCCGAATTATACAAGCCGTTGGTAGTCATAACAGGTCCACGTTTTTGAGTACAATATCTATGAACATAATTAGACACAAGTAAATTATAATTGTTTCCTTTTTTAACAGTTTGGTTTCCAAACTCTAATAACCAAAGTTGAATATGAAAAAGCCTTCCTTTCTGTCTATAGATGCTTACAGTTGTAGCTGAGACTTTTCGGCCAGGTCGCGCTGAAGCTGTCGATTCTCCTCCGTGTCTTTGAGGACAAAATCTTCGCTGACACAGCGATCCCATGACGAGTTCCACCCTTGGAAGTGGATCAGGTACTCAATGGTGCGACGGCCACGCCTGTCCTTGCTTTCTATGACTTCCAATACCTAAGATTACGATTATTAATCTTTAAATTCTGTTGAAACCAAATCTGCGAATTGATAATATAACCTATTATTGATAAGTAGGAAAGCTTTTTATAAGGTATCCATACACAGTTCCTCGCATTGCAACATACAAATGCAATCACTGTAGGAGAACAATGAAAATGGCTATCGTAAAATATACAACATAAACTTATGATGAATTAAACTTTTCAGATAATTTGTTTTTAAAGATAGGCAGCCATCATCAGATAAACGAAATACGAAATATTGAATAATGCTATTTCTATCTGATCCAAGCCTAGGAGTAATTTAAGTTTAACTAATGAATGAATGAATAGATGAAAATATTGTTAACTTATTTCATTGCCAGACAATTCCACAACATTACTAGGGCGGCAAGTTAAATAATTTTTAATGATCTCAGTTGTGTGTCTATCACAGACATATATCAAAATAGACACCGCAGTGCACCGCGTGCCCAATATAAGCTATAAACGCTTAGTTGTTGCTGCTACGCTTCAGAACGCGCCTGACCGTTATCGTAGTTAAACATCAGTCGAAATCGCAAAGAATGCCTAATTGTACCACTAGGAACAGTTTCTTTCCACAGTTAAGTAATTTTGTAATCAGACTATGCTTAATTCATTTTAAAATCAATTATTTTCATTTTGAATGAATTTCAAGAAAACAAATTTGCAAAAGAGTGTATGCCGCTGTATAATTCGTAATACATTGCGGCTTTTACTTGGTGCGGTACACTTGTGGTCCTTGTTTAGTAGGCATAAATATCGAACGAGCGATACTATCATATACTTGATTCAGTTTCGTGATACGGCCACTTCATCAAGTTTTTGGTCAAATTTTACGATTAGTGATGCAACACAGTTTTCGATTCTGATCGATTTAGGAAACAAAGACATGATAAGTCTCAAGACCTTAGATAATGTAATAAAAATATTCTATAATGTTGTTTTCTTTTTTTTTAGTTTTCCGCAGCAACTTTTTTCATAACACATATTCATTATCTTATTCTTGTAGGCTGGATTTTGTACATTTGGCATTCTGCTAAAAGTTAAGAGTAATGGCTTGTCAGTGTACAGCCGTTGAGTTACTATTCAACTGCTATTGCAATTTCTTGGTAATCTGCTGTTCAATAGAGAGATGAAGATATGTTCACATCTTAAATAGTGTACTAATTATTTGACATAAAAAAATGACATTTAATTTGATGACTAAATTGTTGCTTAAACAAGAAAACAATAAAGACATGCATAGTAATTTTCATTGTTGTTTTAGTATGTCAACATTGATTGTAATTGAATGAACACCATCTTCGCCATTCCACTGCCACTATTGAGGCTCAACTGTCATTGCAACTAGATTTTAGCAGAATAACAAATATTGTCATAATTGCAATATAATCTCAGTGGAGCCCAATGGAATTACAATGACCATAGTTTCAAAAAGTTAGCAGAATTGAGGCCCTCATTTCAAACTAGGAAATAACATAATATCAAATGATTTGTGAATATCAGAAAGGGTTCTTGAAAATGTAGACATATTTATCTGATCAAAAGTTTACCTTTGTTTATGTGAGGTTGAGCAACCTCAATTAGAATAAAATTTGACTGTTTCAATAAAACTTGAATGACCACTAAACAATATCAAAAAAATTTCACTGGCATTGTGCTTACAAAAATAATTACTTGGACCACATTAATAAATATCCTGACAAAAATATCTCATTTTAGTCTGCAATTATTTAAGATTATGCATCATGCTGAAGGGACTGAAATCATCTTGCTCTTAATATTATAATAAAAATCCATATTGAAATACATTGTTCTACAAAAGTAGTCAATATATTGGACAAAGAGTTATTAATGTTACATATATGATGATATTGAAGTGACCATATACATGCACGCATGTATCGTACCATACCTTGGAATCGTACAGGACTTTAGCTTTGGTGGGATCTGGTTCATAGCAGAGAACGCGCTCGCCCTCGCTGAATTTATAGCGCAACCCCCGTGTCGATACCATTATCGGCGTCTTGAACGATGATCAATGCCGGCCGCAGTACCTCTACGGTACACTCTTCTGCCGTACCCTTCACAAAGACAAATCGATATCGCATTTGCTAAATAACTATAACTGACATGATATATCCAGTATAGGGTTTTGCGCTTAAAACTATCTCTGCTCGAAACAATCAAATTGGTTTCTTACAGGCCAAAACATATGCGCTTGACTCTTGTAAATGTAAGTACTTAAAAAATAAATCGGCTTGACCGTCTCTAAACCTTTGAATGTGGTCAATTTAATTTTCAACAGAGTGGATGCTAAGGATCGTTTCAGTGGACGCTCGTAATGCGTAAGAAGAGAATTTAATAAAATAATGCTTACTTACCACCAATATGTCTTGTCTCCTGGAGAATTGCGGATAGAAAATAAATGTAGGAACTAATAGATCAGTAAATATTAGGACTTCTCGGTCGCATTATCGGACCGCATCGATCGAACCGACACAAAACCCCACAGACTAAACCCACACAGAACCACAAAGCCACAGACCATAGACTAAGAAGATAGATAGATACTTGCTGCTACAAACTTGACAGAGTTTTTTTCTGAACTCTGACTTTTGTTGGCTGTTGGCTTAGAGGCTGTTGGGTGAATTTTCGAGAAATTATTTGAATATTAAACAAAAAATATTTGAATATGCGAATTCAAATTTAAAATTCCCGAAAAATTGGAAAAATATCGTCTGCTTAAAGGTGCCAAATTATGTACCAGTTGTAAAAAAATTACCATCTTTCTGCACATAAAACTCTTAGGGTAGTATTCCAGAACTCTACTCAGTGCTCAAGTCAGAACTTGAGTATGATTTGAAGCGTTGGAAATCATACTCAATTCCTTGCCATTAGGGTCGTATTTCCAGTGCTTGAAATCATACTCAAGTCCCTGACTTGAGCATTGAGCGACCCTTAATCTTAAGTTTATAGCTTTTTTGTTATTGAGATTCACGTGCAGAAAGATAGTGACTTTCTTACCATAGCTATATAAATTAAAGTTTTTTGTGGAAAATGTCACTTATGTGGTTTTACTTTTAAACAGACTATATAATTTCGAAGGCTCAATTATGAGATTGTCACGGATCTCTGAAACATATTTTTCGCACTCTTGACAGCCTCTTTAGGTGATGATAATCGTTGACCGCGTAACTGGTTCCTAATTTTTGAAAATAAATAAAAGTCACAAGGTGCCAGGTCGGGACTGTACCCGGAATGGCTCATAAGGTCAACGTTGTTAACCTTCAAAAATTCATTTCTCTGTCTGGCCGTGTGAGAAGTGGCATTATCGTGGTGCAAGATGATACGGCGTTTACGGTTATTTTTACGGAGTTTGTCAATAACTTCCGGCAAACAAATGGTCGTGTGCCAATCACTATTCATGGTACAACGATTCTCCAAAGCAACAGTAGCCACGTGTCCAGTTTTATTAAAAAAAGAAGCAATCATCCGCTTAGAGGCACTTTGCACGCGCGTCACTTTGGTTGGTTTCGGCTCATCTCGAAAGACCCATACGCTCGATTGCTGCTTTTTTTTGGGATCGTAACTATAAATCCATGTTTCGTAACCTGTTACAATGCCCCGTACCAAATTTGACGTCCCTTCATTGAATCTGGTGAGCATGGCATTGCACATAAGTGACGCGATCAGTTTTTTGAGCCTCATTCAAATTGTGTGGGATCCACCGAGAGCACAGCTTTGTTTGTGTAGTGTTGATTGTATTTGACTTATGCCTATGCCTAAAGATGCCCAAATCTCATGGTATGTCACATATCTGTCTGTTTTGATCATACGGCGCACAGCAGCGATGTTTTTATTGTTTACAGCAGTGGACGGGCGACCATCACGAAATTCGTCAGTGAGGTTCACAAGATCGCGTTTAAATTCTGCAAACCAGCTATAAATAGGCGTCCTAATTAATCGCCAAAAGCAGTTTGAAACCGAGCGAAGCTCCGCTGAGCTGTTAAATTACACTTAAAGTCGTAGAAAATCATACTACGAAAATTTTCAGGAGTTAAATCCGTGGTGATGTAGACACCAATTTCTAAAATGACGCCTGATGGCGCCACAACGTAAAAACAAGTGACAGATGAAACAAACTACATTCTACAGCCAAAGAGTTCCATTTTCAAATGTAATACTTTTTAAATATTGTTTATGTAAGTGGCCTGTTCCGGAAACTTATAGTGCGTTCTATGTACGTATAATGAAATAGAACCAAAATTTAAATAAATTTTTATACTCGTGTAATAATAAAGTGATTTTTTTAAAATTTCTTGTTATTCCATCTATTATCATAATTGTAAGTTATCTGGTATATGGTCAGAACTGTTGCTGCACCACATTCAGAGACCAAACAAGAAATCTGAGAAATCTTATCCAATTCACAAAACCCACTAATCTAACGTTAGTTCTAGTTAATGTTCAGTCACTAGTAACGTTAACGATTAATATTATTACAAATCGGTGTAGAACTATTTCTAGGATTGGGTTTTTGGTGGGGTGGAGCACTACCCTGTGCAATGAACGTTATAATTTACATTTGCAATTACAAGTGACAAATTACAATTCTTCAATTTTACACAGGGTTATTTGTAAAATATTAACAGCCTCACAGGACCCGTATATTACTAACATCTACTTTTCATTTCAGTTCCATGACTTTTTACAAAATATAATAAATTTACCAAAGATAAACCGTTAAGTTTTTGTTAAATTGATACTTTTTAGTCTAGTACGTTCACACGCTCGCGGGCTTCTGGATTTTGTATTTCGTATATATTTACGCACAGAGTTATTATTTTCGTACGGAGGAGTCTCCGTACGAAAATAATAACTCTGTGCGTAAAAAGTACCTACAACCTGATGAATTATTAAAAGTCAGGGAATAAAAGTTGTTGTATAGGACGTTAGTAATATAGTCCTGCGATTTTACAAATGACCCTGCGTATTTATTGTCCTATTGTGTGGAAGATATTTCATGGAAAGGCTATGAATTGTGAAAAAAGAGTCCAATGAGAGTGCATAGATATCTAATATTAGGGGTTAAAGTATGAAATTACGCAATAGGTTCTTTGAATTTTCATAGAATCTTCATGGTTTGAGGTTTTCGAATGAAACTTTTTTCAAATGGTTTCTGTGATTTTTTTTTTTTAATTTGAAACATTTGAATATCGACTTTCAATTGTTTTTGTTATTCAATTTAGACAAGAAAGATGGGTACTGCGAAAATTCGAGTGATTTTTGAATACGAGTTCCGATGCGGAACTAACGCGGCAGAAACAGCCCGCAATATCAATGCTGCGTTTGGAGAGGGGTCTACTAATGAACGCACCGTGCGATTTTGGTTTAAACGCTTTCGTGATGGAAATTTCGACTTAAAGAACGAGCCACGAGGAAGACTGCCCACACAGGTGAATAACGATGAATTAAGAGAGATAGTGGAAGCCGATCCTAGTCAAACTACCCAGGAATTAGCGGCATGGTTTAACGTTACCTTACTTACAATATTGACTCACTTGCGTCAAATCAATAAAATAAAAAAATACGAAAAATGGGTGCCTCATGATTTGACTGATCTGCAGAAAGAAACGCGTGTTGAAACTTGTGTTGCCTTGGTGAACCGGTACAGAAATGAAGGAATATTGGATCGAATTGTAACATGTGATGAAAAGTGGATTCTTTATGATAACCGGAAAAGAAAAATGCAATGGCTGACCCCAGGTCAAATGCCACAACAGTGTCCTAAAGCAAAACTTACCAATAAAAAGGTAATGGTAACTGTTTGGTGGTCTCAGCATGGTGTTATTCACTATAGTTTTCTCCGATCTGGTCAAGCAATAACGGCAGATGTCTATTGTGCCGAACTCCGAACCATGTTGACAAAACTAGCTGTAAAACAGCTCCGACTCATGAATCGATCTTCACCATTATTGCTCCAAGACAACGCGAGACCTCACACAGCACGAGAAACCGTTTTGACCCTTCAGGAACTGCAGTTAGAAACCATTCGTCATCCTCCGTATTCACCAGACCTTGCTCCAACGGACTACCATTTTTTTCGTGATTTGGACAATTATCTACGTGGCAAGAAGTTTTCTTCCCAGGAGGCAGTACAAAATGCTTTCACACAGTTTGTGCAGTCTAGATCGTCGGAGTTCTATCGCAAAGGCATTAATAACCTTCCCATTAGATGGCAGCAATGTATAGATAATAATGGCAACTATTTTGATTAAATAAATTTGTTAAAAATTTAAAAAATAAACAATTTAGATTTTCAGTACAAATCGGCAATTTCATACTTTAACCCCTATTATATATTATAGATTGACAATGAGGGTAATTTTCAGGTTAGTTTTTTCCATCTAATTTCGGTGGTAATTTTTAACATTTTAATTAATCTATTAATATTATCATGAATCATTATTTAATGTTGAAGTGTAGTATCTTGAATTATTATTTAATATTTCACTACGTACTCGAATACTTAAATAATAAAAATTGCCACCGATATTAGTTAGAGAAAACTAGCCTGAAAATTACCCGTGAACATTTGATAGAATTGTAATTTTCGTATATTATTGCTCCGATAATGATACTTCTGAGAAGACCTCTGACTATGAAATGGAAGATATTAAAAATATTAGTCTAAATATTGCCCAGCTATGCTACCATTATATCTACTTCAGAAACTTTTTCAGAAAAAAGGAACTCATGAAATATAATATGCTTGAATGTTTGTAAAACGTAAAATTAATTTCAAGAGTTATTGTACACACGTCCACAAAAGTTTCTGAAGTATTACACTCCATTGCCAGGCACGGGTCTCCTCCAAAGATAGGGTTAAGGGCGTGTTGTGTAGAGTTAAAAGATAAACAGTTTTTTCTTTCAGTGGCATTGCAACTCATATGTAAATTGTTCATATCCATGTTTAAGTTGATCCTTAGTTTAAGTTGTTTAGGTTGAACCTTATTTTCCACCTTTCCGAATTTTTCAAAAGTTTATTTCTCTTATTTGACTTTTTATTATTGGGTTTTATACTCATATTAGAGAGAGATTGGTTAATTTTTAATGTATGTACCTAATAAATTTTTAAGAATAATATAATTATTTGTTGTGTCATAATTCTAAGGGTCGTATTTTAGAACTCTACTCAATGCTCAAGTCAGGATTTGAGTATGATTTAAAGCATTCGAAATCATACTCAAGTCCCTGCCATTAGGGTCGTATTTCCAGTGCAATCCTGACTTGAGCATTGAGTAGAGTTCTAGAATACGACCCTTACAGTGGTTACAATATCTCTATATTACATACTTCTAACGTTAATTTTTTTGACTTTGACCAAGAAGCTTTTTTACATTGACTAATAAAATTGCATAGGTCCTCGTCATAATTGTAAATATGTCAGTCGCCCCTCTCATGTAAGTTATCCAGTTAAATAATATAATATTTATAAATTCATGTTACATGCTTGTGCTGTCTTTCGCTTTAAATTCTCATCTGAGTATTTCCGCGGATTAACCCATCACCACCGGTTAGTGTCGCAATATTATAGCTAAGTGTTTTTTGCGGCCGTGACGTTGGCAGAATCATTATTTCCAGCAATAATGGCGCTATACAATTTTTTAAAATAGAATAGTTTAAATATCTAGGTCATTACATTCGGCAATAGCGTTCTAGAAAATTCTGGTTCGTCGAATTTTCCCGATATTCAATGATACACTGAATGATCACTACATCTCTAACAAATTTGACAGAATATCTTCTTTACAGGAAAAGCCGTTAATGTGTGAACTTTTGCAGTTCACACATTAATGGCTTAGTAAGCAAAACTACTGTCGAATATTTGAGGAATCAAATTGACCATGAACTTGGAAATTAAAACGACCGCAAATCGCAAACCGCCCATATCACTACAATGAGTTGATTCTTACTTAGCTTTGTTGTCTCGTTACGCCTACCTAAGCGTAAGTTACTAATTCATTCTGTCCGGTAAAGTAAATAATGACCATGATTCTTTACATAATCACATATTAAGAATATTGAAACCATAACCAAGTGTTATTTTAAAATGTTAAGTATGTTGATGTTTAAAACTGAAACAAATTTTAAAGGATAG
Source organism: Hyposmocoma kahamanoa (assembly GCF_003589595.1). Taxonomy (NCBI): domain Eukaryota; kingdom Metazoa; phylum Arthropoda; class Insecta; order Lepidoptera; family Cosmopterigidae; genus Hyposmocoma; species Hyposmocoma kahamanoa. The sequence continues at coordinate 2,440,528 of NW_020656077.1, forward strand.
AATTTAATTAAATTAGCATATCCTAATTACAATTTAATCCTATATTCTAAACAAGTTGACTAACATGATTAGACATATTCAAATAATACGTTCGTAATCGCGATGAGGGCACAGATTAATTACTACGATTTGGCTTCCACTTAGTGTTGATACACGGGAGCAGAATACGCAAGAGGCGCGGCAAACTTAGCAACAGGGGCAGCAGCATACGCGACAGGGGCTGAGTGCACGACGGGAGCAGCGATCTTCGCAACGGGAGCAGCGGCGTAAGCGACGGGGGCGGCTACCTTGACACCGAGGGGTTCGCGGTGCACGACGGCGTTGAAGCCGTTGTGAGGGTCGGCGGTATAGTCCACGGTGCGCTTGGTGCCGTCAGGGTCCACCACAGAGTAGGAGCCCTTCACGACATCACCGTCGCGCGTCTCGTGCTGTGTCTTGGAGTCGCCAGTTAGACCGTCCTGCACGTCGTATGCAAAACTGTATTGAGGGTGGGTGTTGTAAGCCTCGACAGCGACGGCCTTGGCGACAGGGGCGGCGTAAGCGACTGGCGCGGCATATTTAGCGATCGGGGCGGCGGCATACGCCACTGGAGCGGCTTGGTATGCCACTGGAGCGGCTTGGTACGCCACTGGGGCAGCCTGGTAAGCCACTGGTGCAGCTTGGTAAGCCACTGGAGCGGATTGGTAGGCCACGGGAGCAGCTGGGACCACGCCAGCTCTGGCGCAGGCCGCGATACAGGCAAGAACCACAATCTGAGAACCAATTAAACACAATATTACTTTTTTTTAAATCACACGGTTCACTTATCACTAACGGCACTAAATTATGTCGCACCTTGAACGCCATTGTGCGGTACGTTGATCGAGTATGTTGAATGATGCTTGATGAAGAGTGCTTTTGGCTTATATACCTGCAAACGGCGGGGGCGCACCCTTTCACTCTTCAAAGCTGCGCTGACGTCACATGACCGTGGATTCGCGCCCTGAGGCGCTCTTTTATTCACAGCTCCTTAATACACAGCCCTACAAAATATGTTGCAGTGGCAACGGAGCCAGGTATCGCTCGATAAGTGATTGTAGTTTTGATAGGTCGATGGCAGACAGCTACGGTACCTGTTGTGGAGCATCTTTCACTAAAAATGACTAGGAAATTTCACAGTAGTCTCACATTTATTCAGTGATTTACTCAAAATGATATAAATATTTACATCTTCACAATATTAAAACATTTCTTTAAGACCTCTAACTAACAAAAAATGGAGCGAAGCTTTATAATTTCCATTGAACAAAGAAAGAGCAGCTTTCTATGTGCGACTAGTATCTAAAAGTTAGATACAAAAAGCTCTATGTTGTGTCATTAATCATTATACATAATTCGATAATATCCAATCGCAAAGTTCTGTTTGTTACTATAATAAGCAGTGTTTAACAAAAATTAACGGACTTGCAAGTTGCAACATTGTCGTTTTTAATTTTGACATTTATAAGTTTAGTAAAATCAATCAATAATCAATGCGGAAATGGCAGAAAAGACTAAAGTAGGTAGTATTTGAGAAAGTTGTCTCACATGGAACGTTTGTGGGACATTTCAGTGTGAAGTTAAAGTTTTCGAGTGATATATTATGGCAGCGTCTTTTAGTACTGTAGCCTAGGCTCTACTGTATGAGTAGAAGTACTGGCTGAGTGAATATAAATTTGTATTTAGAATGTGTTTAAAAATAGGATAGGAAAAGAAGAACGTCTTAGTAGACATTGACTTATGTTAGCAGATCTGGAAGTAGCCTCCATAAGTGAATATGTGAAAAATACAGTAAATACCTAGTTATGAAGATAATCCTAGTTTATATTTATAAAGTAGGTACCTCTCGCTACGCAACCTAAGCTACGTCCCTAGGCTACAGTACCTATCGGGGACTAAGATTACCTTATTGACCGATCCGGCCAATCGAGATTTAAACTTAATTGCATAGATTAGAATAAGGTAGTCTGAGATGTTAATTAGGAGCCACTGTAATCACGCGTTGCCAAATTGTTTAATTAAATTGTTTCACACTGTTAACTGAACTGACTGCTAGGAAGTATAAATTAAAGTCGTAATTCGAAATTGCATTAGTCTACCACATAGGAAAACGTAGACTAGACATTAATCGTCTATTTACTTGTAATTAGTAAGTAATGCTGCGATTTAAACCCGAAAGACATGATTTTTTTCGATTAAAACCCAGGGAGAATCACACTTTTACACTTTAGGCAATGGGCTAAGAAAAGTTGAACATTTGCATTTCGCTAAATTTAGACACAATACACCATTAATTTGGATTAAATTGATGGTCACAAATACACGCACGGAGCAGACGACGCTCTTTGTATTACGCCGTGCTGTCTTATTCCTATACTAATTGAATTGTTCGTGAATGCTGCTAGTATGGGATTTTATTGCTAGTTTATAATATTTAATAAAAACCAGCCAAGTTGTAAGTATTAAATATAATAAAGAAAAATTTCTCCTCTTGATTTGAATTTTGCATTTAGATCGTAATTATTTTAATGGATTAGCTATCAAATTTACTACGTTGAATTGCTATCTACTAATTATTTTTTATATTGTCATTCAAATTACCTAAATATTATATTATTTAAATATAAAATAGTATTATCTAAAGTACTACCTAATAAACTTTCTATGACTTAAAAGCCATTAAAAATAATGTAATTTTTCGACAGTTGCTTATATTTTAAACCTAATTCAAGATTCCATCTTAACCTAAAGTTTTCATAATAAGTTTCTATAAATAAGAATGTGTCAATTAGTAAGTTATCAGTTTTTGTAAGGTCTTGTCTATCTTTTTACTGAATAAAGTTTATTTGTTTAGATTGCCAAAAACTGCACGTAGGACCTTAAGTAACTCGAAAGAGAACTTACAACATACATCAGAATGAATTGTGTTCGTTTAGGTAAATGCAATAACAACTCATAAATTTTTTATTGAATGTAGGGTTACACGCTTAAGTATTTTTTATTGTTGTTTCGTTTCAAGCTTTACAAAGCAAAAGGAGCGCAAAACTACAGAGCCATAGTCAGATACAAAAATTGAAGTTGAAGGAGAAAGGAAAAGAGGAACGTCTGCGGGAGGGAAAAAAATTTCGAGAGGTTTATTCATAACTCACCTTAGTTCCTTCGAAAATCTATCAAGGATTTTTGTACAGATTTTTTTTGCACTCATTTCCTGATTCTCGTTTTTCCGGTATTCCGTTTGACTAAAATAACGAATTTAAAATTTTATTTTTGTTGAAAATGTGGATATTCCTAATACATTTATTGTTTTTATGTTTTGTTTTATCTCGGATAAAAGTGAATACCTCTAATACACTTTTTGTTTTATCTCTAAATAAAAGATAAATGAAGTTTATTACAATGTATGCATGACATACAAGCAAGGAAACATGCAGGTTCCTCTCGCTGACGTGAAAGCCTTTGTTTGGTTTAATTAAACTGTGGTATTTCTGGTCGTTTGGCCCTTTTTCGCTCTGTCAAGTAACTAAGTGTCGTATTCTAGAACTCTATTCAATGCTCAAGTCAGGATTGCACTGGCAACACAAGTACTGGAATTACGACCCTAATGGCAGGGACTTGAGTATGATTACGAGTGCTTTGAATCATACTCAAGTCCTGACATTGAGTAGAGTTCTAGAATACGACTCTAAGAGTTTGTTTGTTTGAGGTACACTTTTAAGTAACAAATATAACTCTGCCGAAACAGATAATTATTCTGCCATCTAAACTACATGGAAAGTAGAGTACGATTTAAATATAAATTGACCAAACTAATTTCTGCCAAAATAATACATATGCAGTGGCGGATTTGCAGTCTTGGCCGCCCTAGGCCCCAGGCCTTGTAGTCAGTACCAGCATCTGTTCAGTAGTTTTTGAGTTTATCGCGATCAGACAGACAGACGTAGTGATTATTGATTACATTATAGACATGTAACATATCTATATTAAATAGATAAAATGTATGAAAGTGATTTAGGAAGATCATTGTTATACGATGCGGTGCAGTGCGGCCCGCCATATTGTGCGTGAGCATTAAGAATATTTAGGTACTTTGAGTTATTTCTTGTTTCATCAGTGAATTTTTTGTCACGATTGGCCGCCCCTAAAATTTGGCCCGGGCCTTAGGGCAAATCCGCCACTGGACATATGTGAAATAGTTTTATCTGTCAAACAAATCTTCTGCTATAAAATGTTTCGGTGTTACAAATTTAAGCTGAAACAGTCATTGCACTAATGAAAAAAGTCGAATTGAGTTGGAATAATGAGATTTGGAACAAAGTTATTCATATTTGGGATAGGTGACGCCACGAGAGGCGAGTATGTCTATTTTTGCGAAAAGATATTGGCATACTGCTATGTGCCTAGATGAACGGTTCGATTTGACTAGTTTTAATAATACATGACTTCAGTGCACGCACGCGATTGTTATTAGGATATTGAATAAGACGATAAACGTCATATTTAGAATCCTTGTAAAAAAGCCGTGTGAAACGATCACAGCTAGGATTCTTCAAATAACGATAACGGTGTTAGTTCTCATGCCACACACGTTCGGTCACTTTTGTGGACGGCTGCGCCCGCGCCCGATACCGCCGGCGCGGCGGCGGCGTGTACGCTGAGACCATGGCCAATGAGACCTCAAATTATTAATCGTCGGAAACAAGCGCTACTATTAAGACGCTTCACCTAAATCAAAGTTTTATAAATTAATGCCGTGGAAATGTTTGCGTGTTGGTTAAAAGCCAAATCTCCATCAATATTATAATGGAAATGAAGTGCACCCAACTTCACATTCAATTACTATAGTCCTCCAAAAGTAACAAATACTAAAGACTAAAATTATAACAAAAAGCTGAAATGTAACAATTAATTAGGTAGTTTTAAATATTCATACGATATAAAGGCTATTCGACTATTTCGGACCATTCTGAATTTAAATTTGTATTGTTGGTCCAACCAACAATTCAACTTGTATAATGTGTAGGTACTAAATGTATGGTCCATATTATTATTGTTATTGGTCATCTTCATCATACGTACGCTTTTGATAACCATCGCACTGGATAAACTGGAGTAGAACCTTCCTTAAATATCTGTTCTACTGAATATTTTTTTAAATTTTATTTGGTACAACAACAGCTTATTATTATATTACATTAAAATGATATTAAAAAGGAAGAAAGCCAATACCGCTATCGTCTCGAGAGCGAGATGTATATGAATTACCGTGAGCTGTGCACAAACTAGTACCTACATATATACACATACGTATATACATACATATATATTAAGTATAACATTAAGATTCTCCTATCAATAGATAAAATGATTATGATAACATTTTGTTTAATAATTTTAATAAAGTTTAATAATTTGGAGTATATACTCTTTATTGTCATGATACATCATGAAACACAGTATTTATGGATATTTACAGTTTTAATAGATATCTTCCTTTAACTTATATAATCCATAGCTCGTATTTTTTAGACTTACTTCAAATCAATACAAAAAGATCCTATTTACTTCATCGGTGAAATAACAAAAATATTGGATTACATAGACAAATGCCGAAGGTTACTTTCTAAGAACAAAATTACACAAATAAGGGGACTATATCACATTTGTTGTGTCAATGTCCTAAATTCTCGATTCACGTGTCACGCCGCGATCTCATTCGTTGAAGACCATGGCAGCATGTCTTTGTGGGCTTTGTGAGGCAGTCACGTGCTGTGACGCAACGTTCGCAGCTCGACTTGCCAGAACGCTCCCACCTTATTAATCTTCGGTAGCAGAAAGATAGCCTTCCATAGCGATATCTCATTTTTTATTAAAAGCAATCGTAGGCGTCACATTTTGTAACCAACATTTTAGTTGCATACAAGAACGTATGCTAGTTCCTACCTATCAAACTATTAGGCTGTACAAATCTAAAGTCCACACCTCGGAGCTATTCCAGTTTAACGGAAAATTTGATTTGATTTCATTAATGACCTCACTATTTTCTCACTTATTAATGCTATTAAAGTTACGCTGAGTCATTAATAATTTAATTTTCGTTCATTTTTCTTGAGTACATATCAGTATTTGAATATCATAACTATCATATTTATATTAAGCTTATGTCCAAAATGATAACGATCAACATATCGTGTGTAAATGGTTTGTCACTTAAGTTAATTTTGTTACAAAGACATTAAACAAATTACTTTTTGTCAAATATGCTCGGAAATGTTTGCATTACTTAAAAAAACGAACACGGAAAGTTTGTCATTTATGGACCGTGCGCTTCTTCCCGGCCAAGGCCTGCAAAGTAAGTATGAAAATCTATTACTGTCCACCTAAAAAAATGTATAAATCTGTCTACTAAAGTAATGAACTATGTAAACAGGCAAAAGAAAAAACTCATACAGTCAACAGCACAGTGTTCACAGTTGTGAGAAATGAAAATACCTACTGTGCAGATTACTTAAAAAAAAGAAAATGGCGCTAACATTTAAACTAGAGTGTTTTGGTATTCTTTCATTTTTTCGTCTTTTTTGTATTTTGGTCACGAAAATGAGTGCTAGTAAGAAAGCGATTACGAAAATGCAGTACATTTAAACACATTCTCAGAAGTTCAGCAGACTACTATTGATGTGCCTGGAAAAACAATAACATTTTCTTTTAGCAATTGTCCTACCACGTAAAATATTACTTTTAATATTAATTAATATTTTTATACTTTCTATTATACATCTTCCTTACTTTAATGTTTTATTATTTCCTCACATTGTTTGAGAAAATTATATTATACATGCCTCGGCGGGAACGGGGATTACTTGACTGGTATTATTACAAAGCCTCACCTTGTAACTCACACTCGTCCAGTAATCCCGTACTTCCCGGTCTCTGCAATAATGGAATATAGTAGATCCTCTTTATTACATGAGTCACGATCAAAAACAATTGATAGTAGGTACCTCGATAAGTGGTGCAAGGAAAGTGCTCGCCTTACCTGAGGCAAGTGACTGTCGCATGCGCATATTAAGTAGCTTGACAGTAACGCGGCTGATGCAACACAGCAGGGCATTTCTTTTACAATGAGGCCGGTTTATGTAAGTCAAGGCAACAGAATTAAGATCTTGTATCTAGTATTTACGAGAAACCTTTGAGCGCCGATGTTTAGAATTATATGTAATAACTCTAAAAACATTTGTTTATTTAGAAAGATACATACACAGAACTTGCAACTAGGGCTACTTTAATGGATAAAATTAGAAATGAATGATTGAATGTTAATATATCGTGGAACGTATCTGCCAGTCCTTAGATATTCAATTAAATCCATAATTTATTTTGGTAACAACTCATGTTTTAGTATGGTATTTATACAGCTTCTTAACTTTTATTTCACTTGGTCAAATTTACGGTCTTTTTTGGGTTCCTGTTACTAAATTGACTTCTCGCTCCAACAATCTGCCTCAGTGGACGAACGGTTACCTACCATGCCGGACTACCACGCTGAGGTCCTAGGTTCGTATCCAGGGCCGGGAGAAATATTTGTATAGCCTACATTTATTTCTCTCGTGAGTTTGGGTGTAATTTGTGGTAATTTGGGTGTAATTCTATGTGTGCATCAAAGGCAGTGTGCGTTAAAAAAACGTCTTATAATACAGTTTTTTTATATAATATCAAGTGAAGAGACGAACAAATCGTGTGCCTAATGGTAAGCTATACGCCTGTCCATAACAGTTACAGTGCCACTTCAAGCTTTAAATCGCAAAGATCTGAGGGGCACTGCCATTGCGCCTGTCACCCTGAGACATATGTTGGCAACGACATGTCTTATGTGCCTGTAATTTCATCAGCACCCTTACCCTTCAAAACCGGAACGCATTAAGGTTCAAATTACTGTTTGGCAGCAGAAATAGGTAAGGTGGCAGTACTTCCCTGGACGAACTCTTTCACAAGGAGCTTTACTGATACGAAAATTTCTACTTTGGAGTAGACTGACCAGCTAGTTGGTATATTCAACCACAGATTAAGCTATATAAATGGTCACCATTTAAACAGCTGATTTGAACTCTATGTTAAATGACATGAAGTTACAAATCAAGTTCTTAAGTTTTCGCGATTGTTACACATAGGAAATGAAATTATTTCTTTCGGATCTGATTCGCTTATATTTGTATTTTCAAACAAAACAACGTTTCGGCCCTCTACAGGACACATGGTATATGTATATAGGTACGTGAGTTAGATCATAGAAAAGAGTTTCATTTTCTATGAGTCCACATCGTACGTATATGAAAGTTAAAGTCAAAGAATCATTTATTCCTTAGGTAACACATATTTACATTTGAAAACGTCACATTTAAGCTACTGCTCGTTCACTACGCTGACTTCCCTGAGAAGAACGAGCAAGAAACTCTAGGGATTGCTCTTTTCAAATAAACTTAAATGCTATGGAATACACTTTGAATCAAATTTGTGTGGATTCTGGAGCCATGTTGACTTTCCATATATCTTTATCTAACACGTAGTTTTCAATTTTGTAATATGACTTTTCAATCAAAATATTTTTAATGTAGTTTTTAAACTCAGGAAATGATAATGTTAATATATGCTCCGGAATCTTATTGTAAAAACGTATACAGTTCCCCATAAAAGAGTCGTTTTCCTTGGTTAAGCGAAATCGTGGTACCTTGAGTTTGGACTTAGCTCTAAGGTTAGTATTATGGATACCTTCTTTCTTATTGAAATTATGTATATTTTTACGGGCATATAAAATATTTGAGTAAATGTACTGTGATGCCACAGTCATGATACCAGTCTCCTTAAACTTTCTGAGAGAAATCCGGGAGCCTAAACGGTACACAGAACGAATCGCTCGTTTTTGCAATACAAATATGGTTTGAATATCTGCCGCTTTACCCCACACGAGAATCCCGTAGAACATTATACTATGGAAGTAACTGAAGTAAACTAGTCTAGTAGTATTAACATCGGTAAGTTCACGAATTCTGCGGACCACGTATGCAGCGGAGCTTAATTTGCTGAATCGTAATATCTATATCAATCTTGTAATATCTTGTAATCGGACTCTCTCAGATAGTACGGAAATAAACGCCCAATATCAAAATCCTATCACGGTGGACAAGTTCTGTTTTTGTCGAAGAACGCAGTTTACCTTAACATAAATTCAAACATTAATAGTTTTAACGTTCTTTATAGAGGTAATATCCTTGATTTTGAAAAATAGTGTATAAGAGCAATTTTATTAACATCGTAGGGATTTATATAGGAGTATTGAAGACGTTGTACACTGACATAAGAAGTGATTAAAAAAACAAGTCGTTGTTCAAGGTGACAATGTACAAACGAGTGACTTATTCCCATGTGAGCCTGTGAAGCACATTGATTCTCGAAGTTATCACAAAACTTGTATGTTGCATCAAGTTTAAAATGCTTCAAACAAGATGTTTGCTTGCCGTTGTCCAATCACTTTATGGAACCAACTAATAGGTATTATTGAGACGAATGTCTGACTGATTTATCGAATTAAAAATTTATTAAATATGTGTTTGCTTTTACAATTCGACCTTCTTAAGGTCAATAAAAGAAACGTGTTCAATTATTCAATCATTTTAACTCTAAGGTGATCACCACACTTATCGATACGGAATCGCATTTAACCGGTCAGAAAAAGCTTTTCATTGCTTTTCAAGAATAGTGCCCTTGACCATAATAGTTCATTTTTTGTTTTATTGCACTCAGAACGAGCTAAAAAGACTTATTTTTAGAATATCTATGTGACAACATGGGCCTGTAACTGCGTACGATTCGTCGACACTGCATAGTAGTTTTTAAACAATATTCCTGATGAATTAAAATTTTGAGATGGGTTACTATTCTAAAAAGCCATCGTTATGTCCACATAATAAGAGCGGAAAAGAAGTTGTGCTTTTCCCATCGGTGATCCGAGCGGAAGCGAACGTGAAACGTCTATTCGCTCTTATTACATGGACGTAAAGCTTTTTCTGACTGGCTTAACACCATTACGTAAAATAAGTGTGGCGACTCCCAAGTGCTACAGTTATATATTTTGTTAAGCAATTAACTTAATCGTCGATAAGTAAATCGATAAGAAAATCATTTGCCATACAAGCTAAAATACCACTTGACTTTGATTGTTTTACTAAGATGTACTCAGTGACAAAGCGAAAATTCTCGTAACTCTTGCATTTTTTGTAACTTAATTATATACACGAAAACGTAACAATTATTACACCACCAATGTATGACTTTTTGTGTACTCCTTATAAGCAGCATAAAGTTGACTACGTAACTTTCTATTGTCGAAGAATGTCCGAGAAATGCCAGACTTGTATTCAAGGCGGCGCTGCGAGCAGTGAGGCTAGCAGTTTGCGCAAGCGCGTCCTTGGCGAGGTCGCACTGCGCAATGCGGGAAAACGCCTGATAAATACTCATCAAAATTTTCATGACCTCATTTGGTGTCTTGACGAAAATATACGTTATCATCACAAGTGGAAGTGTTAGAACTAATACGAACTACATGAAACCAGTTTTGTGTTAGTAGTAGGTGAGATCCTTGTGAAAGAGTCCGTCCAGGGAAGTACTGCCACCTTATCTATTTCAGCCGCCAAGCAGTAATGTGAGCATTACTGCGTTCCGGTTTCGAAGGGTAATTAAGGGTGCTGGTGAAATTACAGGCACATGGGACTTTTCATTTTCTTATGTGTCAGGATGATGGGCGCGGTGGCAGTGCCCCTCAGATTATTACGATTTAGACAGTTATGGACAGGCGTGTCGCTTACCATCACGATCACGACTTGTTCGTCCGATCATATCATTTTAAGAAGTGTTTGTGAAATTTAGAAACTCTCCAGTTTAAGCATAACAAAAGACAAAAGGTATACTAATTTCGTAGAATCTTTAATCATCTGTCCTGAAGTTGTCATTCTGCAGATGTGGCTTTATAACACCAAGGACGCAATATTTAATTGACAAGGTTCTTAAGATTGTTTTAAATCTTAAAATTGTTTTAAATATGTTGCATACCTAAATCAAATTAAGAAGGAGTGATGGAAACTAAGCAAGTTTAACGAAAATTCCTTCAATGCGACTAGATTCCAACCAGAACCTTCAGCATACTAGTGATGCAACACACCTCTGCTTCTGCTTCCGCAACAGCGGATATTCCGCACGCTTTTTCACATCTGTTTCCGTTTCTGCTTCCGCAACATTTATAACGGAACTTTAACCAGAACTTTACTACGGGTGCGACGGATTAGGCGCTAGTGAGGATGAATTGGCCGTGGTGCCCGTATTTTTTTGTAATTTTATGTTGTGTAATAATCGCACCGATATTGTGGGAACAAAAACAAGCCCTGTTTGGAAGTTCTTCATAGTATTTCACACTTCCATTTCCGCATCCGCTTCCGCTAAGATTTACTTTTGACATCTGTTTCCGTTTCTGTTACCGTTATAACACTTTCGTTGCGTCACTACAGTGCTGGTCCCAAGCTTTTTGATTTTTTCTTAGTGTTCGATCTTTGTATTAATAATATAACAAAGTTGAAGAGTAATTTCGCAAAAAAAATAATATCATGGTAGTATAACAACAATAAACTTTATTTATAAAAGTTTAAGAATTGGAAAGTACTTGATTGATTTCCCTTATGTAACGTTCATTATTATTATTTTTTGTAAATGAATAAATGATAAAAATATGAATGAAATTATAATATATGTCAGAATGAATAATTAAAATCGATCAAAAGAAAGTTGAACAAGTAAAAGGGTTTGTGTACCGGGGATGTATATGTACAAGGGATGATACCTGAGAGAAAGACACGAAAGAAGCGTAATAAACGGAAATGAAACGGTGAACGGGGTCATAAAGGGAATGATGTGCAGCCAGTGTATATCTAAAATACGCTAATGCTACTGTATGGGACGCTAACGCTAATGTATGGGAGTGAGTGTTGGGTATAGCAGAAGAGCATGAGAGTGGAGTGAATGCAATTGAAATGAGATTCCTCAGTAGATTATGTGGTGTGCGGCTATGTGACAGAGTGAAGAATACGGTGATCCGGAAACAATGTGCTTTGAAAGAGGATGTAGCGACAAAAATATAAAAGGGTATGCTGAGGTGGTTTGGGCACATGGAGCGGATGAATGATTGTAGATTATCGAAAGAAATGTAATAGTTAGAGTTATAAGAGTCCACGGAATCATTGGAAGAAGACGGCCAAATTGAGAGTGTTCTTAAAAAGGCCAGAGTGCGGTAGTGAGATAAATAAGAGGACATGTATGAAAACATTGAGGAATACATTCCTTCATTCACTGAATACATTCAGTGAAGCAAGAGATGTTTGCAAGGATCGCGTTAAATGGCGATCAATAGTATCTGCCTACCCCAATGGGAATCTAAGTTGTATTTACAAAATCACACGTATACCATTTATGAGCATAGGAGGCAGGTACTGCTAACAATTAAGAACTGTAACAACGTATTAGGCGAATGTAAACTGGTGCGTCGGTTGACCTTGGACGTCGAGGCGAAAACACGCCATTGTCATGCAAATGTCCACTCTTGCGCTCTCGGCGTGTCGCGCCGTTATCGTCGTCTGTTGTCCCAGTAGTTCGACCCGGCATGGAACCTCAAAGTACTACTTGTATAAACAATCAACATACCGACACGGCCAGTGATTGTAACTACATCATCATCATGTACATCAGAACGTGTGTAGGTACCAAGCACATGTGACAAGCTACTAAATAATATGAAATAGGTAATTCCAAGTTACTAATGAATGGTATCTAACAATAATAATGTGAGTTGAATAAGTAAAAGTAGGTTTGTCATGTCAAAATAAATGTATATGACAGCCCGCGAGCACTTATACTTATTTCAGTAACGTGGGTTTGGAGATTGCCTGAAAGATAAATATAATGTATAAGTACTAATCTGTAGTGTCACGCCAGACTGTAATCTCGAGGTAGCCCCTCAACATCCGCGACACAAAAAATCCATGAGCCTTTGTTGGTGGTTCAAAGCATCTTGAGCCATAGGCGCCCAACATTAATGGCGAATCTGAATTCTATTTACTAGGCAACAACATTTAAATTCCTCTCAATAATACAACCGGGCGATTGCGCGGCCGCCGAGTAGACCAAATTCAAGCCAGACTCGCCCGCGTGTCCGGGGCGCTTATTTAAGTTAAAACGTAAAAGCTAAATTAGCATGTTTTGCCATGACAGTTACACGCATGCGGTCGCCGGCACGATTCGTGCGCCCTTATTCTGCTTATATTCGTCGACGTCTAATAGAATAACCTTTTAATAAATAAAACGACCTCAAAAGTTTGTGGAATTAAATCCATTTGCTAAGTTTTACTGATATCAGTTGACGGAAAATGGGTGAAATCCAATAAATCGAATTCATCTCCTAATTTCCCACCCTTGGAGTTGGTACCCCTAGTACCTCCTTTCCAACCAAAAAAGAAACATCGTAATCGGTTCACAAATGTCGGAGTAAGTGCGTACACAAAAAAAAAGTAGAGTTGAGAACCTCCTCCTTTTTTTGAAGTCGGTTAAAAAAAGATAAGCACATCCGTCACCACCACTTCACACGTACCTGTAACAGTCACCTACAGGACAGATAGATTACATAGCATGATCCCCGTAAACAGTGTTAGTTGACATAGTCCTTGAAGTCTTATTAATTTCGTCACACTTCCAACTGGTCTCAAGCCTGTTTGAAATGTCGACTAGGTATCCCTAAATGTGTAATAGACAAGGCTTAGAAGATGAATTGTATCATGTTATGTCGTTGGAGGCCAAAGGGAGTATTACTTACGATTTATAATGTATTTATATAGTTTTTACTTTTTGGTTATATAATTATGAGAATGCTTGCTTACCTTATACAATGTCTAAGTTTCTATAAAAGATCATCTATTATGCAATATTCGACATCATCATTAGTGGTAGCGTATCTATATTGGGAATGTTTGTTATATTTATATTATTACGTAAATAATAATGTGCCAGACAATCACTCCACTTGCCTGGTTTTAAACTATGGAATTCCAGTACCAGAACAAAGGAATTAATTTTGGGGCACTTCTATAACACCCAGACCAGAACCAATTCAGAAAAGTTCATTTCCCAATTTGGTCCTACCGGGAATCGAACCTGGGACCTCCTCATCCAGCGCCCACAGTATAAGCCGGTGGGCCACCGAGGTCGTCTAATAAATAATAAATGTTATTCAGGCGAAGCTTAGTGGTATATTTTATGATTTGATGCATTGACCCAGTAGGTCAATGATTTGATAATATATCATCATGCTTTCGATAAGGTTATATATACTTCTATATCAGGCAGTGCCTAAGTGCTGGTGTAATGTTTAGACTTCAGTAGCAGTAGAGCTCCTTGTAAAAGAGTTAATCTGGGGTAGTAGTGCCATCTTACCTATTTCTACATGGTGAAATGACAAGTATATGGGACTTGTCAACTTATGTCCCAGGGTGACGGGCGCTGTGCCAATGCCACTCAGATCTTTGAGATTTGAAGCTATGAGTGGCACTGCAACTGTTATGGACAAGCGTGTCGCTAAATACCATAAGCATGACTTATCCCGTCACTTAGTATTATAAAAAAAAAAACTTATTCCGTAATGCAATCACTTTGCCATAGCTGTTGACAAAGCTATCTATCAAAAACAACACCATGTGTTTTAACAATCTGAATCCTTACAACATAAACCCATTGCATCGTAAAGTTGAGCGGTTGAACCAGTATACTGACCGGAACAAATGTCCTCTTGATCTTTAGAAACTGGCGCAGGCGACTCTAGGCCGCGGTCGACCACTCATGCGCACTGCAATTCAAGCGTTTGGTAACCATCACTCTTGTTACACATATTTAGAATGAAATAGGTAACTATTTACCTATGAGTAAGAGATACAGACATTCGTTACCCATAAAGTAATTCAAGTCCAATATTTTTTTAGAATTCCGACCTTGTTTAGACAGTGTACTATATTTTCTTTATATTTCCTATAAATCATTATATTTTAACTATATATTTTAATTTATTAAGTTTCATCAAGAGTTGTTACTTCTAATACATATTTAATTTTATCTATGTAAATGTCTGACTAAATGCGTGACTTTACAGATGGAAACCAACTTGCTCTTATCTGAATCATTTTATTTAATCTCTAAGTTCATAAAAAACAATACAAAAGAAAAAAAAAAGAGAAAAAATAAATTATATATTTAACGAGTCCGAGAATATATCAACTTTCAATTATGCGCATTGTGTAATCTTGACAGACGGGATACTAATGAATCGAGATATTTAAAGAAGTAGATTGTGAAAATAGTATGCACAACGCTAATAGGAGTTCCATGTAGACGTTACATACAGACAGACTTACCATAATTAGATCAGGAATAACACGCGGATATCCATGATATGAACCCGTGGGTACGCAGGGCGGTAAAGTAATTTACTTCCATTTTTATCGTTGTCAAACCAATACAGAGGTAAAAAGGCTAAATTGCGCGTGGCCGGTAGTTTGCAGTAATGTAAGTTAGGTTATATTTATTTAATTGATGTTATTATTTGTTTTTATGTTGAGTTTCAAATTATAATTAATAATACCTAACTTCACGTGACTGCCTCCAACCTACCCATAGCCACAAACATTGGGTGTTAAATTTTAACCTCTTTTTTGGGTTTTGTGATTTTACATATGCGGGCTGGTACGTTAGAATGTTAAGTGTATTATAATAAAGTTTATTTTGTTTACATATATTGCCTAAGCGTTTTAGGTATGTTATAGGTTCCCGACTTTATACATTGACCAGCAATAAATATCTATTTATTGTACGTCAGTTTTTTTTCAAAAGATACACTGTACAAAGATTCCAGTTATTGTATAGTTAACTGTATTATAATTTTTTTCTGAATAGGTATTTTAATTTGTGTGTTTTGTTTCAAGGGCGAGGTGGCGTCCAAGCAACGACGAAAACTTCGTATGTGATTTCTATGTAATTTTTCTGAATGAAGATAAAAATGTAGTAAACGCAATAATCTTTGTAGTTAGCATTTTAATTATACCTCTTTTAGGTACTATATTACTTTAATAATAAATTCGAGCAAGAAGCTTATAAGTTTTTCTTCAGTAAAACGAACTATGTGAAAACGTGTATACGAGGTTTCCACTGTAAGGCAACGAAAAGTACTTAACAGCTTTGTTTGCTTGAGCGCGCACCGCATTGTCCAGCGTCCCATGGGCGCGAGGCGTCGGCGCGGCGGCCCCTAGTACGTGTGTACTTGAATATATTTAAATTTGGAGATGTGGCCGGGATGAGGCAACGCACGCCGCAACTAGTATAAATACTGTTAGTGTCAAAATGAGTTCACAGTTTGTCGCACTAGACACCCCTGAACTCAACTCACCAAAAAATGGCTTTTAAGGTACTTACCTACATGTACAATTATAGACTAAAAGTAAAAGTGGTTAGGAGAATTGATACAACAGTGAAAGTGCTATCAGTGAAACGTATTTAAACCTTAAAATCACCGATATCATACTGTAAAAAAAAGTGTTCGAATTAGTTGACAAGTAACTTAACTAGCAATTCCAAAAGTCCAATTTCCTGTTCTCATTCATTATCTATGTTAGTTAGTCATCGTTTAAAAATTGATTTGCAAAACCTATTCTTGTATATTTGTTCCATAATTAAAAACAATTACCTACTAATTACGAAATTGTTTGCTTTGCATAGTCGGTGATCTTCTGTTGCGTGGTCGCGATGACACGAGCTAGCGTGGCGCCGGCGCCGGTCGCATACGCAGCGCCGGCCTTCGCCAGGACAGAGGAATATGACGCTTTCCCTCAGTACCGTTTTGGATACGACGTGGCTGATTCCCTCACTGGCGACTACAAGAGTCAACAGGAGCAGCGCGATGGTGACGTTGTACAAGGTTCTTATTCCCTTGTGGATCCGGATGGCACTCGTCGCATCGTCGATTACGCTGCCGATCCGGTTAACGGTTTCAACGCTGTGGTACGGAAAGAACCCTTAGTCGCAGTACCCGCAGTGGTTCCAGCCCGCCTCGCAGCTGCACCCGTACGCGCTGCGCCTTTGTCGGCTGTCGCTCAGCCCGCAGTTGTGGCTGCTCGGTATGCTTTTGGCGCACCAGCTGTGGCTGCCCCTGCAGTATACACCCCCGCGGTGGCAGCTAGATACGTCACATCTCCTGTGGTCGCTAGAACCGTAAACGCCCCGGTGACTGCTTTAGCAGCAGCCCCACCAGTGGCTGCCGTCGCTCCCTATGCTGCAGCGCCAGTAATCGCCCGATACGCTACTGCGGGCGTTGCAGCAACTCCCATTGCCCGCTACGGCACCGCTCCCGTCGTAGCCGCGCGCTACGCCGTGCCTATAGAAGCCGCACCTGTTGCGGCATACACCGCTGCGTACGCTACGCCAGTCGCCGCTACATATACAGCCCCAGTCGCGGCAACATACTCAACTACCACGTATACGGGACAGGTAGCAAGTGTAGCGCCTGCGCGGTTAGCTGTGGCGCCCGGGCGATTCGCTGTGGCGCCGGCACCTGCCGCATTGCGCGCCATACCGACCAGACTCGTAGAGTCCGTGGCCGTTGCCGGCTATCGCTATCCTTGAGTAAGGCTACCCACTTTTCAAAGACTTAAAATATTATGTAATAGGATTTTTTTAAATTATTTTAATGGAATAAAGTGTTAGATGTGGAATACCAATGTTACGTGTTTTTCTTTCCACAGTGATGTTGGAAGCGTGATAGATAACAAGAATATCACTTGTGAAAATGTAAAATAAAATGTCTGTTTAAAAGTATATTTATTTTGTACATTACACATACGCCCATTTACTTCACATTGTCCAATATTGAACATTTTAGGTAAAGTAGTGCTTTGCGAGTCAAAATGAGACTTATTTTGCTATGCGACATTCTGCAAAAGTGCTTTTTATTGACAGTACTCGTATTTGTCGTTTTTGTGTTATGAAAATAAGTTGTCAATAGCACAACTGTGTGAAATCTTTGTATCGTACGATTTATCAATAGTAATAAAACGTAATACGTAGGTACTCATCTTCCATTTCTCGTTTTCGCAAGTAAACGATTATACTGATTATTAAGATAAAACAGCATATTAGGACCACTAGCGGTGATCAGATGGACAGTGTCGCTAGCCCAAATTAATATGACATATATCCAGCGGGAATTTACTGCTGAACTGCCTAGGTGCACTTTATTGGCGACCTATTACATTGTACAACTGGTAATATTTTTGTAACAGTACTACATCAAAACAGGGGAACCGTTTTGTTATGCAACGCAATATGCGTTTTTAACATAAAATAACCAACAGTAATAAAACAATGAAAATAAAACATTTATTACTCATAGCACTGTACTAGGGAAACCCTGTGACGCGGTTGCCATGGAGATAGACATCCACAAATACTTGTAATATATTATTTCATAAACAAAAGCCGTTGGTACCTCATACATGTCATTATAACATATTTAGTAGACTTTATCCTTAAAAAGACATCAACGAATATAAAAATAACCAAGTTAAAAAATAAAATAACAAAACGTTAAGTAGTTAAGCAAATTATACTAGACAAGTACAAGTTTTAATTTTAAAAAAGTATTCTAGCTTGAAGCTAAGTCTGATCAAGTGTAGGAATCTATTTTAAGATTCTTATTAACTTTTGTGGATTGAGTTAATATAATTTACGTAGGCATTTTTAGTAAAAAAAACTTAATATATAATATGTGGATAATATTTATGGCATTGTAACATATTTTTTACAAGATTATAATTGAATTAAGACACATGTCGTTTGTCTCAGACCAAAGGAACCCTGACTCGTTTAGGATCTTATATACATTAATAGTATAGTAGTAACAAGGTGCTGGACAAAAGTATATTTCTTTTTTAAGTAACATAACATTGTATGGTAATTAATGATCTTAAGTAGTGCGTATTAATTGATAGCAATAAATAAGTATTATTAAGAATTTTTGTTACAACTTTCTAACAAAATTTAAGTGAAACTTTCTTAGGTGAAACAGTCACATTCATTCTGGTTAGAATTTTTATTAAGGGCCAAACAACTATAGCAATTAAAATTTTTTTAATACCAAGTCACGGGACGAACAAGTCGTGCACCTGATGGTAAGCTACACGCCTGTTCATAACAGTTGCAGTGCCACTCAGAACTTTAAATCGCAAAGATCTGAGGGGCACTGCCACTACGCCCGTCACCCTGAGACATAAGTTGGTAATTCTCTTGTGCCTGTAATTTCACCAGCAACCTTACCCTTCAAAACCGGAACACAGTAATGCTGGCATTATTGCTTGGCGGCAGAAATAGGTAAGGTGGCAGTAGTAGCTAGTGTAGTGCCCTGGACGAACTCTTTCACAAGGACTTCTACTGTTGCTATACCTTACCTGGTCTTACTATGAAACTCCTTGAACTATGAGCACCAGAGCTCCACTCTTTTCCATCCTCTAAGCTGGAGCCAGACCAGCAGCTTGATTTTCATTGCGTCTCCCGATCGGAACCTGCGTCTCTTCCAAGTCGAGGTGCATTATTGCGACTCACAACTGGCCGATCGGAAACTTTTGACATCTCTAATCGGAACAATAGTTGATTTAACTCACAAATTAGAACGATATAGTAGGAACCAGGTTCATCTTCTTGCTCGGAAACCCATCGGATTTCGAGTCTACTCGATAGGGTCGATTCCGATTTGAATAAGCATGCAGAACGAACTTAGAAAAGTTGATTTCCCGATTTGGTGCCACCGGGAATTGAACTCGGGACCACCTCGATCCTCATCCAGCGCCTACGTAAATAGCTAATAAAAATCTGCGAAACAATAATACCGTGTAAGTACCCACTCATGTGATCGTAAGCTAAGAAATTATAAAATGTAGGAAAACGAGTAAGCTGCAGGGAAACTATAAAATACGTAGATCAAAACCAGTTTAGAAAAGGTTGTTTTTTTAATTGGTTCAAGTGGAAATCAAACCACAGCCATCCCCACGATGCCCCAAAGCGCTATCTGTTGATTCACTGAGGTTATATCTGTTAACATATAAAAATAGATAACGGAATTGTGTAATAAAATTGGTGATGTGCTATGCAAAATATTTTAGTAACTGAAGCAAACATAGTAATGACACATTTGCCGTTAAACAACGCGTTAATTAAGTAATGTAAGTTGGTCGATCAAAATTGTAAGTGTGTACGTACATAAGGGTGTTCTGGGAATTGCCCCAGAGAGAATTCCATTGCTCTGGTAAGTTAACTAGTTTAAGATTAGGCAATTAGTGTGGTTATTTGGCATATTATTATTATTATACACAATTTCGGGATAAACGATTAAGGAGCTGAGAGCCTAAAAATTAAAAACTGTATATAATATCCGTAGAAGAATCCTACTGACCTATTTAATATGCTAAGACAGAGAATAGTACTGTCCGTGTGTGTCATGTCGGTGTCGACGGACGCAAGAGTCGCGTAACATCACTTTCTTCAATAAGCCTTCGGTATGGCCCTCACGTCCCGTGTTACGCAGTGTTCAATATAAAACCTGCTGTCTCGATCAGGACTAGTACAGTATACTCCTTGGAGTTGCACATCCTACCCATTCCAACAGACATGGACACCAAGGTAAGCTGAGCGAAATCGAATTTCAAATATGATTTATTAGTTGTTAATAATTAAATTTAGTCACGAAATCTTACCCACGAGTGCAAAATTTTGATTTAGTGTCTTTATCAGAGAAATTGGTTCAAATAGTAGCTATGCGCATCTTTTTTTACAGTTTATGGCGTTTATGTAGCTTACATTGATCTTATATACAAAGTAGCTCAGCAATGGCTTGTGTTAAAAATTACGTACTTAGAAAAGACATCTATGTACTATCGAAATTAGTTATTTAATTTATGCACCCTGGGGAAACCTATTTTTCTTTATTCCGTTTTGCATGACTTTCCTTCTTTACCTACATCCGGTTTTACTAGCAAAACCAATCATATTCAGCAGCGATTTTATAAATATATATTTTTTCGATTTGCGGATATTATAATATTTTTGTGTCATGTATGAAATCATTTGACTTAACGGTACCACGGCGTTCGTGACGAAGTAAAGTGCTTTCGTATTCAATTATAGTCTATCTGTAAATACGTCGACTGCTTTGGTTAATTTTATCGACCTTGGTATGACAGATTTATATACCTGCTCACTTTTTAATCAAAAACTTTTTATTAAAACAAAGAATTTAGATGGATTGTATTTATAGCATTTCTAGTATAATAACAAAAGGCTCTTATTTGATTTTATCCGCCCATTTACAGATTTAATTCGCTTATATTCCAGATTGTAGTTTTCACTTGCTTTGTGGGCGCCGTGACCGCTGGAGTGCTCGCGCCGCTGCCAGCCGCTCGATTGGATCCATTCCCACAATACTCGTATGGATATGACGTACAGGACGCGCTTACAGGGGATTATAAGGGACATCAGGAGCACAGGAACGGAGACTTAGTCACCGGATCGTACACGGTTGTTGACCCCGATGGAACTAGAAGGATAGTCGACTACGCCGCAGATCCCCTCAATGGATTTAATGCAGTAGTTCGCCGAGAACCTCTGCTGGTGACTTCCCCCGCGCGAGTGGTAGCGCCTGCTCCCGTATTGGCACCGGCATCAGCACCACTAGCAGCAGCACCGCTAGTCGCCCCCGCACCACTGTACTCGCGCGCGCCGGTGTTCGCTCCTGCACCAGCACCACTTTTAGCGCCTAGGCTACCTAGCCCCTATTTCTTTTAGGTGAAAATTACAATTTTGTTAGTTATAAGTTTTATCTTTGTAAAACATTTTTTACAATATTGTTATTTATGTTTCGTATCCTAATACAATTAAATTTAAATAATCATTGTTTTTTTTTTAGTAATTAAGTTTTATTGAATGTCAGGATGTTTCACCATCATGATATCAATTGATGATATTTTTGTCGTAGCGCCATCTATGAGAAATCTATGAAAGTTTTTTCTTAAGAGGGTGTGAAAAAGCTGTGCTCTCGGTGAATCTCACACACTTTGACTGAGGCTCGAAAAACGGTTTGCGTCACTAGGTGCAATGTCATGCTTACCAGATTCAACGACGGGCCGTCAAATTTGGTGTGGGACATAGTAACAGGTTACGAAATCTGGATTTATAGTTACGATCCCAAAACAAAGCAGTAATCGAGCGTATGGGTCTTTCGTGACGAGCCATAAAAATGGGTGTTCCGCAGGGCTTGGACTTGGACCTTTCCTATTTCTGATTTATATTAATGATCTGCCATTCTTTGTTAAGGACCATTGCGACATAGTGTTGTTAGCTGATGACACATCCTTGATTTTTAAAACAGACAGACATGACATTAACTTAAAAATTAAAATAACAACTGACATGACCATATTAATGATACCCTCTCTAAGGTAGTTTATTGGTTTAATGCTAACAATTTATTGCTTAATGTCAAGAATACAAAATGTGTCAAATATCAATTACCTAACGTAAAATCGACTAGTCCAAGCATAGAAATAAACGGAGAAAAGTTAGACCTTGATAATAAAGCAGTCTTCTTGGGAGTGACCTTAGCTAGTAAACTTCAATGGTTTCCACATATATCTTTCCTGGCCAGCAGATTAAGCTCCGCTGCATACGCAGTCCGCAGAATACGTGAGCTTACCGATGTTAGTATTGCTACACTAGTTTACTTTAGTTACTTCCATAGTATAATGTCCTACGGGATTCTCAAGTGGGGTAACGCGGCAGATATTCAAACCATATTTGTATTGCAAAAACGAGCGATTCGTTCTGTGTACCGTCTAGACTCTCGGGTTTCTCTCAGAGAAAAGTTTAAGAAGACTGTTATCATGACTGTGGCATCACAGTACATTTACTCAAATATTTTATATGCCCGTAAAAATATACATAATTTCAATAAGAAAGAAGATGTCCATAATATTAACCTAAGAGCTAAGTCCAAACTCATGGTATCCACGATTTTGTTTAACCAAGGTAAACAACTCTTTTATGTGGAACTGTATACGTTTTTACAATAAGATTCCAGAGCATATATTAACATTATCATTTCCTAAGTTTAAAAACTACATTAAAAATATTTAGATCGAAAAATCATATTACAAAATTGAAGACTACGTGTTAGATAAAGATGTATGGAAAGACGACACGGCTCCAGAATCCACACTAATTTCATTCAAAGTGCATTCCATAGCATTTAAGTTTATTTGAAAAGAGCAATGCCTAGAGTTTCTTGCTCGTTCTTCTCAGGGAGGTCGGCGTAGTGAACGAGCAGTAGCTTAAATGTGACGTTTTCTAGTGTAAATTTATTTTACGTATGGAATAAATAATGTTTGACTTTGACTTTGAGCCGAAATCAACCAAAGTGGCGCGCGTAGAAAGTGCCTCTAAGCGGATGATTGCTTCTTTTTTTAATAAAACTGGACACGTGGCTACTGTTGCTTTGGAGAATCGTTGTACCGTGAATAGTGATTGGCTCACGACCATTTGTTTGCCGGAAGTTATTGACAAACTACGTAAAAATAACCGTAAACGCCGTATCATCTTGCACCACGATAATGCCAGTTCCCACACGGCCAGACTGACAAATGAATTTTTGAAGGTGAACAACGTTGACCTTATGAACCATACCGCGTACAGTCCCTATCATGTCCCGACCTGGTACCTTGTAACTTTTATTTATTTCCAAAAATTAACAACCAGTTACGCGGTCAATTATTTTCATCACCTGAAGAGGCTGTCAAGAGTATGAAAAATATGTTTCAGAGACTGTCACGGAGGAGTGGCATAAATGTTTTCAAAATTGGTTCATTCGTATGAAAAAGTACATTAACGCTAACGGAGAATATTTTGAGAAACAATAAATTCACTTCTGACTATATTATAGTGCGCCTCACGCATACTACGGCATATAGAAAAGTAGTAACATTTTTGAGCGCATTATAATTTCGGTATTGTGCATGAAAGAGTTAACAACTTTTTGCCGTGGCGCCATCTGTGAGAAATCTATGAAAGTTTTTTCTTCACTCAGGGAGGTAACTTTATGGCTTTTTTTTATAAAAAACAAGTGCGCATTTGACCTCCATCCCACCTGATGGAAACTGACGATGAGGTCGAGGATGTAGCATGCACACCTAAATAATGCCTATTCGCCTTGGAAAGGTCCAAGTTATGGCGTTCGGGGAACAAGTCTGCAGGCAGGGAATTCCACTCCCGAGCCGCTCGCCATACAAATGTGGAAGCGAAACATTTCGTGTGAATCCGGGGATTCGGATCGGACAGCGGGCTACCAACCGCTGACTAGAGATATCACTTCAATAATTGTAATTCATTTTTATTGAATGTCAGGATGTTTCAGCATGATCTTCAATTATTTTTTGTGAAATTACTCCACTACTTTGTTATTATTATTAAACAAAGATCGAACACTTGGAAAAAAAAATCACTTCGATACAAATCATTCCGATTGTTTTTTTTAGTCTTAAACTTTACCAAAATCACAAAGAATGAAACATCGGAAAGAAACCAGCGAGCCTTAGGTTCGGTGAAATTTAATCAAGACCACAGAATACGGAACAAAGTTTGTACAGTTTTATATTTTTATAGAAGTTTAAAACCTCTACCAGCTTTAAATATCGAATACTTGAAAACCCATAACTTTAGAAACTTGTGGACGGGACAAAACTTGTTCATTACCAGGAACTATAGAGAGTCCGCGTTGACGTCGCTTCTGTCTCGCTGTCTTGTCTTCGCTGAGTTTGGATTTGCAGGGTAGCACCGATAATCGTCTCCGACTCGGTACCATTGATATACGCTTGAACAATACTTCGGTTTCCAGACGCAGACTACTATCAATCATTTTTAGTATTCCGGTCTCACGTTGCAATATCGTCTTTCGTTTATCCACAATGATTGGTTCTGCAGCCATCTCTGCACATTTGGCCAGAAACGCTAGTACTATTTCTGAATTTTTCAACAGCTTAGCCCAGTGGTATGCCTCTTCTACTTTAGCACGGACCTCACTAGCATTACCTTGTTGCATATCACCACTTAACATAATGAAACATCCGTTTAACCACCAAACCACATTTTCAATCTGCGTTGCCTCATCTTGACATAATTTAGCGTAATACTTAGAAAGGGAATAATTTTTTTGTGCGGTGAGAATCCGAGCTATATTGCACGTTAACCAACACTTTCTAAGAGAATTTTCACAAGTTTCTAAAGTATTCATCATCTTACTTAGTGTCTCCTGCAGGTCGACACGTTTATGGGGGTAGTTGTAAATAACCGAGTCATAAGAAATTGGTCGACTAACGGGAAGGCCCAGAAGAAATGCTACACGTCGTCGATTTCCATTATCTGGGAGTTCGTACGAGAGTCTGTATTGTGAAAGATAGGCTTTTCCTACAAGTGTATATAATTTATCCGTGTAATATTCCTTGTTGGGAAGAGTGCGAGGAGTTTTGCTATCAAGAAATATTTGCATACGTTCTGCTTTTGCGTTTAAATCCATAATTTTATTGTGAATGAAGCACGATAACATTTGTTTTAAATATAGATTGGCAGTGTGTGTCCCAGCCTTTCTTTCGTTATTTAGTAATTGTTTTCTGAACATAGTCTGATAGCGAGATACAGAATTCTCAGCTTGTACTATTGCGTAGTATGGACGTTGCACTCTGAGCATTTCTTGACGCTCGGACAACATTTGAAGCGTTTTATTAACAAGTTCGTTTAAATCTTGGCTACCTTTTGCATTTGCTGATTTTAATGATTTTGATTGAAAAGTAGCAGAAGATAATTCTTGTAGAAAAAATTTGTCCCAGGCCATTCGTCCAAGATATTTCATAGCCATAACTCGCGACAAAATGACTTGTTTTCTGGCTTCCAACTGAGTTAATTTAGCTTTAGTTTCCAAATGTGGAATGCGAGAAATGTGGAGCAACTTTTCCGGTTGGTTTTCGTCAATATAGGCAGATTGATTTCGTTTGATAAGATCTAGGAAATTTATCATTACATTCCCCGTATTTTTCCCAATAGAATTCTGAATGGTTTCGATGCCCTGACCAATGCCCTCCGAGAAGTAACGAGGCAGCCGTCTCCGCCGCGCTCCGCGGTAGTGCATGACTAGGGATCGCTCGAACTCCAACATAGTGTATAAGGCGCGTGCCCGCATAATGCACGCAGTCATATTTTGTGGCTCCAATTTCAACGCAAGCTCGGCATCTTCGTACGCCTGAATGGGTTGCACGGCGTCGATACACACTTGGCTGCGTCCGGTCAACATCCGTACATCGTCCTGTTTATAGCTGTATGCTGTATCGTAGGACACCTTTGCTTTATTTAACTTCTCAATACGTCTGAGGAAGGCACCTCGCTCCCGGTAAACGATCGGTGCTGCATATATTGGTTGTGGCTCCATTTTATAAAAAAATAATAAAAAAATAGTTTCAAAAAATCAATATATATTAATTGTCATAGTCTTCTTCTTATAAACATGTTACTAACGAGGAGACTACAAGGAATTGTTTATGACTAATTTATGAGCAAAAGATATGATAAAATTCTTAGAGGATGCAAGAAAAGTAAAAGGTTTCCATAGTCTAAGATAAAATTATTACAATTTTAATTTGAAACCACATACTAAATCTAAGTCTAATCTTATGTTTGAAACTATTGGCTCAAATTGGCTTGTCGCTATTAGTATTAAATAAATGCTAACAAAAACAAAGAAAAATACCTATCAACGCAGAATTTAAAAAATCATATCTTTTTAAATATATTTGCAAATTTACATGCCAAAAACATCTATTAAGTTCTTACTTTTTTTTAAAGCAGAAATATTTTAGTGTTCACATTGGAGATGAACATACTTTGTGTGGAGTAACTTAGGGCGTTCCTTCACCGCGAACATGCTCTTGTAACGTTCAAAAGCGAACATTACAGGCGGTGAGGCAGATGAGCCGAGCATTCGCTGCGCAACACTTGTAACATTCGGTAGCCTTCTTCATCGCGAGCATTCCCCTGTAATGTAATCGGTTCAGATTGTAAGGCTGCGACTCCACCAGATATAGTGGAATTAATGTTTTCAAGTCTTTACTTAAGTTAGGTGTGCCTGCGAGTGTCCGCGAGAGCCTTTTAGTGCCCGCGAGAGCCAGGAGTTGCCTTTGAGTGCCCGCGAGAGCCAGGAGTGCCTTTGAGTGCCCTTGAGTGTCTTTGAGTGCCTTTTAGTGCCTGCGAGTGCCGCAGGCGGTGAGGGAGGTGAGCCGAGCATTCGCTGCGCAATACTTGTAACATTCGGTAGCCTCCTTCACCGGGAGTATTCGCCTGTACTGTAACAATCTGTTCAGATTGTAAGGCTGCGACTCCACCAGATATAGTGGAATTAATGTTTTCAAGTCTTTACTTAAGTTAGGTGCCTGCGCGTGTCCGCTAGTACTTTGGTATGCCCGCGAGTGCCTTTGAGTGCCCGCGAGTGCCCTTGAGTGCCTTTGAGTCCCTATGTCACGGAGCGCCTTCCGTAGCAATTGATATAATATTTTTCAAGGGAATCTCTTTCTCATCATAAAACTTTTGCAATGTATTGAATATGGTTTCGCCTTTTGTATCGGTATCTAAATTTCTAGATAACAATAGTTCTTCACTTATTTTCTCATCTTTAAGATACCTCACGTAGGACAGCAACAATGCTTGATTAGTTGGTAAAGTGGGACTCATCGAGCTGAATTGAGAACTGATTAGTCCTCAGATGATTTCACAATGATTCTTCAATGTTTTCAGCCATTTCATCAATTCGTCTTTGCACAGAATTATTACTCAAAGGAATTTTTCGGACAATATCTGCGGCCGATTTATGAAGCACAGTAGTTATTACTTCCTTTATTGCTAGCAAAATTAACTCTTCTCCGATGTTGTGTGGTTTGCCTTTTTGAGCAATTAACAAAGAGATATTGTACGAAACTCGAAGTCCGTCGTCATCTTGCTTAGCAGCCGCCGAAAAGAGTTTTGCTACACTTGGCTTGAGTATTATGCTTCTTCTCTAGGTCTTGGAAATATGCTACATTCTTGTCTTTCGTATCTGGATGCATTTTATTCAAATAATCTTGCAGTCTTGAAGTCTTCATTGCTTCATTCGAAAATATTTTTAGACATAGAAGGCACAAAAGCGACAACGGGTTTGTGGGATTTTCAATGAATCCGAATTTAATATATTCCGCAACAGTATTGCCGTCTCTTCTTTTTTACTTCGGACATTGTTTTGTTTTGAGAAATACGTAAGTAAGTGTTGAACTTAGGTACTGCGTATCTCTTACGCGCGAAACCGAAAATGAAAATAAAATAAATATTACGTTGTTTATATAGGATTGCATAAGCAGCACGCACCGACAGTAATAAGACAAACATGCATAAACTCGTTTATCTCATTCGACGCTCAATCGTGCTCAACAAGTAAGAACAAGTATTCTGTGAACCAGCCGATGGATATAGGAATGCACAAATCGGGTTATTTAACAAAAACTAGTTTAAATATGATGATTGCCCGCGGTCATAAATTTAGCCTTTCCCAAAGTGGGCGATAACGCCCCCTTGTGGGCGCTGCAGGCTAAAAGGGTATAGGTACACATAAAGGGTAAGAGACCGAGAAAAAAAAGGGGGCGTTGTGTACAGGCTTAGGGGGAGATTTGTAATTTCATCTATTTTAGATTAGATTTAGTATGTGGTTTCAAATTAAAATTGTAATATTTTTATCTTAGACTATGGAAACCTTTTATTTTTGTTGCATCCTCTAAGAATTTTATCATATCTTTTGCTCATAAAGTTTGGCTTGTATCATTGTAATCAACTTAAATTTTACAGAATGTGTGAGATCTTTTAGCTAACTACCTACTCCTACATCAGAGT
The DNA here is from genome assembly GCF_003589595.1 of Hyposmocoma kahamanoa. Classification (NCBI taxonomy): domain Eukaryota; kingdom Metazoa; phylum Arthropoda; class Insecta; order Lepidoptera; family Cosmopterigidae; genus Hyposmocoma; species Hyposmocoma kahamanoa. The sequence continues at coordinate 2,469,670 of NW_020656077.1, forward strand.
TTGTTCTCTGCCTTCTAAAAAATGACATACTTGACAGTTGCTATTTCGCTACCTGTAATAAAAATGCACCATGAATGCACCCATAACAATAAATTTGTCGTGTCCAAATCTGGCAGGGTACATTCGTATCAGCTACGTATCAGGGTAATTTTCAAGATAATTTTAGGTTATTTTCTTGAAAAAAAAAATCAGGACTGCAGAAGCGACCAACTTGAAATGAAATGATACAGAAAAAAGAGCACACTTTATATTACATATTTCTAATTATGATTCATCAATACGAATAAGTATCAGAAAAACTTTGGCCGCCTGGCAATCACTGTACAAAAGTATTTCCTACTATTTCTACTTTACTATTTCATTATTTTATTTACAGATAAAATAATAATTGATAGCGATAATAGCTCAGTGACTTTAGATAACAATGAAAGAATTCCAATACCATTTCCCTTGCAACCAAATTGTGATAATGCCATAGATTTTTTTATTATTTTATTATTAAGGAATAACAACAGCCAACTTAAATACATCTTACAACGAAGAATATTTGCCTCAAATAACTTAGGACAAAATAGTTATCCACAATGACATAAATTTTGAAGCCTTATAAACCAACAGATCAAAACAAAATTTGTAGCGATTTTAGACAATTTTAAATTAATTTTTAATTAAGATTTAAATTAAAGTCTACAATAACTTATTTGTCGTGGTGATACACATATTAATAACATATACTTAAGATATAACTAATGATATATTATAGAATATATAATCGATAACATGTATTTATATAATTATATAAAATTAAATAAAAAAAAAAACAATACTAAACTAATTAAATTAGTTTAAGTTAGTTATTAACACATTTAAAAAACATGTGCGGATTACGTAACTTGTAAAGATGTTCAAAACTTTGCAAACGGTGTAGATGTTACGTATCTATTTGATCTCCAGAGTTAACATTTTTTAAGAAACCTTCTTTACTACCAATGAAAGGGTCAATTCTACTAAAGTGCACATTATAACTGTCGACAATTCGTGATAACACTGCATTCTTCCTATAGTTAGTAGAGTGGGGCAGGACGTGGAATAAAGCTGTGTGACGAGTGCGACGCCCCGTCACACGCAGGGCTATCTGCTCCAGAATTTCAGGGCAGTCCAGACGTCCGCATAAGATGTCGTACAACAATGCAGATTATACGCACACAGATGTATTTTTGTTTTGGTCTCCTCTCCAATACTTCAGGGCCAATCTATGGATATACTAAATCTATGGATAATGCACAACCAATACCTGACAATATTTTGCCTCTAGCTGCAGATTCTCCACAAGTGTTGACGAATTCATCATAAGACAGTTAAAAGACCTCGCCGAATGGCTATATTAGTATTCCAATTCCTAATGTCAATATAGGTACCTGAAGACAATATTAATTTTTTGATATATGACATTTCTTCGATATATGTAAACTTTCACGATTTTCACACATTATTTAATTTTTAGTTCGGGCCTTAGTCATGTATAAAGCACATTTTAATTACCTCGTTGTTCCGGACGTATTGCAACGTCCATAGTCACGAAGGGACTGAAGAGGCGGGGTCAACATTTTCTAGCTGTGCGAGTTTTTCTAACTACCCGTACTTGGTCTTTATTATTTACTTGTGCACTAGGGTTGTCACTAGATCGACGCACAACACTCACGACATCTAGTGACTTGTCAGGCGATACTTGATGTCGTTTACATTTGCTGATGACTGGATCCCACGACGATTAAAGTTTAAAACTGTCTTCTACGTTGAAATTACGGTGTTTTTTAATTTCAATAGCTTCACGTGCGATTGTACTATAGTGATGACGTTATATAGAAAAGATCTTGAGATTGCTAAGCTCAATCCAGTGGTTTGGTCCTGAATCCAGCAAATGCTCGGCAATTGCAGACTTATTGAGCTGACGGTTCCTAGCAGCCGCGATATGTTCTTTGACTCTTGTTTTATAGTAGCAAGTGACGGGACGAACAAGTAGTGCGTCTGATAGTAAGCTACACACCTGTCCATAAAAGTTGCAGCGTCACTCAGAGCTTTAAATCGCAAAGATCTTAGGGGTACTGGTACTGCGCTCGTCACCCTGAGACATAAGTGGCCAAGTCCCATGTGCTTATAATTTCACCAGCACTCCCACCCTTCAAAACTGGAACACAGTAATGCTGAAATTATATATATAGTGCGAGTTCCGGTTTCGAACCCACGACCTTCTGCTTGAGCGGCTGTAGACCTAACCTTTACGCTAACATGGCGTTTTAGGTAATTCAATTACTATAAAAAATATATATATTTTGGTTTTTGTTTCAATAAGCTCCATTAGAAGAGTATTTTGTCTTCAAGAAACATTCAAGAAAGCATTATTTTAATTTTTTGTTGCAGTTAGATAAGTCACAAACTACAATCAAATATCGTTAGACAAATCGCCTTCAAACTGATTATCGATATGTTCCTATTTATTATTTAAATGTTGTTTCGAACAGTCCATTATATAAGTAGTTCATAAATGTGTATATTTATTTATTTAACTTGATATGTTTTTTTATCTCCATTTAATTCTAGAATACAATAATTCCTTTCATATTTATTGAATATACAAGTCATGAATATCAGTTTCGATAGTCACAATTTAGACAAAAAGGTACAGTGATATTCAGTGTAATCTATTGAATGCATAACATTCGATTTAATTCATAATTTAAATTCCGATGAAAGTTATCGAAACTGCAAGATTCGATCAAATTTCTTAAGTGTATTCCAACTTAAGGAATCGTAAAACTTCAAATTTTAATCTAAATTTGATTTAAGCAATCAAAGCCGACCAAAAATTTAATATAACATCCAAAAAATTACAATCTTGCCAAAAAATACCCGAAAATATTTCGAACAGTCATACTGTAAAATAGTGATTGAAAATCTATTTTCGATAGTTTACGTAGGGACTGTCGAAATTATGTAAATTATGTATTGGAATATTTATTATATCTCATATTTCGCGCCTGCAGGTAAATGCAATAGTTTATTTTCCCAGATTCACAATAACTTCAATTATCGTAATTTTCATGCTGTCGCAAAAAGTTTTTCCTCCATACAATAAATACAAAACATTTCTCGATGTAGGTATGCAATGTGTACAATATTTTTCATAATAAAAAATGTTAGGAACGTTATTCTTTGCCAGAAAACATTCAGGTCAATGTATCAGGATTTTTACTTCCACTTATATTTCAATTTAATTCCACCGTGATACCGCTGGGCCGCAGCGCTACTATAGAGAAGTTTTTATATACCAACAACAGAAATTATCAACAAGTCTTTGAACAGCCTCGTTCATCAGTCCACAATACATTGTACCACCTAATTATTCACGTTTGATTTTATCAAGAAAACTATTTAGCTTAATGAAATAATATAATTCATAAGAACTTAATTAAACAATAAGTACAGTAGGTTTTTAAAATCCGTGAGATAAGGCTAATAACTAATATATAAAGTTCATTAAAATCTTGCCGAAAGATTATTCGACAGTATAATTTAATAGAAATATCTATAAAAATATTTTTTACGAAGTACACAGAGCTATACAAAACTGTTAAGTGTTTTAACATTGTGTAACGTTGTAAATTAGTAATCATTTATTTTATTTAGTTATTTTTTATTTAGTTATTTTTATTTGGTTATTTTGTTTATTATTATAAAATAATACTTAAAGAGTCCCGTGTCCAGCAGTGGAACGTATATTTGGCTCCTGTCCAGTCTCGGACATCACATCGGCGGAAACACCAGGAGGATTTTTCCGGACGCACTGGACATAGGAAGGCAAATTGTATTATTTAAAACCGTTGGCCGTTTACGAACCGCGCCTAATAAAATTTGTTTTAATAAGGGTAGCTCTTTTTTATTTAAACATCCCTCGTAACAATTGAATGTGTTAAAATTATTTGTGAAAGTCTTACGACGTACTAAATCTACGTAATTATTATCTAAAAATACTTTACTTTCTAAATACCCAAAATTAAACATTAAAAATCTGTAAACCAGTAACTCCAGATTGGGGCGTTTTCATAATTTCTAGTTCTGGGCCCTGGACGACAGAAAGACCGCGCTGGCGGTATTTCCGCCGTGCCGACGACATCGCACCCGGTTCCGGCTTACGTGGAAGCACGGAGAAGCGTCTACCAGCGGGCACGGTCGACATGCGCTTAAACAGGACGTGGGTGTCTACACGACTCTTGTCGTCCATAATTTTTAGTATATCCCGCTCGCGCTGGTCTATGGCTTTACGCTCATCAACGGACATTGTCTCGCCGGCCATCGCGGCACACTTAGAAAGGAACGATTGGATTCCTACTTCATCTTTAGTTTCTTTTGACCATTCCCATGCTTCCTCTACTTGAATGCGGACTTCATTCGCATTACCTTGTTGCATATCTCCACTCATTAAGATGTAACATCCATTCAACCACCAAGTCACATTACCCAACTCTTGGGCTTGCCGTTGACATCGCTTTGCATAAAACTTAGAAAGAGCATAGTTCTTTTGAAGACAAAGTAAACGAGCCATTTCGTACATCAGCCAACATCTCATAGTGGAATTCTCACACATTTCAAGTACTTCAAAAGTTTTTGCCGTGGCTTTTTCGACATCAGTGAACTTGGTTGGGTAATTGGCTCTAACTGAATCGAAAGAAGTAGATCGTCCACAAGGAAGTCCCATAAGGAAAGCAATTCGATTCCTGTTACCACGCTCACTCAGTTTGTAAGATATCCTGTGCTGGGATAGATAACCTTCTCCGACCATCCTGTACAATCGGTCAGTGTAAATTTGTTTATCCGGCAAAGTGTATAAAGTTTTGGTATCAAGGAATAACTGCATTCTTTCCGCTGTATTAATCAAATCCTTTATACGAAGCTCACGCAAGCTCTTGGCTATATCTCTCAAATAATGTTCTGCAGTATGCGCACCAACTTCCCGTTCTTTGATCAATAATTGTTCTTTAAATGTCCTCTGGTAATGTGAATGCGTCTTTTCCGCTAATTTGACGGCATAATAAGGTTTTTGGGCACGAAGCATCCTTTGACGTTCGGAAAGCGCTCGAAGAGCTTCCTGAACATAATACTTTAAGTCACAGCTACCCTTCTTGTTGGCAGACATTAAGCGGTCATCCTCTACTAGGTTCATTAAGAAAAATTTGTCGCTAGCCATTGAGCCTAAATATTTCATAGCTAACACTTTTGCGAGTATAGCCTGCTTACGTGCTTCTAATTGCGTCATTTTTTTTTTCTCTATTGTTTGTGGAATACGAGAAACGCGCATAACTTTACTAGGCTCGTATTCATCATCGGCATCTCGTAAATTTTGATAAATCAATGGAAGAAAATCTGTCATAACAGAGCCCGCATTCACTCCAATGCAGTCTTGGAGGGTTTCGATGCCCTGATCAATGCCCTCCTTAAAATATCCTGGCTGCTTACGAACTCGAAAACCGCGGTAGTTCATAACTATCGATCGCTCGAAATCTGAGATGGTGTACAAGGCCTGCGACTGCATGTTTCGGGCGATCATATTGTTTGGTTCGAGTTTCAAAGCCATCTCGGCGTCAGCGTAGGCCTGGTTCGGCTGCATAGCGGCGCTGCATACCTGGCTACGCCCCGTTAACATCCGCACGTCACTCTGTGTAATCTTGTATGCTTCATCGTAAGCATCTTTTGCCTTGTCGAACTGCTCAAGACGCCGCAAATGCGCTCCTCTCTCGCGGTATACCGTTGGACCCATAAACAACGGTTTTGGCTCCATTGTAGGCTTATATTTATCAAACGGTAGCTGATAACTATATGGGTTTAAAGAAACTACTTAAAGCAATAATTATGCCGATGATATAATTTCATCAATGTTTTTACTATTAGTATCACTGTTGACACCTGACTATACTTTCACTTTGGCTTGTCTTGTATGCAATAAAGTGTATAGTAGTAAAATATATATTCATTTCCCATCGTATTGTTACTTCTGTTTGTACTACTCTGTGACAAACGGTAGAAAATCATACGATTTTCATTTTGTTTTTATCTTTTTTCTTATTTACTTAATGGTTTTGGCAGCGTGGCTTACACTATGGAAAACAAAACCAAACCAACCTTTCCTTTATTGTTTTTCCATCCTCTAAGCAGCATGGCCTGTTTCTTTAGAAAATGTTTATATCTTCTTTTCTTTTTAACCGATTTCAAAAAAGAAGGAGGTTCTCAATTCGACTCTTAGAGGATGGAAAAAAATAAATAGTCTAAGATTCGACTGTATGTTTTTTGTTTTTGTTGTTTTTTTTGGTACGTATGTTACGCGATAACTGCGGTATTTGTGAACCCATTTTCATGATTCTTCTTTTGTTGGAAAGGGGGTACTTCCATAGTGGTCCCATTTCATTTTGAAGGAAATCATCCACCTCTAAGGGTGGCTGTTCACGCATGAAGATTCATTTTTATAAATAGCGCCTAAATTTTCTTAAGGAGCAATTATTTTAATGGTTGATTTTGCTATTTCTCCAATTCAAGGCGTTTTGCTCTCAATATTCTTTGAGTCTTGAGAACCAATTTTTATTATCTCCAGTGTCAAGTCCTGTATAGTGGCGAATCTAAGGATATTTCAATAAAACTTAGCAAATAGATTTAATTCCACGTACTTTTGAGGTCGGTTTTTTTTTGTACTCTGTACTGAGATTATTTTATCTCTGTTCAAACTAAAGGAATTCATTAAACGCATAGGTAGCGGTCATTAACAAAATCAAAATTGGGCCGATATAATTGATTAAAAATAGGTTTCAAGCAATAATCATAAATATACCAAAAAATAGTGCTTGTATTTTCTCAATGTCTCTCGGCAAACTTTGTACTTCTGGCGTCGGGTTTTATTCAGTTGTCCTTTGCCTTTGTTACAGACCGGACGCTTTCATGTGACTTAGAAGTATATAGAGTTGCTATTTTTTATTTATTATGCAATGGGAGAAAAGCCGCTAAAGTTACAGTCACGACAAATAATTTACTGCGTGTACTTGTATTTTTTACAAAAAGCTGATACGGCCAAGAAAGACAACAATGGTTATTTTCAAAAAGCTGCTGTCAGTACATTGTGGTGATGAAAGGGCTTGGGATATTATATTCGACAGCATTCTATATAGTGAGTTAAACAAAATTAACCTGTTTGGAGTAACGTCTTACGCTGTACTTAAAGAAAAACTCACTATAAGAAGCCATTATTTTTAGTTATATAAAAGAAGCACACTTTGTTTATGTAGTAGTTGAGGAATGTACAAATATGATACACATCGCTATTCAAAATCTAAACAACGACTGGTTTATTTCAATATTGCCCGCATATACTACATCTTCCTTACTCTAATTATTGTAAGATATAGATATTATCTCTATATTATAATTGTAAGTCATTGCTCTATATATACTTCTTACATAAGTTACAATACATGTTTTATCCTGTAAAGTAGAATAGTCGTAAACGTGAAGTAGATTAGCTTATAAACAGTCTGATCTCCAATAAACACTTATTTGTTTTTGTTTACTTTTGTATATTATACATATAAGTACTAATATTCTACTTAGTCACTTTTTTACTTATATCTATTTTCTGATCCTATATTTATAATAAAAAGTTATTGTTTACTAATTTTGAAATTTTTTAGGTGGTCGTATAATACGACCACTTCTAGTCACTACGGCGCCAGTCAACGGCGCTTGCGCAGAGTGCTGCGGTTGTGCCGTTTGTGAATGAGGATCGGAGGGCGAAGTTGTCTCACTCCAGTGCTCGTCATATACGTCATAGCGACCCTGTACTCGCTGAGATACCTGGGGGCCACCATAACCTTTTCAAAAACAATCTTATTTCAATGTAAGCTTAAAGTAAGCTTATTATTAGGCTTGTATAGTTCATGAACTATGAACTATTAGGAATATATTCCCGACACTAACCGACATGAACTAGTTTTAATAGTTCATCGTTCTTTTTAGTTCATTATTTATTGTTTATTTATTGTTGTACACGAATCTAAAAAAAGGACAGGAGCTAGGACGACGATGATCAGTAATAGCTGAAGTGGCTTACAATTCGCCAACGTCGTGAGTTGAGAATACTTTCCACTCTTTACTCTATAATTAATGATAAATGTGCACCTGGATATTTGAAATGTAAATTTCAATATTTGGGTGCATCCCATAATCGCAATCTTCGCTCAGACAGCAAATTGACACTTTTAATTCCTTTTCACCGTACTGGTTTCCTTTCTAACTCATTCACTCTTCAGGCAATACGACTCTGAGACGCTCTACCGCCCCATATTCAAAAAGCGCAGAATAAACCAGCTTTCAAGCAATTAGTCCGCGATTCCATATTGAAGTCTCAATCTACATCCCATTAGTCTGACATTGTTATATATATGTATATTGAATATATATGTCTATGTATTATATATTATGTATTTGTGTGTACATATATAGGTTGGTTATATAAGTATATAGTTAGTAATATAATATTATGTGCTATATTTATATTGAGTTTAAACTATATATCTTAATTATTTATAAACTTCTTCCTATCTGTTTTAATTATCATGTTATGCACCCCTGTTAATTATTTTGAACCCAGCTCTCCGGTTCACTGGTAGAGAATGCCTAATGGCATTAAGTCCGCCATTTGTACTGTTTTGTGTGCAATTAAGTTTAAATAAATAAGTAATATTGCATCCACAGTATAATACACTTATATAGCATAGACTTTTGTCACAAGGGTGTAGTGTATGCTATTGGGCGAGTGATTTTATTTTTGAATAATTTATGCGTATCTACCAATGAAGCTTATCAGCCATGTATGGCTGGCTCATTTCAGGATGTGGCATACGAGTATTAATACAAATAGTTAAACACAATTTCGCCATAATTTAATTTTATTTATCGTGCATTCTACAATAATAAATAATCACTTAATGTTATTAAATAGACAAGAGCCTTCAGACATTGACTAGCATGATTGAATTTAGTGGTGGTAGAAAGGGGCGGAATGAACAACGGAAGCAGGTGCGTAGACTGTGGGTGCAGCTACCTTTGCAACTGGGGCAGCGTAGGCGACAGGGGTAGCTACCTTGGCTACCTTGAGGCCGAGAGGTTCGCGATGCACGACGGCATTGAAACCATGGTGAGGGTCGGCAGTGTACTGCACGGTGCGCTTGGTGCCATCAGGGTCCACCACGGAGTAGGAGCCCTGCACTACGTCGCCGTCGCGTGTCTCCTGTTGGGTCTTGGAGTCGCCGGTCAAGCCGTCTTGCACGTCGTACGCAAAACTATATTGGGGATGAGGATCGTATGCCTCGGCCACCGCCGCTACCTTTGTTACCAACGGTGCAGCAGGAGCATGCGCCACAGGTGCGGCCGCGTATGCGACTGGCGCCGAATGCGCTGTATATGCCACGGGTGCTACCACACCCGCATGAGCTGCTGCGAAAGCGCATACCAGCACGACGAGCTGAAAGAAAATGTTTAAAACACGAGACGTGAGATATATATATAATTAAATATATTAGTTATAATAACTAATATCATATTACATAATATAATTTCCCTATGTCATTTAAGTTATTGTTTCGGCAAATACCTTGAACGCCATTTTAGGAATTAGGTAACTTCACCACGAGAAGATCTCAAGTTGAATGTGTTATGATCATAGTTGCGTTTCTTTTTATATATTCTTTCTCAGCGCCTCGGGCATTGTGCCGTAGGTTGATGCTAGAAGTGCAGACCGTATCAACATGTTGCTTATGAATGTTATATCACAGAACAAGTTCTTAAGATGCAAGTAGCCTCCCGAATTAAGCCGTGTAATATGAATTAAGAGTAAGAGGGTCATGATTGATCTCTGGCACAAAGATCACTTACTTGCACTAAGTGAACCGGCTTTCTTTGGTGCCCGTCCTTGTGTGACGTGGAGCACTTAATTGTTTGTTAATGTAATCCGTTTTTGTTGTGCTAGAGATTTAAATAAAACTGGGTCACTACTGCATAAACTCGCTGTAGGTAGGTAGACAGACGAAGCTCTACAAAGTGTAAAGTAGACCTGGTAAACCATGTTTTATTTGTAAAAAGCACTAATAATTTTAGCATTTGCCCTTCAATTGTTTTCTTTTACCTCCCTAGAAGTCAGATGGTAGTTATTATTAATATCTTCCGTGTATGCTATAAAACCCACTTCTCCATTTACCTACAACTCGAAGTAAACAATATATTGTTTACTCTAAGGTAAAGACATATATACTTTTGATCCTGAATACAATAAATAATAATTATTTACTATCGAAATGTCGATCGCAACTTTACATACATTTAACTTAAAGGGATTTTGATGAACTGTTGAGGCGCCATATTATACTAAATTTATGGAGGTGCCAGTAATAACTTATAACTTTTGGTATCAATGTTCGTCTTATCAGGCGAAGAAGTCAGCAGCTTGATTTTGATTGCCTTCTCCCGATCGGAAACTGCGTCTTTTCCGATTCGAGGCGTATAATATTGCGGATGGGCTACACGATCGGGTCGATCCCGATTTGCATTAAAATCAGGGCCTTGTTCTCTAATAGTTTGATGCCAATCAAATAAATATTCCGCAACATGTTGAACGCTGCAAATACAATTTGTTTAGTTGATAAATTAGAATAGTATTTTATTAATTCATGTTTGGAGACTGGCCACATCAAATTTATGAAGCCCAGCCGTGTCAATACTGCCAAATTAATGTCATGAACAGTCTGCACGTCGCTCATATTTTTTAACAACATTGACATTGTTCGTCATTTGGTTCATAAATACGTGTGCGGTTTGATTGAATAATTGGATTGAATTATACTTCTTCATTCCATCCATAGTATCTTTGAGAGTATTTCTGAAGCTTTAGTAATTTTCTTTTATTTTAATTGCATTACTTTTGTGTCGCCCATTAATTTATATCAAGCCTTTTGGTCAACGACTGTGGTAAGGTATCATCTTCTCATCATTACCATGAAACCGTTCAAATATGTCTCACTGCCGGCCACGGGTTTCCTCAAGGGTTAAGGCGGAAATCCATCACGCTGGCCCAATGCGGTTTGAGTTTGCACGGATTTCTGATAAGCAACTTGAAGTATTTTTTTATGATACCAAGTGAAGGAACGAACAAATCTTGCGCCTGATGATAAGCGACATGCCTGTCAGAGCTTTAAATAGAAAAAAGCTCTAAGGGCACTCTGTCACTGCGCCTGTCACCTTGAGAAATAAGTGAAATGTCTTAAGTGCCTGTAATTTACTGCCAGTAGAGCTCCTTGTGAAAGAAGCTCTACTGGCACTCCAGGGAAGTACTGCCTCCTTACCTATTTCTACCTTCTACTTGGGGTGCCATCTCCTATCGGATGTCGTTTATTATTGAGGCAATTTGAGTCCGTGAAGTTGCGGCTCGGAACAGTTCTGTGGTACTTATGTTGTGTTCCTGTTTTTCTACGACCACGTCTTCTGCGGCCCTGGATTTTTCCCTGAAGAATGAGCCGCTATTTCTACCGCCAAGCCGTAATGTGAGCATTATTGCGTTCCGATTTTAAAGGGCAAGGGTGCTGGTGAAATTACAAGCACATGGGACTTGTCAACTTATGTCTCAGGATGACGGGATCAGTGGGAGTGCCCCTCAAACCCTTGTGATTTAAAGCTCTGAGTGGCACTGCAACTTTCACGGACAGGTGTGTCGCTTACCACCAGACCCACGACTTGTTAGTCAAGTCACGGTATCATAGAAAAACAGCACCCTTACCCTTCAAAACCAAAAGGCAGCAATGATCACATTACTGTCTGAAATAGGTAAGGCCCTGCTGCTACCAAAAAAGTGTACAGAGGATAACCTTTAGTACTAAGGAAATACTGATATATTATACCGTACAAATGTCCCTTGACAGATATGGCACTATTAACCCGGAGTGTCATCCGTCGCATGGCGTTGCTAGAGCCGGCGCTGGCACGGCTGACAAGCACCAGTCCCATGCATGACCCGTTGGAACACGTCACAGGCATAGAGAAGCGAGAACTGCTTGCCCACCTTGCCGGAGATTGTGATCCCTTTCGCATCTGCTCTATCAAGAAAGGCAAGCTACATCTATTACAAGCGAAATTTTATGTTTGTCACATTCACAACAGTCACCTTAATTAGCGTCAAGTGAAATTTGGCTCCTTGTAAATCCTTCTTAACCTAGCAGTATTGATGTCTTGATAAAGGATTTACTGGCCCAAAAAGTCTTTTTTGATTAGTATATACCAAATCAAACTAACACAATATACTTCCAGCCATAATTGCCATTATCATAATAAGCGCATATTATTATGACAATTTTATATTGGTAAGCTTTTTTTACGCCCAATTACGTTAACACAATCAATTTAGTTTCAATTTTGTACAAGTGAAGTCTTCCCTGCTGACTATTATAAATTATAATGCATCATGTTGAAAACCACCGAAGCACTTAGCTCGTGTATAGAATATATAAAATTGTTACTTTGCGAAGGTAAATTATGAATGGTGTGGCAATGGAATGTTAATGTTACTGAGAAGCCTCATTGCTTTTAGGTATACAAAACTAACATATAATTACTTTCTAATTATTATTTTGCCAGGTCCGGGTACTCGCGAGCGGCCGAATTTGATTCCGAGCGCATTCTCTAAGCGCCTAGTGGCCTGCAGCTGCAATCCTGTGCAGAACCACGTAGAGTACATGTGGCTGCACCAAGGTTGTCCCAAACGGTGCGGATGTGGATTTTGGTTCGAGCTGTGTCCCATTGCACCGCTGTAACCAATTACAGTCAGAACAAAGAAGAACAGTTTCGATTCCGACTAATGTATTTGGACTGGTTAAGTCCTTGTATATCGACAAATTGTAAAAGTACACTATCACCCTTGTTCAATCATGTGCTTTTAACATCGACGATCATCATCAGTTGTATCGGATTTGCTCGAGTTTGCCCATAGCGAGAGCAAAAGGTAAGTTACACGAAACGTTGTGTAACTGGGCTTTTGCTTTACTTGCTATAAACCGACTGAATCGATCGTATCGCATCGCACCATAGATGCCAACGAGCTGGTTGAAGCGGCCTCTTTATTGAGCTTCTCAGCCGCGAAAGGCTTTGTCGTGCTTGCGGGGCGCGTTTTTGTTGAATGTCGTGGGTCTGCACACTCTGGTGGAAGTGTAAGATTAATGTAAAGGTCTCCGCTCGCCGACCCACTTCTCGCGCTTTGGCCTTGAACCAGCTGATCAATGATCAATGTACCACTTTACTCCGGAACTGAAGTTCATTATGATTAACATCGTAGGTATGCTATGTTTGTTCGATTTTACGGTCTTTCGTTCCCACTATCTCCTATATTTTGTTAAGTCTTTGATATTTTAATAAAACAAATTTCACCGATTATTCAAAAGTATATTAAGATTATTTTACTTTAACTAGGTAAGTATATTCACAGTCATTCGCAAAGGAACATATTGTTAATTTACTAAATAGAAATATATAGGTACACGAGAAACTTAAGTTCATAAAAATATGATTGTATACTAGTGTAAATATAGGTACTTATTTGGGTATTTAGGTATGACTCGGAGTAAAATATTGTCCGCTCCCTGTTCTTTTATTTTTTTTTAGTTCATTCGCTGGGGTAAAGTATGTTAGGGGAGATTGTAGATCTGGCAAAGATGCCTGTGCGTATGCGTCGGTGTCTATCGCATAATCTTCGAGTACAGAATCGTACGGATAGGGAAATTCACAATTGTCTGCGGATAGTTCGTGTGAGAAGTGAGTACAGGGTTGCTTGACTAACATAACAGCTTGAACCGGTTCCTGGGTGAGGATTGCTTTGAAGCCGTGTGTCGGGTCTGCGGTGTAGTGAACAGTGCGGCGCGTGCCATCAGGGTCCAGTACGCTGTAAGCGCCCCTTACTACGTTGCCTTGACGCACCTCATGCAGCGATTTCGTGTCGCCAGTCGTGGGGTCCTCAATATCATACGTGTATTTGTACTCGTTACCACCTATTGGTGGGTCTTTCACTATTATACTCTGCGCAGATTTTGCAATACACACGATCATTAGTATCTGAAACGTTAACAATATGTCAATACACATATGTTTGCGGTCGCTATAAGCATAGTAGTTGGTGTAAGTAATCGGATTATAAAGTTGCAACAGACAGCACAGCTGACAATTACCATTTGCATGTTGTAAATCCACTCGACAATAGGTTTCGAACTAAATAGCTAACGCGAGCTCGTCTGGCTCGTATTTATAGAAACAGCTTGCGTTCATTCGAATGTTCTGGATTGCACGACTTCTCAAACTGTCCCAGATGTACCACCTACTTACTTAATCCGTACTTTAATAATTGTGTACGATACAAAACATTTTTTTTTATAAATGACACTAATACTATCCATTACGTTTCACTTTAAGTTTTTATTTATTAATATGTGTAGGTAGCTGCTACTCTTTTACCGTCTCTAATTACCGTTTCCCTAAAATGTATATTTGTTAATAACTCGAAAACTACTTTGTCTTTTCTAATGCCATTTAGACATATTGATAATTTAGCTTAAAGTTGTTCATATTTTAATGTTATTGGGTACATTATGCGAGAAAAAACAATAGTACTTGTACTACGGTAATTAGGCAGAGAACATCGAAATGGCTGCGGTAATTAGGCTGAAAAAATCCATTCATTGTTAACGACACCCCCAAAACGACACCCCTGGGGTGTCGTTAACAATAAGCATTTGTTGACGACACCACCGTAATGTTGGGATAACTTATCGCTTAAGAATTTATTATCGAGCTAGTATACTCTCAATGGTTAATAAACATATGCAATTGTATCTTTTTATCTCTTTCTCTAATGCACTGGCTGATAACGTTTATGACGTTCATGAGATAAATTATGTGTCATTTGTGAAGTTAATCAATATATTGACATTTCTAATATTTTCAATAACTTTCGAAGAAAAAGTTAACAATGTCCGAATTCAGATTAACAAATACCAATGGCGGAGTGGCCTTACTTTTAGGCAAGTATAAATATCATAAACATAAAAATTATGCAGATGGATCAGTATATTGGAGATGTTCCTCTCACAAAAAGTTGAAATGCCATGGAACAGTTACTACTAAGGTAGGTATGCTATAGATAGAGGCCACTTCCTACTACATATTTCTTGCTCCTGAAATGAGGAATTGTGTGTTTGCTCTTGTTTCAGGATAAACAAATACATGCATTTGGCAAATTACATACATGTGAGCCAAATGTGCACAAAAATGATGCTCTTAAAATAATGCATGAGCTTAGGGAAACCGTTATAACAAGTGATGAACCCATACCGAAACTTTACAACGATGCAACAAACTCCATCAAAGAGACTGGCTTAGAATTAGTGATACCTATACCCTCATTAAATAATTCAACTAGTTTTTTGTATGGTGCACGGAACAAGAGTTTGGATTTAAAAAAAACGGTATACAAATCTGTCAGTGAAATAGAAATTCCATTGAAATTCCGTGATCAGATTTTAGCAGATTATTGTGACAAGGATGAAAAAGTTCTAGTATTTTGTACTAATAATTGCAGGCAAGCAATAGCAAATGTGACAGAATTTTTTATAGACGGCACTTTTAAAACGTGCCCAACTCCATTTACTCAGATTTTCTCTCTACACGGAGATATTGGCAGCACATTGGATAACACTAATGTTGTACCATTAGTGTTCGCACTAATGACCCACAGGCGGCAGAGTAGTTATTTTAAACTGTTCAGCATGATTAAGTCGCAACTTGCTAAGTGGAATCCTATTAAAGTACATTCTGATTTTGAAATGGCATCAATGAACGCATTAAAAATGTTATTCCCCAATATTGTCTTGAAAGGTTGTTACTTTCACTGGTGCAAAAACATTAACAAAAAAGCAGATAAATTAGGTCATTCAAAAGTTTATGCAGAAAAAAGAATTATAGGGTTAACAAAGGCGTTAGCGTTGCTGCCTTCACAACATATCATGGAAGGGTGGCAATTTATAAAGGCGTTGTGTGCAGGCAATATAGAAATGTCACAATTTACAAAATACGTGGAAACTTTTTGGTTGAAGAAACATTCGTTTGATGTGATTAGCGTATTCGGAGAAAGGCATCGCACCAACAACGTGCTTGAGGGATATCATTCAAAATTGAATAAAAACATAAACACCAGCAACAAAACATTGTTACGTCTGTTGAATAAAATTATGCCATACCAAGGGTCAGGATCCATTACAAAACAAAGGAAAAAAAAGCAGATCACTAACGACAATATGATCATGGAAATCCAGATAGGATTAGTGTCTGGAAGTCTCTCAGTAGGCCAAGCTTTGGAGCAATTAAGAAACTAAAGATACTTTTCCTTCACAGGGTATCTATCAGTTTATTTTGTTGCCAACTGATAAAATATTATTATTATATTTTTCAGGTTCTTTTTATTTTATTAATTATTATGGTATAGGTACGAACATACAGCAGGGTAACAACACTATTTGTTAGTGGTGTCGTCAACAAATGCTTATTGTTAACGACACCCCAGGGGTGTCGTTTTGGGGGTGTCGTTAACAATGAACGAAAAAATCGAATGTGAAAATGGCCGATTCCCATTTTGTGTGCTGTGTATGAAGTATCATACTTTACTGGAATATAAAATGATAAGCGACTTCTCATTCTGCTTTATCACCCGTCACGTCTATGTGCTTCTTTTAAATACATATTGATATCGCTTTCAAAATTCACTTCCATTCTATCATTCAGTTTAAAAATGCAACTATATTTCTGTAGGAAGTTGTTCTATCAACTTTTTTCAATTAAATTAAACCAACGCTAGCCGTGATCGGACGTGACGGATCTGTAAAGGTCCCGAAACCTTGATTTATTTGAAAAAAAAAATTGGGGTTTTTTTATATCCGGAAAATTTATGAATAAATTAATGAAATATTCTTTATTGCACATTAAAAAAATTAAAACACAAATGACAACACAGAACAGTAATGTAAGTATCACAGAGTAAGCCAATGCACAACAGGCGGCCTTATTGCTAAGTAGTAATTTCTTCCAATCTTAGGATGGAAATTTAAGAGTTGGAATGGGGGGTGCAGCCAAAGATATCTTGCTTTTATCATTTCTTTTCCAATGTATAACAATCGCAACAACCTAAGAACTCGATATGTGGCTGTATTAATTTAAATTTGTAAAAAAAGTCAACTTCAACCCATTTATACGTCCCATTTAAGGGCACGGGTCGATTCTCTGGCGAGAATTTACTCCCTAGTCCGCCACCCTGGCTCAATGGGGACATTTTCCGAAGGTTGTGAAGCTTCTACGACTGGTTTCATCACAATGTTTTACTTCACTGAAAACCTCATGGTAAATTCTGAGTAACTCAGAGGTACGAGCCCGGATTAGAATCCTCGACCTCTGCTTGAAAAGCGGTAGATCAAACCATTAGACTATCACGGCTTAAGAGAAAAAAGTATTTGAGAATATTTCCAAGTTTCGCATTAGACATAACGTTAATTTTGGCTTTTTCAAACGACTGTAGGTATATGTTGCGCTATCTCAAAAGGGAAATGCACCTGCGCTCAAGGACACGTCGGGTTGCTAATGAAATGGAGATTCAACGCAGTTACTAGGTATTTGTTAGGGCAGTAACCTACAATACTGATGAACTTTACATCATGGAAGCCTTGACCGATAAGCGACTTTTTCCATACAAATTGTTTGATGTACTTTGTGTGGGCGAAGAAAAAAAATCACGAACTATACCCGAGTTCTTGAAAGAAAATGGTATAATACATATTTGTAGTATGATGGGTAGAGTCACCCCATTTTTTGTTGTTCCAAACTTAATTTTTTTTATATCAATGTATTTTTAAGTAGTTAAGTTCAGATCGACATCTGCGATAAACACTACGCTAATCAGTGAGCATATTTGACGCTAATTAATAAAAATTGCAACTTGATAAGAGTTACACTTGCGATAACTTTTTTATTTTCGCCATATAATATATATTATAATAATATATATCTCCAAAGCCGCAATTTTCTGTGTCCGTTTCTAATTATATACTCGAAAGTGTCCATGCATTAAACTCCACTTACTTAACAAAACAAAAATCTACAAAAAAAGAGTTATACTTGGACTACCTTTATTTTTTTCCATCCTCTAAGATAGTTAATATAGGTCGAAAGCTAACTGGAGAGGACAAAATCTTTCCAATAAACCTTTCGGACGTAATGGAAAAAAAATCCGAAAACCTGACAACGGTGGCGTGTCCCGAATTTTAGAGGATGGAAAAAAATAAAAGAATCCCGTATGCAGAATCTCCATCCTCTAAGGCTGAATCCAACACAAGTGTCAGTGTCAAAATTGAAACTGTAGGTCAGGGGTTCCCTAACTTATTTTGTCTACTGCCCACTCTGAGAATAAATTATTTTTTAGCGCCCCCATTTTTCCACCTACTTAAAAACCACTATAATATTTTTATTAATTATTGTGATTAAATATTCATTCTAGAATTGACTTGTGACCTGAGCGCAGTAGGTAGTACACAACGGCGCTCAGGTTTCAAGTTAAGTCTTACGGGCTACACCTGCCAATGAGAATGATTATTGAAACGCAACTTTATAGCATTCAGACAGAGTATCTTTTATTCAAAATAAAACAAACAATCGATTCTAATATAAAAACTAATATGAAGAATGAATCTGATGCTGTTTAATAAGTTTGTTGATATCAGGTTCCAATTTCTCAAGAACAGTCACAAGTCACCACGTTCGGTAACATGCAAAGGATTTCTTTTTTTAGTAAGCAGCGTCGTCACAGCACTAAAACGACGTTCACACAAATATGACGATAGGAATGCTATCAAGAATCGTTGAACGATTGACCACAATCCTGGGTACAATTGCGGGATCGGTTTTTGTAGCCAAAATTCTTGGTAGCCATTTTTGAACTTGATTTTTATTTCCTCGTTCGTTGTCAATTCTATAAGTTCTTCTTCCAGCTGAGGTGATATTGCTGCGTTGACATTTGAAAACGAATCCAACACCCAGTCTGGTATTTCCAAGTTCAAAATGTCCTGGTATCGTTCGGTGAAGTCAATGTGGAGGATTTCTAAATGTTGGCAGCAGGTAAATAAGTCGTCTTTACTGCAGGATATTGATAAATTCGGAAAATTGTAAAACTCACGTCTGCTCATATTCTTTTTGTGTAGAAGCAGTTTGGCTGAGAAAGCAGCAACGACATTTTTTGTTTTAATTAAATTTAGTTCATCGCCTTGCAGTTGGAGATTCATGTCGTTGAACAATTTATACAGGTCTGTCATGCAAGGTATATCATTCGTTGATGTAACGAACTTGTTGCGCAATTCTGTATCTTTAGTTTCCAATAGCTCTATCACAGAGTTAAATATGTTGTAAAATCGAGTCAGACAATTGCCTCTTGATAGCCAACGAACTTCAGTATGAAACAACAAACGGTTGAAATCTTCGTCATTAGTAACACAAAGCTGATGAAATAATTTATAATTCAAGAGGAGCTGCTACGGATTTTATTGACTACTATGATGACATATTGCAGTGATTGAAATAGTCGTTCACTTAAATTTCTAGCAACCAAATGTTGTCAATAAATAAAGCAATGTACAGCAAGGATATCTGGAATTTAATTTTTTAAGTACGCTATGAAGCCTTTATGACACCTGTCAAAGCCGGAGCGCCATTCGTAGCAACTGATATAATATTTTTCAAGGGAATCTCTTTCTCGTCATAAAACTTTTCCAATGTATTGAATATGGTTTCGCCTTTTGTATCGGTTTCTAAATTTCTAGCAAACAATAGTTCTTCACATATTTTCTCATCTTTAATAAACCTCACGTAAGACAGCAACAACGCTTCATTAGTTGGTAAAGTGGACTCATCGAGCTGAATTGAGAATTGATTAGTCCTCAGATGATTGCGCAATGATTCTTCAATGTTTTCAGCCATTTCATAAATTCGTCTTTGCATAGAATTTTCACAGGGATTTTTCGAATAATATCTGCGGCCGGTTTATGAAGCACAGTAATTGTTACTTCCTTTATTGCTAGCTAAATTAAATCTTCTCCGATGTTGTGTGGTTTGACTTTTTGAGCAATTAACAAGGAGATATTGTACAAAGCTCGAAGTCCGTCGTCATCTTGCTTAGCAGCCGCCGAAAAGAGTTTTGCTACACTTGGTTGAGTATTATGCTTCTTCTCTAGGTCTTGAAAAAATGCTACATTCTTGTCTTTCTTATCTGGATGCATTTTATTCAAATAATCTTGCAGTCTTGAAGACTTCATTGCTTCATTCGAAAATGTTTTTAGACATAGAAGGCACAAAGACGATGACGGGTTTGAGGGATTTTCAATGAATCCGAATTTAATATATTTCGCACAGTATTGCCGTCTCTTCTTTTTTACTTCTTTATTTTAGTTTTGAGAAATACGTAAGTAAGTGTTGAACTTAAGTATACTACGTATCTATTACGCGCGAAACCGAAAATGAAAATAAAATAAATATTACGTTGTTTATACAGAATTGCATAAGCAGCACGCACCGACAGGAATAAGGCAAACATGCATAAACTCGTTTGTCTCATTCGACGCTCAATCGTACTCAACAAGTAAGAACAAGTATTCTGTGAACCAGCCGATGGATATAGGAATGCACAAATCGAGTTATTTAACAAAAACTTGTTAAAACATGATTGCCCGCGGTCTATTATCTACGAAAATTACCTATCTAGGAATACTAATAACTATTAATCTCTCTTTTGTGTCTGTTGCCTTTTTATTTGTTTGTTTGTGTCTACTTTCATTTCGAAACGGAGCGACCAATTGACATGATTTTTATTTTATTTATTCAATAAAACAGGATATATGAACTACACGGAGAGAAATATCGAACCGAGTTAGTTTGAGCAATCTCTTAATTAATATTAGTTGATGTTCACAAGTTGTAGTCGAGAGTTCAGTCGGTGTCTAAGAGTCTTACTAGATGAAATTACAAATCTCCCCCTAAGCCTGTACACAACGCCCCCATTTTTTTTTCTACGTCTCTTACCGCCCCCATTTTTTTTCTGGGTCTCTTACCGCCCCTTTAGGCCTGCAGCGCCTACAAGGGGGCGTTATCGCCCACTTTGAGAAAGGCTGCTGTAGATATATCAATATTAGACTTTAGTTGATGTATAATAAATTAGATGACAGTACTTATAATCTGAATTTCAGAATAAACTAAATAATAGTTTGATTACAATATTAAATTACTGCGTGTCCTAGCCTTACGCGGGAATTCGGTGGTAGTTACTAATCACACTATACATCACAAGTCAAGTATTTTAGAAGCTTCCAATGAGTTCGTATTATTAGTCCATCACGGTCCTGCGGCTGGAGAGTACAGGTGAATGATTTGTTGCCCATTTTAGGATTTTTTGCGTGTAAATAAGTAATTCGGTGGATTTGATCCAGGTTGATTTTTTAATTCGGTGCATACGATAATTCAAAAACTAAATGTTATAGTTGTATTTAATATTTTTTATCATATGTGTCGTAACAACTAAAATATAATAGCAATTTATTGGAGTCGTATAAAAAAAAAAATTTTTCTATATCCCGTGGCCTTGAATTCGGTGGATTTAATGCCACCGAGTTCAGAAATATTTCCACCAAAGTCGGAAAAAACTGCCATCGAAGCCATATTTTCTTTGAAAAGTTGATACATGAAAGACAAAAACCAAGAGAAATATTGGTTTAATCTTACTTTTAAAATTTGAGATACAATATTTAATACATTATTTGGCACTGACAAGCAGACTTTAAATATGAAAGAAACTTGTATAACACATTCGCCCGTCCATTTTTCTTCACAGAAATCCAATGGACTTCTGTGTTTTTGTTTAGTGTAAATTATAGTCCCCTAGGTATGCAGGCGGATGCCTGTCACGGGAAGGACGTCGTGGCGAATCATTTCTTCCGCCTACAGCTTCTTCTACAGAATTTATAGCTTGCTGAGATGATTCGGCTTCTTCAGATATGTTTACTATCTCTGGTTCCTCATCGAAGGGTTCAGACGTCTCTCCAACGGGATTACTAATTGGTGCTAGATGACGATTCGAATCAGTATCTTCTCTCCCGTCAGAAAAGCGTACATGAAAGTAATTTGGATTTGCTTCCAAAAGTTTGATTTCCTCTACTATCGGATCGTACTTACTTTTCCTTGTGTTCTTCTTCAGTAGCACCGGACCCGGAGTAGTAAGCCATGACGGCAGGCAAACTCCGTTGCCAGAGCGCCTTAGGAAACGAAACATTCTGTCGTGTGGTGTAGCAGTGCACAACAAGGAGCGCATGGAGTGGAGCGACATTGGTAAAACTTGTTCCCAATGTTGAATATCAAGTGATTGGATCTTAAACATAGCTGAATGGTTTTCCACAGAGTCCCGTTTAGTCTTTCGACTTGGCCATTTCCCGCTGGATTGTATGGAGTTATTCGACAGCAAGCAATGTCATTCCTTAGCAAGAGGTCTTTGAATTCTTGGGCCATAAATCGTGATCTACGGTCAGAATGGATCAAAGGGGCGTTCCAAATGTAAAGAATAGGTCTTTCAGACAAGTTATAATAGTGCAGGTAGATATATCCTTGCATGTATAAGCAAATGGGAATCTTGAAAATTCGTCTACTATCGTCAGTATATACTTATTTTGAGTATTGGAAGGAAGTGGCCCCTTGAAATCTAAGCTGAGCCTTTCGAATGGAGCTGTTGCTTTAATGAGTTTTCCTTTACAATTTGCAAATCTAGGCTTGATTTCCGTACAGACTTTTTTTTTTTTTTTTTTTTTT
>NW_020656077.1:2493079-2694666 GCF_003589595.1 Hyposmocoma kahamanoa
TAAATATCTTATTTGTAGTTACGACCATGCAACAATAATTATAACAGAAACATATTAATCGTGCAAGTGCCAAACATTTCATGGCTTTTGTAGCTACAGATTGCGTTTAAATTTTTTTTAAAGAGGTACGGAAATACTTTGTGTGATTGAAAAAAAAACCTGAACAGCCAAACTGAAAACGGATTTTAATTAATAGTCATAAGGTGAAATTTGTATGCGGTGTTCTGATCGATTTACAAATAAATTTTAGTTTTTAAAGCTTGATTTAATAGTTAGTGATTAATATCACTAACTATTAAATAAACATTTGCTAATGCAAATGTTTATGTAGACTATTGAATGTTTTTACTGCCTTTTTCATAATATTTTATACAAAAATTATGCCTTTTGTTAAATTATCCTGATTTCGGTGGTAGCGGAATTCGATGGATGAAATATGTCATTAACTGTTTGTGTGTTGTAAGAATCTAATTGCCCAATAACGGAATCTTATGTAAGTTTGAGTTGTATTTCGTTCCCGCTCAAAGTTTTTCCTGAAATTAAGAAAAAAAATTCGACCACTGAAGTCAGAGAAGTTACGCTCAACTCACTCTGGCGCAGAATCAAAGCGTCGCGACGCGTCTTTTTTCACCTATAGCATATTCATCTATTTTCCCATTATTAAGATACAAATTTGTGTTATGAAAATATAACGCGCGCCTTCACACGTCGACGCTTGGCGTGCCCGCGCATTACTTGCGCGCAGTGAGGCGTCTGACGCCGATCACACTGTGACCCGGGCGCGCTAATGCGAGTGTCGTCGCGCGACGACGCGCGTCGCCATGCCTTGTAGTTGAAAAACAGAGCGCGACGCGACGCTTCGACTCTGCGCCAGTGTGAGTTGAACCTTAGCCCTTCTAGGAGAAATGCCCAATAATGATTTACCCAAGTTATTCATTATAGCCAGTTCTTAGGTTTTCGCGATTGTTGCACATAGGAAATGAAATTATTTTTCCGGACTTCAATCGCGTATATTTGGTTTTTCGAACAAACCAACGTTTCGGGCTCTTTATAGGTCCCATGGTCACGGTCAAAGTCAAAGTCAAAGATTATTTATTCCATAGGTAAAATAAATTTACACTTGAAAACGTCACATTCAAGCTACTGCTCGTTCACTACGCCGACCTCTCTGAGAAGAACGAGCAAGAAACTCGAGGGATTGCTCTTTTCAAATAAACTTAAATGCTATGGAATGCACTTTGAATCAAATTAGTGTGGATTCTGGAGCTGTGTCGTCTTTTCATACATCTTAATCTAACACGTAGTCTTCAATTTTGTAATATGATTTTTCGATCAAAATATATTTAATGTAGTTTTTAAAATTAGGAAATGATAAGGTTAATATATGCTTCGGAATCTTATTGTAAAAACGTATACAGTTCCCCATAAAAGAGTTGTTTACCTTGGTTAAATGAAATCGTGGTACCATGAGTTTGGACTTAGCTCTAAGGTTAATATTATGGATATCTTCTTTCTTATTGAAATTATGTATATTTTTACGGGCATACAAAATATTTGAGTAAATGTACTGTGATGCCACAGTCATGATACCAGTCTCCTTAAACTTTTCTCTGAGAGAAACCCGAGAGTCTAGACGGCACACAGAACGAATCGCTCGTTTTTGCAATACAAATATGGTTTGAATATCTGCCGCTTTACCCCACATGAGAATCCCGTAGGACATTATACTATGGAAGTGACTAAAGTAAACTAGTCTAGCAGTACTAACATCGGTAAGCTCACGTATTCTGCGGACTCTCACTCCCAAGAAGACTGCTTTATTAACAAGGTCTAACTTTTCTCCGTTTATTTCTATGCTTGGGCTAGTCGATTTTACGTTAGGTAATTCAAATTTAACACATTTTGTCTTCTTGGCATTAAGGGATAAATTGTTAGCATTAAACCAATAAACTACCTTAGAGAGGGTATCATCCCATGGTCATGGTTGACTGACACAGTCAACCGTGACCATGGGGCAAAAATAGTTTCATTTCCTTGAAATATATGATTATTACTTTTGTATTCTTTTCTTAATTTTGATTTAATTTCAATTATAATTTGGCCTTACAAACGCAAGTTCGGCAAAATACGAATTAGTGTGGTGTTAATTGCTAGTGTCGAGATGCTATTTGTTAATATGGAACTAAGTAGGTAGGTAAGTACTTGTTTTTGTTACTTAATGCGCGGTGAGTCATTTAATTCATCGTCTTATGTGCAAGCGCTATATGATCTTAGAGATAGTATTGAATCGTAACTCTTGCTTCATTACATTGATATATGGACAGGACTTTGGCATTATATTGTTTTGATATTGTTGTCTACTCGCCAGGCGTGCAAATGTATGTTGTAAGGCTATATCTGTATACGAAAAACAATTGTATACAAAACAAAATAGTCTAAATAGTCTCCATAGTATTTATGTGGTCTGTGGTCTCTATTGATGTTCGATCTTGTTCAGTCCCATTTTTGCACGAATTGAACTTTTGATTACGTGAACAATTGAAATATTTGAAAATTGAAATAAATCTTAATTTAAAGCTTTATATTTGTATACCATTTAACCATAATAAAATCTTAAACCGTGCGGTGGTGTCGTGACTGCCAGAAAATTGTACGATTAATAGGTCTTTGTTTCAAAGGTACCCGACCTTACAAAAGGGTACAGCCTAAATGGAAATTGTTTCGAGATCACATGTAAAGGAAAACAATTAAATAATTCGACGGTGGAAATTTGAAATGTCCTAAGAGACATTTCGTCGTATGGTCATTGTCTTTTACATGTCCCCTGCAACATTTCAAATTTCCACCATCGATATCATATAAGGAACTACTGAGACACGGGAGAGATACAACCTGGTCTCACACTAGGGAATTCTCTGGTCTAACTAACCAGAGTAACGAAATATTTATATAATATTTTCATTGTGTTTACGTCTATGTGTCAAGTCTTATTGAAATCGGTTAACGGTTATCGGGTTATTCGGTTAAATATAAGGAAAGAGAAGTGTAGGAAGAAAGAGAATATTCTGGCTCAGAAATTTGTGCCACTGGTACAATAGGAGCACCCGATCATTATTTAGAGCTGCAGTGTCCAAGGTTAAGATTGTCATAATGATCGCCGACCTTCATTGAAAGATGGCACATGAAGAAAAAGAACGGAAAGTGGTTTAGTCAGTAAATCGTATTCATCCCTCAATTTTCCACGATTAAGAGGTGGAATATTTTCTTCCAACTTGAATGGGATCGCCTACTAAGGAACCCCGTTTCCAACAAAAAAGAAACATCAAACTCGGTTCGCAAATGCCGGAGGAAACACACACTTGATCTTATAAACAAAAGAAAAAGAAAAATGCAGTCTAATTGGGAATCTCCTCCTTTTTTAAAGTGGGTTAAAAATATGTAAGCTACGCCAATTCATATACAAGTATCAAGAACAAAGGCAGCCTATCCAACCTACCTAACTGGTAACCATAATAAGTATGTTCTACTGCGCAATAATTCGCTTTAGTTTCTTTTATATTTACGTATATAAACTACTTAACAATTGGTAAATGTCTACTTTGTCGCAACGGACAACTAAATCCTCGGGTTAAGTCCAATCGGAGGACTTAATTCTCTGTCTATACTATAATATACCTCTTTAAAGAGCACAACGCAGTTACAAAATTGTAGAACAAACGACGAAAACTAAACGAGAGAAAGAGGGAAAGAGAGAAAAAGAAATAAAAAAGCTGTTAATTGTAAATGTTTCGTAGATTAAATGTCAAAGGTAGGTTTAGTCGCTCGCGCCCGAGCGGTGCTGCACATAATGGCAGGGGCGCGGTCGCTCGGCAGCCGACACACATTCACGCGTGAGTGTTATTTCGCACAAACTGGTCCACGCCACATACTCTCTCACTTACATACTAATGTCGCTTGTACGGATTTGAACTTTAGAAAAAACCAACTGTCACGTTATTTGCAAATAAGGCAGCCTTTTTATTGTTACAGGTAGGTATGTGAATATGAATACTGATCACAGGAGGTAAGTAATTGTCAAAGACTCGGTTATGGGACCTGTAAAGAGTCCGTCACGACACGAAAAAACAAATATACCTACGCAATTTAGGTACGAAAAAAATTTATAACTTTGTACTTATATGTATAAGGTCATTGTAACAGTCCCGAAAACCTAAAAACTCGATAAATATTTCGATAGCTTTGAACTATGTCGTCATTATTATTTCAGACGAAAAACGTCCACTACTGGACGTAGGCCTCCCATAAAAATCGCCACGAAGACTGGTTTTGCGCAGTGTTATTATCATTTCTTTAACTAGGTATAATAAAAAAGTTTTTTCAAAATCTTGTAGTCAAACTTATTCTAAGCTAGCTCGAATTAAGCATTACTATTTGTATAGTCTTAAAATATATAGTATAAAGAAAAATAGAAGTACGATTCCTCTAATTTATTACCTCAGCTTTAACAATACATATTCAACAATGCTTACAATATATGCATATAAATAGAAGTTA
This sequence comes from Hyposmocoma kahamanoa, assembly GCF_003589595.1. NCBI lineage: Eukaryota > Metazoa > Arthropoda > Insecta > Lepidoptera > Cosmopterigidae > Hyposmocoma > Hyposmocoma kahamanoa. The sequence continues at coordinate 2,497,634 of NW_020656077.1, forward strand.
TCCTTATAACTAAATGTGGTTCAATCAGGTCACATGGATGAGGGGTGGATGAAGTTCGGACGAACTTGCGTCACCACAAGCGTTACGAAACATTGCAATCAAATGTGTGAAAAAAAGTCATCGAATTTACACAAAAATGTTACTACATCTGAATATTATCACTTTCTCTGAATTTTTAGGTTCGTGTAAATAGTAAAAGAACATCTCTAAAGATAATCTACGTATGAAGGCCGGCGGGTTGTAGCTATTGCAGCCTAAGGCATAAAACATTGTGATCGACCTTTATGTCGAACAGTTGACATTAAGAATTCAATGCCGAATTTCAATAAAACTGTCTTCATTCATTTTTTTTATCAATATCGTTAAAGCTAACAAAATATCGACTGTAATTGCCTGTTGAGAAATAATACCAAAAGGTATTTTAAATTACCATAGCTACGTGCTTTGCTCACATTACGCAAAGCTAGATTAAGAGTAAATACAACGGCCCCGAAACGCCCGTGGTGAGTTGAATAGGATAGACTAGTGGATGTAAGCTGGAGCCTTTACAACGGCCCCAACCGGTTCGCGATGCACGACGGCGTTGAAGCCGTTGTGTGGATCAGCAGTGTACTCCACCACGCGCCTCGTGCCATCCGGCTCCACCAGTGAGTATGAGCCCTGTACGACATCGCCAGACCGCGTCTCCTGCTGGCTTTTAGAGTCACCTGTCCAAGAACATTCCAACTTGTTACCTCTATGCCTATAAATATTCCGTTAAACACAAATTCGCAAGCTCAACCTTAATGATAAGAATAACGATAGATAAGTACTATGGTACTAGTGTATTATTAGAATCCGGTGACGCACAATAATGTAGAGATACATTTAGGTATGTTATAAGGAGCTCCTTATAGAACACAGGCAATTGTTAAACATAACCTACCTATCGTCTAAGACCTGCTTCATGCTATGCTATCGACTCTAGGATTGCTTGCATTTAGTAGCAAAATTTAAAGTACAACGCTTCAACTCACCTGTGAGTGCGTCTTGAATATCATAAGCGTAGGAGTATTGGGGATTGGGATCGTAATCGTCAACGGCGGCAACGCGGGCAACAGCAGGATGGGCATACGCTGCGACCGGTGCCGCGACGGGTACACCCAGAGGGCGCGCATACGCAGCTACGGGTGCCGCGACGGGCAGACCAAGCGGACGTGCGTAACCGTAAGGCGCTGCCACTGGCACCACGCCCGCCGCGCTTCTACAAACCGCCAGGATAGCTGCTAGGATCAGAACCTGGAAAAAATGAAACTAACATGGGTACATTATAATGTTAACAGTAATAAACCAACATGGTTAAAAAGCCGTGATTGAGAAATAGAAGTAGTTAGGTACGTTTTGTTAAAACCAAGTGTGAAGGATCCTTACCTTCATATTGTATGTGTACCTTCGGTGGGCGCTGTTGCTTTGAACGTCGAAGGGTGCGCGTACGTCGCTTTTATACGCATGCACTGATTGCATTATGACTGCACGCTGCATACACGGACAGAAAAACGATTGATTGGTTGGGCGCGGCCGCGATGCGAACTATATCGAGTGACAAATGTGCTTTTGAATCCAGTTTCGATCAACTTTATAGAATTGTAATAAAACTATTTTAGATGCAAGGATTAGTACTGAGTAGTACTGAATAATAGTACTTACTTAGCTATATGTTTGTAGGTAGTCAATTCTGTATTACATAATAAACTTAATGTTTGTAGGATTATCTCTACCCACCTACTGCCGCCCTCATACCAAATGCGTGGCGAACAGAAAATCCAATACTCATCACGAAGAATAAAGCTCATGTTCTTCACACAAAGTACTTAACCATCCAACATTAGGTACTTAATTCAAAAATACTTGATGTTTAGTAAGTACGTCGTTGAAGTACAGTGCAGATATATTTTGTAAGACCGACCGATAGTAGTACATACCTCACTAGGTAGATAAAGTGCACTTTAGGTGGACAAGGGTTTTTGGGTCACAGCTGTGCTTATCAGTGTATGCGTGTGTGATAGCGAACTAATGTAGCTTTAGATAATTCATAATGGCTGTCCTTATAAGGCACGCGAACCTACTATTAACATCCTACGTAGCATGTAGGTCGACTAGGTAGGTATCTGAGTGTGTTTTAGCTGACGCTAATGAAAGATTTCGATATAATTGCTTACCTATACTTAGGTATCTTGATGTATGTACCTCTGTACTTTGGTTGAACGCCTCTAAATCATTGTTTCAAAGTCATGACGTGCAGGTAAACGAAGTTCGTAAATAATGTCTCAGAAGAAGTAATAACACGTAAATATTGAATAATCTTCACAATATTTCTACTACAACTCTTACTTTCCCCGGTGTATTACGAAGTACACTACATTCTTATCACTTTGCAATCACAAAGGAATTTAATACATTGCTGGCGTCTGTGTTTTCCGAAAGTTACAATTTAGGGCTATTCAAGCCTGAAGTGACAAGGCCTTACTAGACAAACTTACAACGTCGCTTACCATCAGCAAGGCTAGCACGACAAGGCGCAACTTATGTGAGAGCGACATAAAGCGCGAGATCTCTATGCGAGAATGATAGTATCTCGCGCTATGTGTTGCTCTAGCGTTAGTCGCGCCCTGTCATGCTAGCCTACAGTGGACATACGGTATGTGGATGTATACATAGAATGCACTAGATAGGATCTCATATCACTCTTCGATTGTCCATACAATGAAAGAGTGGTTTGAGATCCTGTGACATAAAAATAGAGAATGACATAATAATGAGTGCATAATCCGTAAGTAGATAATTTTCACTTTTGGAATTCCTTGAAGACCTAACACTAAGGCTGAGTTTTATAAAACAATGATTGAACTTTGCTGAAGTTTAAGAAAGAAATTACGGAGGTTGAGTTTCTTCCGTAATTCAATTTCTTGCTAAAACTTAGACAAATTCATTTTGTAAATACGAAAAACTTGTTTACTTCACCATTTTTTGCTTATAAGGCGAATTCAAAGTTCGCTTTCAAAGTCTAAGCCTGAATGTTGAATACCTTGTTGTGTATTTGCACAAAATTTGTTGTAGAATAATCTTATTATCCTTTTCTAAGTTGGTACCTATACATATAAGTCATTGTTTAGGTACCTAAAAGCTTCTAATATTTCAATAGCGGCAATTGACGTTGGTGTTGGCGCGCGAGGCGTGGAGGTGTAATTGCGTCTGACAGGGTTTCACTTTCAACAGTAGCTTTATTTATAAACAAGTTGCTATGAAATAATAGTTCGGACATAGTTATGCGTAATATGTAAACATAGAAGTAGTATGTGGAGGTGATTCATAGCCTGTTAGCAAAAATTGGTTGAAGAATTAGTTCTTTCTAATATCGACAATGCTTCCGAAAATCTTTTCGAGTCATATACACATTAAACATCGTCGAAACCGAGGAGATGATGAGTGGATGAAGATGTTATTCTTAAACAAATTTTTCGAAGACATGCGGAACCACAATCTTCAAAGCATACAGCAAACAGAGATATCAAGTACCCCAGCAAAGTAGTGGGATGTATGTGGATCGATACAATACATTTAATAGTTTCCCTGTTATTCCACTGTAGAACTCCAAATAATTGCCCCCAATCACTCACATCAAGATGAAACTCGGGTAGAGGCACCTATTTTGTCACACGGATAAACGCAATAAGCCTTTTTTGTAGATACAATCTATCTCTTAAATGAATTTTCCAGTTATGTCCCGCTTAATACTATACGTAGAAACTAGAAAGTCCTACAAAAAAGATTTATTATTATTAAAGGTATATTTTTGCACGTGTAACTAGCTAAAAATACCGCACCTTCACAGCGTGTTACCGACTGGCGACAGACATTCCATGAAAAACCCTCCAGACAGACCAATACAAATAATTCATTGAATTTATTTTTATAGCTGTCGTCATGTCGTGTTTTTTTTTACTTTTTCCCTAAAAATTATTCATTTAAATACCTAGCGATTATTTGCCATTACATGTAGAGACATCTATTGGCAAAGGAAAGTACTTATTGTAAAAAATAAACGTTTGTGTCGCAGTCTATGGGCTTTATAACGAAGTACGCGAATAAAGTTGCCATAAAATAATATTTGCCTTTCCTTAAGGGACATTATTATGATAATAATGACAAATAAATTCATCCATTTACATGTTGAATTACTTCATAACAAAAAATTAATAATAAAATGAATAGGTAACAAATTGCTCAACAAGGTGTAAAACGATCAGATTTGTTACACGTTTGTTACATGTTATTGGAATTAATGGAATTTAATTTTAATGATTTTCATAGTATTATGATCTTTGACGTTTATACAACATTTTTATGGTTTGCTATACTTGTTTATTTCCATTGGAACATTCTTGCCTTTATTTTGGTCCTTCACAAATTCGTGACTCGCTTCGTTTGCTCAAATGTATTATATTATATTATCATGACAATACTGCTAAGTAGGTTAAGCTTAATGACCTTTTATTTAGTTAAGCTCTTAGGAACTTATTTACTTACTTACTTTATAAAAAAAACTTAGATAACAAGTTACCACCTTCAATTTTTTGCAAAAATTAGAACACAATTTTTTACTGACGGAACTAGTAACCCACACAGAATATTATTTAACATATCGGTAAAAATCATTTTTAACATGGTAACTCGTAACTTTTGTGTTTATTCGTATTTCTTTTTCCAATGAATATGTAAAATTGTACAAAACTGCTTTGTTATGTGTTGACGATTTGAAATCAGTTGTTAGTGACTTATTACAATGGCAGACTTTGACGCAATTTATCCGGACGAGACGGAAAGTGAGGAGAACATAGAAGAGACACATGTGACGTTAGTGCCAGACCCGATCATCGTTAGAGGAGCTGGGAATATGACAGTGTAAGAATCCCATAAGTGCTTCGCGGTAGGTCGCCGTAGCAGCTGTTGACTACTGCGGTGCCTTTATGGCGCGTGCCTCGACCCTACGGGAGCACGCTAGTCTCTGTAATCTGTGTCATATACGAATGACCTGTGGCGTTGAAGGTCTTTGTCTCATTTCACAAATACGCTTTACTAATATATCGTTGCTGTCATATATATATAAACTACATGACCGATATAATGTCCAATATGAGATAATAACACTATTCTGTACTGAACATCTTTTATCTCTTTTTTGTTGGCCTTCAATGAGAAATTGACCTCTCTTTGTTGTGGCTCAGTCAAGGCTTTGTAAAAAAAATCTATTATGACTAATCCAATTGAAATTGTTGAAATAGGTACCATTATATGTGGAATAGATAAAGTAATATAGTTAATAATGTTCATCACACTCCCATAGTGTTCATAATCAATATGTTATTCCGGTCCAAAGTAAGAAGTCCTCAGTTCCTTAGTAAACAAAAAACTGGCACATTGACACAATTGTTAAAGAGTGATCCGTGAATACAGTATGAAAGAAAGAAATATTTATTCTGAGGAGTGGAATTTTAATAGGGTCAGTTTGTCATGTTTATGAGGATTTATGAGAATAATAAGCAATTATTTTAAAGATATTAGATGCGTATTGAATATTTGCAATAACTGACATAGAGTAACATTGCTTGTATACAATAGACTATGCAACATGCTCCATAGACCAAGTTTATTGCTTACGAGTTCAATAAAATGAAATAAATAAAACTTAACCACTTTAAACTTAAAACTTTCAGTTAAAGTCCCAAGAGCATTTTAAGTACTATTGCAATAAAATAAGACACCAACTTTTGTTTTAAGAATATATACAGCCTGTAAATTTGAGACGGGGCAACAAGACTCGCCACCTTCATGGTTGTAGTTACAGGAAATCGGTCCTAGAAGACTATCCATTTATTTTGAAGTTATTTTGATTGGCATTCACAGATTTTGGAAAAATGGTACAGTCAGCAAGATAAAAGGCAATTTTTACAAAACTTTTTTTTATACCATTTGATTCGGTCTCTGTTAAGGATCAATAGTCTAGGAGACCAACTGAGGTAAGAGTACTCGAAATGTCAGATATCGCAAAAAACATTTTACCATACATTTAGTAAGGACATATTTAATAATTAGTTATTCTAGGTTAAGGAAACTAACAAATTGGCAAACTAACAAACTAACAAATTCGAATGGCATAAAAAAAAAGTTTGGTAAAAATTGCCTTTTATTTTGCTGCCTGTACCATTTTTCCAGAATCTGTGAATGCCAATCAAAATATCTTCAAAATTCATGGATAGTCTTCTAGAACCATTTTCCTGTAACTAAAATGATTAAGGTGGATGGCCTTGCTGCCCCGTCTCAAATTTACTCCGTCCTGTATATGTGATACAATACATATACCATGTTTATTAAAATCAATTACCATGTTAATTATAACAAAAATTTAATCGTCATTTGTGGTGTTACTAGTGTTACTACTGTTACAGGTGTTACCCACACTTGTAATGTCGTCAAAATGTTCTGTGCCTTAATTTCCGTCATTCAAATCCTACCGAATAATTTTATATAAGCGGCTTGCTACTAATTCTACGTAAATGTTGCTATATAAGGGATATGTGCGATGTGGAAAAAATATTAATATCGCTCTTAGATTAATAAATAAGTAGTGTTTTTATCAGTAATCATCAAAGTACCGATGCAACAGCAATCGATATATTTAAAAAAAAAGGTAAAATGTTAGAATCCCCGCATTTTCCCCACATAGCGTTAATTCCACAAAATACTGCCCTGTGTATGAGGCGCATGCTATTTTCCAAAACTTAACATTAACCCACTGAATTATAGAGATTCCATGAAAAATTGTGTTCCTGCTTCTAATTTACTTCACATACAATTAATAAATATAGGTATAACTGTAATGTGTCCTGCGCATTTATTTCTAGTTTCATAGTTATCTTTCTAGTGGTTTATGAAGTGAAAGCGAATGTTATATTGTATATGTACAGTCAAGAGCACATCAAGTTTGACACTTTGCACTTTGGACCGTTCTTATCGTAAGCAGCATAGAGTAAGTCTTAAGTGTCAAGCTTGACGTGCTCTTGGCCCTGTAGAATGGTGCTTTACTGCGAATAAATGAATATTAAAATACACTCAACTCATGATAGGGGGTGATATAAACTCTAGAGAAGGCCAGACGGAAACCTGGACATATTACTTTTGCAACATTCGACCCTCAAATGGTTGGTAAAGTAGAGCAATATCATCCCTTATGTCCTGTTATTGTAGTTTATTGAATTATAAAATACTTGCTTTTTTTACGCAATAATATTGAAAACATTTCTTATATTTCCAATGTGTGATTTGGCATATGCTTTCCCTGTGTGAATACATAAATCGTACAATGGCAAGATTATTCACTGCGAGTCCAATCTCAGCTGAAATGCTAACTTATGCTTGCGATTACGCCTGCGTCCTGGTAACCTAGATGAAATGTAACGTAATGGGATCCTTCTGTCAGTTTTTTATTTATTTATTCAATTAAAAAAAATAACTTAGTGGTTTAACCACCCAGCGATGAGCTAACAAGCTCGACACTATTGATTTTTTGTTGACGTGTAAATGTTGCACAATAATAGATGTTCGCTATGTTATTATTAGTAGCATTTTAAGGTTTTGATGGCTATTTCATTCGCGTGGTATATGTATAAAAGTTACGTGTTCTTTTGTATTTGCGGTTCTTCAAGACATTAATAAAACATTGACGTGCAAAACATATTGAATCTTGGTTACAAATACTTATTTATACAAGAGTTCTTTAAGCTGATATCACAAGTCTATGGTACAGGATGCTTGATTTACGGCTATTTCAATTATTTACCTATACAAGATACTATAATACAAGTATCGAACTCAGTGTGTTGGTATGAGGCATCTTTCACACACCAATGTATTTCCAATAAAGTCTTGGCACATTTGAGCAGGTAGGTATATTTTATAATTATAATATTGTGATAAATTTGCATAATTTATGCAGACATTGGTATAGAGTAGGATAAATTGGAAACGAAAATACATGCACGAGCACGTGCTCATACGACGGCGTTGTCTCTGATTGATGTTTATATGTATGTATGTATGTGAACAATAAATGAAAACCTAGCAATCTCTACGGAAGGTGCAATTTCTCTACTAAATTGGCAACCAGCGCGATTGAATTTAAATATAAACAGAACATCGCGGCGCTGCCGTCGTTGTGTGGAGTTCCTAAGCATGATCAGATTTAATCTAAGAATGTTTAGCGCACTGTGATATTATAATTTAATATTTAACTATAATTTTATACATATAGGTACATATTATTGCGTATACGTCCGACTCAATAATTAGATAGAATGAGGTATCACAACTTAAAATATCGTTAATTAGAAAATGTCACCCTGTATTTTTTTGTTTGTTTGTCCTGGTGTTAATTTATATTGTGTACGGTACATAATATATAGTAGATACATGATGTATATTTGTTTACGTGTCAATATTGACTTTGTTTACGTGTCAATGTAAATTAATTATTTGATAAGATTATTGGACTTTTATTATTAGTTTACTAAGCCATGAGACTTCATGACGTCGAGCGAGTTTGAAACTTTTGATAATTGTGATATTTAACTTGATTAAGATTTAAAAGTGTTTTTGTAGAATTCATGGCGATTTTATATATATCACAATAATTACGATAGCGAGCGATTTTAATTTAATATTTTATATATAATAAAGCAATCTAGTTGTCGATCATGTTATTGTTGATAATTGTGAAATATGAGACATTCTACGTACTAAATTCACTAACATGTGGAAGAGCGCAATTAGTAGTGCGTACGAAGTTGCAATTCGTGTAAATAATTAACAATTCTTTGAAATGCCGCCGCAAATACTATGTGAATGGATAGGTCCATTCACATAGTATTTGCTAATAAATACAGTTTTTGTCTGCTGTTTTATTATTCTTTTATGATTTATTTTTTTCAAAAAATAATAGTTCTTAATTCAGACATGGCGGCGCAACAAAAACCTGAGCAGGTTATCCGTGCACGGCAATTCATTGATTTTTGTTTTGTTGCGTATTCTGGTAAGATTTGGGAATCAACTATCTATATGTATAATATACATGAAATTGAATGTTTGTATGTGTGTACCACATGCGTTCCATTATTATTCAATATATTGCGATAAAACTTGCCTTTTTTGCGTTATGGTGGGTTGCTGTGCCTACGTCAGCGAAAGTTTCTGCAGTATCGCACCTTGACACAGTGTTTTTTTACCCCTAAAATCGGACATGTCTCTGTTAACAAAAGAGTCGGAGAAAATGTTTTATTCGGAATGCATGAGTAGAACTCCCATGAGTCTCACTACAATACTTTTGGATAAAACCTCGACCAAAGTCTATGACCCGGATTTGGTATTTTTTCTGGCTTTATTATATGCTAGTTGGATTTGCACCCAAGCTTGGGAGTAATAAGGCCACATCAGCAAAACGACAACTTTGTGTTTGAGTTAAAATGTAAAGATTCTACGAACGAAATTAGTCGATAACTTTATTATGGTTAAGTCTCCTGACTTATAAATTTCACATATACATACTTTGTTTCATGTAGTTCGTAATATTATATTTATGACTTTCATGTTGTAATGTTAAATGTGATATGTATTTGTACTATGACCAGTGGCAGTGTGCGGTAAAACGAAAATTGGTTTTTTGGACACTACAATTATATTACACCTATGTAAATTTTGTTATGTTTATAATAAATAAAAAGTAAATAATTGTGATAAAATTACTTTTGATATGTGATCACATGGGCTTTATTATAACAAGAGTCCCATACCACAATAAATCCCGCTACTGGGCTCTAGTCTCCTCAAGGCGAGGGCCAAGGCCATCTTTTTGCAGAACTAAAAGATGGACAGTTTTTTCTTTCAGATGAATTACATAAATCTATTTATGTTTTTAAGAACTGGTTATCACTGCCGAATACAGGTAGTGTTGAATAAATAAATAAATTAAATTGGTGTGTTGCAGTTTCGGGCTGAGTAACCGTTTCAACGTGGAGTTCCCATCGGGGTTGCAGTCTCGCGTGGCGCCCGAGGAATACCAGGCGACAGTAGCCCGCATAAACAGCGTGCTCAAGAAGACGCTGCCCGTCAACGTCAAGTGGCTATTCTGCGGATGCGTCTGCTGCTGCTGCACTCTCGGATGCTCTCTCTGGCCTGTTATTTGTCTTAGCAAACGGGTGAGAATACTCTATTAATCGTCTTTGAAAATATTGTAGAAGACATATGGTGATTCGTGTATCACAAAAACAAGGGCAAACGAATGGTACCATTCAAAGAAGGTCGACAAGTCCCCACAACGTTGCGAATGCTGAAAACATCTAACTAATCCAGAAACTGTAGCAAAATCATTACATGAGTCTAAAGTCGGGTCCTCATTAGCGAGCTGTAACTGTAACGTGCAAATACAGTAACGAGGTTCTAGTGTGTACGCTTGAAACAGTCTTCAATTACACGACTCACTGCGAACCGCACGCGTACCTCTCGCGATCCACGTACGCACTATGATTTTTGGTTACATAACATGCAACGGTTGCAGTTACAGAGCTTTAGAGAGCTAGCTCTAGGGGTGAGCATATCTTTTAAGTCCATTCATAATATTCTGGCCGATATTTTGAGCATGAAACGAATTTTATCCTAAATGATTGTCGAATGCAGGTTGCTCAAGAAATTATCTCGCGAATTTCTACGGACTCCATTCAATGATCCTAGAAGATCCTAGAATGATCCTACCCATGAATTTTGAAGATATTTCCTTTATTAGATTGACTATCACAGATTTTGAAGAAATGGGATTACTTATCACATTTTCAGGGCCAGTTTCTTTTTTAATACAAAACTTTTATAAAATGTTTATTTTGTAGGCACTAAAATGTGTGATAAACATTTCTCTCTTCTAGTACTCTTAACTCATGAAGACTTGATCGAATAGCATGAAAAAAGAAAGATTCGTGAAAATTGCCTTTTTACCTTGCTGACTGGACCATTTTTTCCAAATCCGTGTATGCCCAACGAAATATCTTCAAAATTGATGGATAGTCTTCTAAGATCACTTTCTTGTAACTATGACTGTAAAGGTAGATGCCCTTGCTGATCTGTCTCAAATTTTCACCCTGTATATAAATAACTACGTCTGTTCCAATACAGAAAGTATCCACCCACACAATATACGCGCGGAGTGTCGTTATTTACTTATACATTTTAGTACATTATCGATCTTTTGCTGATTGAGATTGAGCGTATAATTGAACAACATTTACTTTGTACGTAGTCTTTTCCCAGTGCTTTTTGGAAGTAAATTTTCTGTACTTGCACGTACCGTTAGATACCCTTTGGCTACGTAGAAGTAGGGCGAACGTCCTCCCAACAAAATGCACATCGGTTTGTGCTGTGGGTGCTGGATGAAAAGTTCTCGGGTTCGACTCCCGGGTGGATCAATTTGAGAAATGAACTTAATTGGTTCATGTGTTTTAAGTAGTGCCACGGAGTGAAATCCGTTGCTCTGGTACTCATAATAGGGTCGATGCCCTCACTTAGATATCGACTATTTATACTAAGTGCTATGCAAATAAAGGATACTTAAGTGAGGGCACCGACTGTACAAGGAGTTTCGGGTAATTTGGTTCGTTGTGTAGCTCATTATTATTTTTATTGTTTAGTACTAACTGTGTTTGAACTTTCATCGCTAGCTGAGTAATTTACAATAAAACACATTACACGAGACGCCCTCGTTATTAGTTTCACCTTAGATTCGTCTGTGTTCGAGGAAAACAAACATATTAAAATTTACACGTGTGTGGGTGCACGTAAGTGTAGAGTATTCTTGGCACTCCAGCATCGATTAGCAATTCTTGTCAAGTATCGAGAATGCTGGTAATAAATATACATTAAAAGTTATATTGAATACTCAATACTTAATACTCAATATATATTGAATACTCAATACTTAATACTCAATATATTTATTGCATTCATATGGTATACATGTCTTAAATTTAAAATAATGCTACACATATTAGCCCTTTATTAGGGATAACAATAACAGCAGAGGTAGGCCGAGGTTTCAATTATTAATTAAAATTGTTATTTATCATATAATAATATAAAATAAAAAATATATGTCATATAATAATAAAGAATTATAAAATTTTATGTTAAAACATCGCAAAAATTATACATCTGGAAATATTCCAAATACATATTTCTTCCAAAGTCATAGCGATGTGCTTAAAAACTGATAAAAAATACTATCTTTGTTTGTGATTATGAACTATCATAATTGGTAATAAATAATAGCAAAAATGGACATTTTCTGCTACAAAATCAATGATTTGTTATAAAAATGTAACTTGCCAATTATTTGTAGAATTTATGTATGAAGATCTAAAAATTTTAATTTCCATACTTCCTTATAATAAGGAACCGTATATTGATAACAATAATAATATGACAGACGACATTAATTAATTATCTGGGTTCAAACTAAGGGACGGCTATGGAGTGGAACTCCCTGCATGCAGACCTGAAGTTAAGTAACTGTTTTAGTTTAGAAATCTGTGCTCGAACGGTATAACTTAGTTGGGCCTTTTCAAAGCGTGTGTTAATAAGCATTATTTAGGTGTGCTTGCTCCATCGTCAAAACATCGTCACTTTTAATCAGGTGAGATGAAGGTCAAATGCGTCCTTATTTTTTTAATAAGTGCTTATATTGAACCACTGTCTGCGAGGAGAGACTTTGCCTCCCTATGTGTTTTATATCGCCTGTACAATGGTCAATGTTCTGAAGAACTGTTTGACATGAAGCCAACAGCAACATTTTATCATCGCACCGCTCGCCACCGGCAAGGAGTCCATCCTCACACTTGGGAACCAAGTCGATCTCGTACTGTACGATTTCAAAGGAGCTTCCTAACACGTACAATACACGGAATTCACTCTGGGATACTACCTAGAACACCCAGAACTGAAGCGAAAAGTTCATTCCCAAATTAGTCCACTGGATCCACTAATCCAGTGCCCACAGTACAAACCGTTGGGCTACCGAGGTTATCAAACATGAAATTAATATTGAAGATTATTAAAGTGAGTGCGAAAAATCTGCTACCGTATTGTGCCCATCACTGTACCATTTCTTCGATATAGTTTTACTTTGGTAATATTTCGTTAAATACAATCGTTAGGCATTATTAAATTGGTTTCAATTAGCAACGTAAGCACTGTTTCACAATCTTGCATAACTGTCAACTTTTTTTGTGATACCAAGTGGTGGGACGAACAAATCTAATTAAACTACACGCCTGTCCATAGCAGTTGCACTGCCCCTTATAGCTTTAATTCGCAAAGATCCGAGAGACACTGCCACTGCGCATGTCGCTCTGAGACATAAGTTGACAAGTCCCGTATGTCAGTAATTTTACCAGTACCCTCACCCTTTTTAAACCGGTACGCTTTTGGACGCAGTAATGCTCGCATTCGCATTACTGCTTGGCGGCAGAAATAGGTAAGGTACTTCCCTGGACGAAGTCATTCACGAGGAGCTCTATTGCCAGTATAAAATTGCAATCTAAGTATTAGTAAGTGATATACATACACCGGCACATTTAACGGAGTGAATAATTGTAACTTAAAAAAAACTGTTAATAGGAAATTAAAACAAATGAAAAAAATTGGCTAGACTTAAAAAAAACTACATAAATCTGGGTTCTTACTAGTGTTGCGATATTGAATCTTGCTTAAAGTGCCTTATTGCGGTAATGTTACTTTAAATTGATAATAATGACGCAATCATTGATTCTAAGCATATGCGTACTTTATTTGTGGTCTCCCAACGGTTTACACTGTGGTCGCAAGGTTAGAAGGTCCCGGATTCGACTCCCGGTAGTACCAATTTGGGAAATAAACAACTGGTTCTTTGATTCTAGTCTGTTAATCTGGGCAGTGCCCCGTAGTGAATTCCATTGTTCTGCTACTAATAGTACAGAGAATTCCCTAGTTTGACACCACGGTACCAAGTCGGCTAATTTTTTGAAAACGACTGGTCATTGTAATTCAATTATGACTTCACTGAGATTATATTACAAGTATGGTAATAATTATCTGTTATTCTGCTAAAATATGGTATGTAGCATCTGGACCCGGGGTCGGTTTAAAATTGCAACGGAACCCGAATGAGCCCATATGCGAGTGTCGTGTGATCCCGGGACTGGTTGCTTATCAAAAATAATTCATTTATTTTTATTGAATTGATATGAAATTATTTTTTAAGCGAAATCACTCCACTAGTTTGTTATAATTATTAATACAAAGATCGAACACTCAGAAAAAGATCCTTCGATCCGACCGGAATCGAACCGACGTCTTCTAGCACAGCGTGCCAGAATCTATACCAACTAAACCACGGAACGAACCAACGGACCTCACGAATATTTCTATGTGCTTGTTGTCGTGTCTTTGTATTTGGTTTTTCAAAAATAATTAAATTTGAGTCGCATCAAGCAATTTTAATCAGTTCCAAAGCTAGTCTTTAAAATTGCACTGGTTCCAGATTCTTGGTAGTTGTTTATAGGACATTGCGTCTCTAGTATTTATGCGCTCTGCCTTATAGCAATAAAATGTACCAACATCTATCGAAAATTAGTTCGGGTTTAGACGATTCAAATTTAATGTCATGTGTCGAGGTGCAACTGAACCCGGGATTGGATGCGACTCAAAGTTAATTATTTTTGACAAACAACCAGTCCCCGGATCTTTCCGGTTCCGTTGCATCTTTAAACCGACACCGTCTACAAACCCCTGAAATCTAGTTGCAATGGCAGTTGAGTCTCTATATGGTGTCAGTGGAATGGCAGTGAGTGCATTCATTCATTCAATCACTAACGATCGATGTTGCTTTACTAAAACTACCATGGAAATGACTATGCATATCTTTATTTTTATCTTGTTTAAGCAACAATTTAGTCATCAAATTAAATGTATTTTTGTCAACGTACACACGTACGTACGTACCATCGACTCGCCATTGAAGAACCGAATCCCAAAAAATTGCAATAGCCGTTGAAGAGTAGCGCTATGGTTAGCCACTGACAAACAATTGCTCTTTTACTTCTAACAGAATACCAAACGTACAAAATACTGCGCTCAATGGCACTCTATCGACACACAACTGAGATGATTTAAAATTTTCAGGCTTGAGGCACTGGATATTAAAAAGTAAAACAAAACTTTCTTTTATAACGGCACTTGCCTAATTCTTGCAACGTCAAAGATAAGGAAACGTACGAGAGGAAAACCAAAAAGAAAAAACGATAGAGAGCTAAGATTGGAAGAAATGAATATACATATTAATATTATGTTTTATTACGATGTTCTAATACCGACATGTCCGTGTTGTCGAAACATCCGATAATTAAAATGTAGAATAACACTGCGCAGCCTTAACATAATATCAACCTTATGAGTAAAGAGTTAACGTATACTTTCAATTAATAACTGATGACCTAGAAAATTATATCATTTTTGTAATGTTTATTAATACACTGGAATGAAATGTATTTGCCAGTGCAATAGTCAAGTGGCATAAAACTTCAACAGCTACGAAATTGCTTTGGTGCACGCTATGGTTTTAATTTTTATAAGCAAGTAACCCTTTCGTGTTCATTTTGTTGTGGTATACTTAGACGGTAATAAACTAAGCCATGCAGTTATAGGAATTGAAACTATTTTTTTTCGAATCTATATCACGTATAATCTTGTTTTTGACTGACCAGTCAACGATGAGACGGTTTGTTTGTTGGATGGATGGATCTTGTTTTGGTTTTTTTTTGGTGGATGTTGGATGGTGTGTTTGAAAAAACAAATATACGGGATTGAAAGCTTACACAATAGTTTCATTTACTATGTGTAACAATCGCGAAAACCTAAGCACTCGCTTGCAGTTATAGTTTAATTAGTCAGACGTTACTACGTCTTTTCTTAACACGTGCGTTTATGTTTAACTATCATTTGCCTTTAATTTTGAAGAAAAACGTCGTCATGAAATCTACAAGTACTCTTCAAAGATAATAGTGCCCTAGTGGTGGGCTATACCCAAAACCTTCATCTTAGAGTACCTTAGTACATAGAGATTGCAAGCCGTATTCGCTGCCCAATTAATTGATCACCCCAGCCGAAAATCTTCCGGGGATTTGCAGTGGTCAAATATGGATGTCCTTGAACCGTCTCTGGATACAAGCTGGCCGATGGAGAAACATGGGGAAATAGAGCTGTATGAAATCCAATGTGCTCACTTCTTCCTGCCTGCCCTCATGCCCACCGTGTCCTACTAGCTGCACCCACAAAGACCTGCTAAAGGCGACACATAGAGGCACAGTACAGGTAGCTGCATACTAGGCGAAAGAAATTTAACACCGGTTTGTTAATTTAATGGTTTTTGTCATTGACTCGACAAGGTGATGATTGTAGTAAACATAATATGCAATAATAACGACATGTTTACATCTATACATATACCGCACTGCTATTACAATAATGTTGTAACTTTGTAACTCAAAATATGTAAAATTCAAGATTACATTATCATTGCTAAACGCAAAATTTGCTCCTCTACACGTCAATAAAACCGTCGTTAGAATATTGTAAGAAAGAATTGAAAGACAACTCAAAATGACATGATAATGAGACAAATTTTGTGAGCTAGCTCTAGCCAAAACAGGTCTTACTCAATAATATTAAACTATTTTCTCCCTTTTATTTGAAAATATATTTGGCAAGTAAAAAAGTTCATTCAATACATTTTAATGATCTTTCACGGGGAGTAATTCGTTTTTAATCGATTCTGAAAAAATACGCTTTTTGATTTAATACACTATTGTCTTAATAACGCATAGAAACCTAGTCCGCACACGTTAAGAGAGGCAAATTGAAGCGCTCCCAATGGGCCTACACGAGCGGGCGGGCCTTCAGTGCTCAAGGTCAACTTGCACCGCGAACAACTCAAGAATTTTAGCTAAAAATGACAAAATGTGTGGTAAATGAGTGTAAAAATACGTCAGACAAACATAAAATAGATACTAACATCACATTCCACAAGTAACTAACGCGTTTCAACTTGTATTTTTATATAAATATTCACTAAAACCGAAAATTAACCTACTACTAAAACTAGCCTACATGAATTTGATTTTTGCCTCACTAGTGACTGTTCGTTTGATATGAAACTATCATATTAGTATTAATCCATTTCATAAATTGTGTCTACGGCCGCGGTTCATAATTTTTTAAATTTAGGTATCTCGTAAAGTTATCCTTGTCATGGTAGAAAAACTTTGCGAGTTGCTTTCTCTTTTATTTAATTTTTTTTAGAAATGTGGCATGCAGCTAGCACCGACTATGTGTAGAACTGGTCCATGCCCAACAATTTAGTAAACGACATAATCTGAAACCCAAGTGCCAACAAACAAGAAAATGTGCGTCACTACTTATTTACACTAGTTATAGAGCATTTTATTTGATCTTTATTAATTAAAGTGTTATAAATAGAATTTCTATTAATTTAAAATTAATGAAATGTTCATTGCCCGTGCCAAATAAGTTAATTTTTTATAATCTTCTGTTTTGTTAATTAGCGTTGCATTTAATTGGAAACAAGTTTCCTCGAAGGACAGCTATTGTACTCGTATACATTATTACGAAGACCCATGATTAAGAAATTCACTACGTCGGGCCAATAATATTATTTAGGTTACGGGGACAAGTGTTCGTCGTTTTGTTAATGTTAACACTACGACGCATGAAGGACCTCCAACATGTCTAAAGATCCATATGGGTAGACATTTGTGTTTCATAACATTTTCAGGATGGGACCTTTTGCCAATTGAATCTATTGATGATAATACAAATGCGTGAGAAAAGTTGGAACCCGAACCTTTGTGCTCACAAATCTCACTGCTAATACTATGAAGTTGCTGCTTTATGTTTATCGTATTGTCTATTTTTGAATCGTTTTACAAATCACATACGACATCACCCGTAGAGATATGACGACATATAACTACGCGCGACTGTCATAGGTTACGGCCGAAACAAATGACGTGCGGTACGAATCCGCGAGGCCAAAATCTGTGTTGTCGCTCGATCTCAAAGTTGTGTGAATATCTGCCATATGACGTCCCACGTGTTCTCCAGTCTTCGGTTCGAAAACTAGATAGGATGTGGTATAAGCATAATTATTAAGCCTAATTTATGATTTAATTGTATTTCAGACGCAGCATTCCCTGAACAAACTGTTAGAGTGGGAGAACAATCGGCTATACAACAAGCTGGGCTTGCGCTGGCGACTCACGAAGCAGCACTGCGATTCATCTTCCATGATGGAGTACGTACTTCTCATAGAGTTTATACCCAAAATTCCCATATACAGGCCTGACTAAGGCCTTCGCAAGCTTCGCTTTACGTCTGTAAATATACAATTTTAACAAAACTTATTCTAATGCCTCAAGTCTCAACAACTGATCATATTCATCGTTAGCTAAAGCAAATAAACGTCAAGCTTTGTCCATGAAAGTACTATATGAGTAATGTAATCAAAGTTGTAAATAAGATATATATGTAACAAAAAGTGCATTAACATGGACAAATAAAATTATACCTATCTTAATTGCTTCCCTGTTAGAGATATACGTCACCATATGAAAATTGCAAGCTTCTATATATTACATAATTGATATAAGAAAGCGAGTGTTAACCTATTACAGTGTGTATAATTTATCGTTAAGATTAAGAGTTGAGACAGATCTAATGGTTGTTGAGATATTGTTATGAAAGTTGATATATTAAGTATATTTATGTATAAAAAGACGCTGGTAGAAACATGGAGGTCCATATAGGTGTCTCAGATAGAATAGGCTGAAATGTGTGCAGTTGATTAATGAAATTGTCTTAACTAAAACGTGTCGGATAATTTATACTGTCTGTAAGAAACCACCTTGGTTCACTACACTCTAAAACCAAAGACAGTCTTTTGATACGCAAGTGTAATAGAGCTTCAAATAATTCTCTGCCAGTCCATACCATCTCATATTTACAATCGGCGATCGTGAGTAAATGGGATAAGAGAAGACGATTTTTTTTTAGTAATTTGATTCGAATTGACTTAGTTTATGATATCATGTTAATTAACTGTACACTAAACTGAATATTAAGTGACCGCCCTAATGACATTGTTTCTTTTAAGTCTCTCTCGCTCTCCGAACGAGTGTTGGCGCGGTTTCCATACAATATGGTCAAGATACTAATATAAAATAAAACTGCGCCGCACTCGATCTGTGGCGCTCCTTAGGGCACCTTATTTGGACAAACACATTTTGGGTACACACTTATCAATACTTGACTTTTATTTGGCACGTGCAATAGGAATTATTTTTAATCGACTTTTTTATATTTTTAGCATGTTCAATGCGATATTGCTCTTTGTTTTTTTTTTTTTTGTAAACATTGCTCCAGATACTTTTTATCTGACAGTTTATGTTAAACATCCTATTTTGTAACTAGATCATATTTATATGACATAACCGAATATAGTCGTTGTTGTCTCTTATAGTTCTCATCAAAGTATTATTTTTTTGAGTAAAATCTTATTGACCGCAACGCTCATGGTGTTATAAAAATGTAAGGTGAATTTAAGACTAAGGAGATCTCAAAGTTACGGATTTGTAGTATAATATGGCGAGGCAGCGGATGTAAAATGTGGAGTAAGAGATCTGTCTTATGATTGTTGGTGTTTTATGTCGACTGTTTGCGCGCCGCAATTGGTTTCGCAGTTTCGTTGTAATCAAAATAAGCTTTGCTTGCGCGATTTAATGCTATATAAGTGACATCATAATAAATGCGTCACCGAACATATATTAATACCTGTGATGGTTTGAGGCAAATTGCATAGCCGCGCGAGTTATAGCATTTATTCTTGTCTTTCACTAACACAGAAAATCTGTTGGATTACATTACAATAAAAAAAAGGCAACGTCATACTTGGAAACAGTACGTAATCATGACAATGAAATGACACCATGTTGCCCAGAGCCTGCGCCCGCGCCGCTTTAACTTCATAAGCGTTGCTCAGAATTCAGGCTTTGTGCTTACTCTGCTTAGGTGCCGTGACTTAAAAATGCAGAGAAATAGTTAGAAATAATAAGTGGTGTTTATAATTTTTGTTATAATAAATCAAACCTATTTTATGAAACTTCTAAACATGACTACAATGTAATATCACGGAAAGTACAAAAAGTAGGTTGTTTATGATTACTGGTTTAAAACAATCAAAATATGGCCTTAGCAAGAGCAAAATATCTCGTAAGTATGTATAGGATGTCTATGAAGTTAACGCCTACCTCAGGAACTTAAACTAGGCGTACTTTCACAAACCGATATACTAGTTAGGGCTAAAGCACATTTATTACCGCAGAATCGCATTAAGTGGGTCAGAGATAGGGGAGGGATTCTCTGTGATGTGCGCGAACGCCCGCGTATGCACGCGAACGGACGCGCCGCGTTGGAGCGCATACGGCCGCGTCAACCACCAGTTATGTGAATTATATCATTAATGGTATAAGTTGATACTAACTACACACATCAAAAGTGTCTAGGGATCAAGTGAATATTTTTGAAGTAAAAATTATTTAAGCAATATTTATCAAATCCAGTCTTCCAGGACGACTTCTTACTTTAATGCTTATGTTTTATTTAACCGCTTACCCCTATATTTAATTAAAATAAACTAAAATTGATGTTTTTGCAAATTGTGGGAATAAACTCAATTTAACGGCGTCAATTAAATGACAAAAAAATGGCGAAAATGATGATTTTGCTCATTTTTATTGTAAAGATAAGAAAATGAATAATCTGTATTTCCACCATTAACACCATCACATCACACAATTACAGCGATTTGGCATGCTTAAGATGAGTTCTTCAAAAGCACTTTGAGTAATGGCCGCCCATGTGTTTTGTAACAAGTCAAAATATTGTTGTAGAGTATGTACGGTATGCATACTCGGCACAGCTCTTCTTTGAAGCATATCCCATGCGTGCTCAATTGGATTGAGGTCTGGCGATTGAGCAGGCCACGGCAGAACGTTGATACGAGCTTCGGCAAGAATGCGTGTTACGACTCTAGCCGTGTGTGGACGTGTGTTGTCATGCATTAGTTGAAATGAATCACCCAACTGGCCTCGCAAAGGGATGATAACATCTGAAACAATCCTCTCTGCGTAAACTTGAGCATTGAAGTTACCCCTGATCCAAATGAGATCGGTTCTTCCGCCGATCCAAATACCGGCCCATATCATTATTGTTCCCCCAGCATATGGATGAACTTCCTGACAATATCTCAAACGTTCATGACGTCCAGATGTTCTCCAAACTCGAGTACGTCTTGTATCCGGTCTCATACCGAAGCGGAATTCATCCGAAAAGCATACATAGCGCCAGTCTTCTTCCTCCCAGTTTCTGTGTTCGCGAGCCCATCGTAAACGGGTCCTGCGATTGCAGGGTGCAATAGGTGGAACTCTGAGCGGCCTTCGGGATCGCAGACCCACTTCACGTAAACGATTTCGGATTGTTTGATCGCTTATTAGCAAGCCTGAGGAGCTGTGGAGCCTCGTAACCAACATCATGGCGGTCATGGTACGATTCCGTCGAGCAGTATTTTGGATATACCGGTCCTGTCTGCGAGTCGTGATGCGAGATCGTCCTCCATGTCGCTCGGCCACGCTGCCCGTCATGCGATAGCGCGTCCAGAGGCGACTTATGACGCTCTGTGTAGTGTTAAGAGTGAAAGCCACAGCACGTTGCCTGGAACCAGCTTCCAATCCACATTTCAATTCCACATTGACAATCGATTTTCTTCTTATTATCGAATTTTAAACAATATTTCTTATTTAAATGTTAAAACTCACTAAAAAGTATCAATAGCGATACAAAAAAATTAATATAATTAACCCTAATTGCAGCAATACTCTTAAACGTACTTGATCCCTAGACACTTTTGATGTGTGTATTTTTTTATAAAAATAAACCAATGCTTAAGGTTTATTTTTAGAAAAATTATGTAGTTTAATTTCTTTTTTGTTGGAAAGGGGATACCTCAGTAGTAGTCCGATTGAAATTGACAATAGTCTACCTCTAAGTGTGGCAAATTAAAGGATGAATCCGGTTTAAACAAACTTTCGAAGTCGGTTATTGCCAAGCTTCTTTATATTTTATATTAAAAATACCTTTATTCCAATAAATTACGTTAAAATTAAACATAGTTTCATTCCAACAATTACATATTTCAATGGTAAAAATGGGTCTGAACCTGTCCCACTTATACTCTTAATGTATAAGTGGGACTGATATGTAGTAATAAGGACCCTTATGTTATTATCCAATGGTGTAACTGGTATCAACTAGTGCCACCTACACAGTAACAGGTATAAATGGGACAGGTTAGTACATCTAATATATAACCAGAAATAGAGATAAAATAAGCAACTCATCAGGCAAATGGTCCTTATATCACTTTTAAATATCAACTCTCGTTTGCGCTGAAACTACAAATTAGAAAACTGAAATAGTACAGCGCCAACAACTGACCTGTGTGTACGTCGCCTTTCGCCTTATATTCCAAAAATATTCTGTATTTATTGTAATAAAGATATATCTCTAACAATGGGGGGGCTATTCCATTTGGTGGCGTGGGAAAAACAGCAAAACATCTAACGGCAAAGCTCAAGTTAAACTGGTCGATTTAAAGTGAAACAATTGACGCCACCCGTCATTTGTTTCGAATTCGGGCTGGCTAATCGGAGTGCAGTTGTTACCGTAATGATTTGGCATAATAGTTATCAAACAAATTAAATGATATTTCGTCTCTACTTCTGGTTATATACTCGAGGGGTTAGTACCACATAATTCAATGGTATAACTGGTCCTAAGACGAATATGGTTGAACACGAACGCATCAAGACTATTCCGCATTAATAAGTTTGATGACACCCTTATTCTAAAGACTAATAAATAAGGTCATCGAGTTTGCGCTTCCACTTCATAGACAGATATTTTCATGTATACCGTATACGTAAGTTGTTCACATATATCCGTAATAGAGTCGCTATCCGATGCTATTTAATGTTAATTGTTAATCTAAGAATATACATATAATGGGTGTTACGTAAAAACTGTACCTACTAAGAATTTTGATAAAATAGGCAACTCCAAACACTTTAATGTTTTCTTCTGGAGCTTCAGTTGTACATACTATCATTTTTCTTTAATGTGAAAATAAGTTCTTGCCTAGAATAAAGACTTACTACTACCGGTAGTAAGACTGGTAGAAACGCGGGCAATGAACGTCTGAAACCAGCCTAATAATCGAGCGAGTGTGAATGAGAAGCAAAATATTTTAATCTTGCTTTGTATTTTGTGACAAACAACGATTTCATCATTCAGAGTACTTTAACAGAAATAATGCAGATTAAATTAGATAAAATATTTATAATTGCTCAATTCGCTCAACTAAAACATTTTAGCGTAAATCTACCGATTTGGGATGCCCATAAAACACTACGGTTATGCAAAGCCTCGCATTAATATAATGACCGTTCAATGTGCAATAACAACAAGACGTAGTAAGTTCGTCACTGCTATTTTTAACTGGACTATTGAGGTCTATTTTAAAAATCATCTGCGTGAAGATCTATGTATTTCTTTCTATTCACTCATAATGTTCAATCAGAATTATTTGTGTTTTAAATATGTATTAATCGGAACGTTTAATATAAATAAAGTTATATATTATTATATTATGGTGTAGTATGACAGGTTATGCTTAAGATGTTGAAACTCTTTCACATTAGGGTGTGTAGCAGGAATAATAAATTGTAATTACGTGTTAACATAACAAAAATCAACTCAAGATATATTTTTCTCTATGATATTGATTACTGAGAGGAACTAATGCGTAAACAAAAGATATGCTAGGACAATGTGCGGGACTGTGTTATTATATTAGAGAATTAGTTATATCGATTTTAGTGGTACGTATTCTACATTAGAAAACTCCACCCTCTTTTCCCTTTTCAACATGTTGTGCATATTATTTGTTTAGTAATCCTTTTGCTATAGACATAATTAAACACAATAAATGTATTATTAATCAATAAATGTTTTTGAAAAAGGTAAATATATTTCGGAATGTTGTCTTGCCACAGATAGGTTTTGATATCAACTTAACAACGGTTGAAAAGCGAACAGGGTATGTTGACATTAAGTCGTAAAGTTAAGGAATTGTAAATACTTTAAGTAATAAAATATTTTTGTTCAAATAATAAATATCACTACATGTGGCAAAAAAGTGTTTCATTGTAATTTTTTTTATCGAACCTGATGGCTGATGTTTTTGTTGTTTACTTTTATGAACCTATTCAAACCAAATGAGAAATGCGTTCAGCGTCCTCTATTCTTATTAATGATTTTCATAGTCTACAGGGAACTTGATTAAAACAAGAAATTATTAGCATTCCATTTTTATTATTTATCGTATACATTACATTAACGGAGGTGAGAAAATACTTAAGGCACTTAAAATTATGGTCCCTTCAAATAATTAATACTTAAAATAAAATGACATAAAACTAATAAACATTGATGAAAACATAATATGTGATGTACCTTGAATATGTGAAAGATATCGCTAATATTACGTCACGGTTAAAACTTGCGAGAGACCGACCAGTTTATAAATTATTAAGACTATTTTAAAGCTCTATTTACACTGCCGCGGAACCGAATGAAAGCCTATTTTTGTAAGCATGGCGAACTCTGAGTTATCTATGACAATTGTGTAACGTACAAACTAGATACGAGCCGAAAAACAGGTCGCGCGTTTTCCGGAGAATACTCGTACAGTCTCGTGAATTCCCGCAGCTACCGTATCGTATCTAGTGTGTATGTTACACAATTGACATGAAGTTCATTATGCTATGTACAATTTATTTACACAAATTCGATGCGGCGGAACGGAATGGAATGGAAGCGTAAATATCGCCTCGCTGTAGCGCCTTGAGGCTCTAGTAATTCGTCGACGTTTGACGTCATCGCGCCACTTCTCGCGGATGCATTTCACAACGAACCGGATTTAAATCGTGTGTGAAAAAACAAATATAGGCGATTTAAATCCGGAAAAATAGTTTCATTTCCTATGTGTAACAATCGCGAAAACCTAAGAACTCGATATTTACAACTAAATATTTGTTGTAAATAGATTTTGAAATTTAATGATATTATTTTAAAAATGTTTATTCACTTCTAATCTAGACGATTCGATTTGCCTTTCTATTGAATCGATTGGCTTGAAAATCGCATTGAAATAAATCGATCCAAAACATGGTTAGATAGTGTGCTTGAATCGATTTTCATAAAAATCTAATCGTAATGCGCATCCTTAGTAGTGACACCTACTGGATTGCAAGGTGGGTAGAGTTCTCCATTTCGTAAAAAAATTACATCTAAATTTTAAGTATGGAATACCTAGATATACCAAATTCAGTAGTGACTACTTTGATCAGAAATGGGTTAGGTGAAACTCGGCGCTTTGGGTAAAAACCCAGTTAAAATCCGGACTACCCGCTGCACATGTGTGGGTCTAACAGTAAACGGCAACGTTAGTAGCTTGCAGACGCTAATGTTTACGCTAATGTTGTCGTATATACCCGTAACTTGTATGTGTCACTCGCACGCCAGTTCGTACCGTGTAAACTAGCCGTCTCTCTCAATGAGTAAGAATAATTTCTGCAAGGAAACCTTAGAAAAATTTTGCACAATTGGAAAAATTTTCAATGACTGTTATGAAAATATTATTGTCCATTCTTTCTCCATACTCCCTGAAACTAACTTAACTTACTTGACCAATTATTTTAATTTTGGAAATATGTTAAATAGAATGGACATCAAGCAAAACAGGTACCCTTAAAACATTAATCACTTGTTAGGTCACATGTATAAGATAATTATACAGTTTAAAGAATAGAAGTCAATTCCACTTGATAAGGCTAAAACTTATAAATATGTGGGTACATCACTCACCTAATATCGTGATAATTACTGATATTATCATTTCAATTTCACCTATACATATTCAATAGCGTAATAAGTGTTGACGAAATATACCTACCTGCATATCTAATATAAGACAATTGTATAAATCGTACAGTAAACCACACTTTGTACACCAAAGCATGTATACTATATTTGGTTGACGCGAAATATACACAAGACATTATGGATAAATTGCTTTAAAACGTAACTACAATTTCAGATCAGATTTGAAACTACACACAACCAATGTAAGCTAAAATTAATACTACATATGTCAGAAGCATATTTTCTAATAAAAACAATATTTACATTCAGCTGTTGTTTTTTTAATGAGTGCACTTTCAGTTCTACCAATGGAAATGGATTTATTTAATACATTTTAGTATTAAATAATAATTATAATAGTGTCAAATAATTATCTCAAAAATTTGTTTCGCTTTTAAATGTTTTTACCATACCATCTAAATTGTGGTACAAAATAAAAATTAAGCGAAAACACGAAAAAGTACTAATAGTGATGTCACCGCAAAAGATTGTCATGTTATAAAGCTAATTAACGGATACTTACGTTATTATGGCAACAATAATACAAAAACGCTTACTTGTACACACATTAATGGCTTGAGGGTAAAGACGACAGAACTTCATATAATATATATATAATATATATATATTGTTAATCGTATTTAAAAACCGCTCTTTATTCATCATTATTGCACAATAATATCAAATTTTACAGTCTAACGACGGATAAATTCGTGATGCTTGTTACAAAGTAGAAGCATCGTGATATGGTGCCTACGCATCAGTCTTCTTGCACATTTCTAACATCACAATAATTTGAAACTCGCTGTTTGCTTATTATAACATAAGAATTATATATTACGCAATATATCACGACACAACGGTACGCATACAGCTACGAAAACATTTCTTTTATATTATTTATATTTTGTACATAAAAAATAAAAAGCTAGTCCTTTGTGTATCACGCCCGGTAACAAAAAAAGATGACAAAAGCGGCGCCGCGAGAGGGGATTCTAACTTTGAAACAATAAAAGTAATGAATGATTAACTTATTTGAACATAATTGGCTGGGAATTGCCCTTTGACTCCGTTGCATTCGCCGAAATACCATTCGTCGTTGAGTTGAGATATGACAGAAATGGTGTCACCTGCGGTGAAGCACAGATCGCCCTTTTGAACTGGTTCGAAGTCATAAAGAGCAAGGGCTTTACCCAGTCGTGCGGGCGGCGGCAGCGGCTCCCCTGGGAGAGGCACTTTTATCTCCACGTAGTTGGCAGGGAATATGCCCTCAAGGCCATTGCGCAGCTTTCCATAGAGCCACTCGTCGTCCACTCGCCTTACAAGTTTGATCTTCGAATTTGCCTGTGGACACGAACGTGCAGTTTTACGATCAACAACTGAAATTATTTCAAAGTACATAGTTATTATTTTGCAGGTACCAATTACTTTTATACATTTGTATGAACTGCATAACCTGGTCAATTATAAAAACGATCTAAAATCATAGCCATTATATCTTTTAATCTCTAAGCCAATCTTAAGACCTAAATATACTTAATGCTCCACAACAAAGTTCGTCACGCATAAGTCAGTAAAATAAGTGCGATCCTCTGTGGCCGGACCACCTATAAGTACTCGGATGCAGTAGTATAAAATAATTGGTACCTAAAGTCTACTTTCCTAGACATACAACAAAATTAATAGTACCTCGATAGATTACGAAATATTTAACTAATTAGGTGGTCCGGCAGCAAAGCAGTACTTTCCCACCGCGTCACCTTGGATTTAGAAAAACGTGATACACTTTCAAGAAAGCAATATTCCCAGAAAAAGTACCTAAAGGCTACTTGTGTGGTGTGGTGTGGTCCGGCTGGGGAGTAGGCTCTGCAGCGAGTCTACTTAGTGAATGTTAATTTTAACTATGTGTAGATATTTAAAAATAAGTACCATTAGTCTACTTCCCGTTGACTTATTTATTTCTCTAACTAAACCGTTGGTTTGTTTAATATCCTAAACCTTCAAAGTATGTGGCGCGGCCAAGGAGTATTTCTTTGTGAGAGACAGAATGGCGGGTATATCTTAACGAATACTGACAAATTTAGTATAAAAAAAATGTACCTAAATTGTACTATTTAGTACCTGTGTTTAAAAAAAATAGTTCTTCTATCAGAACGAAATTATAGCTACATCAAAAATACTTGATGTGGCATTTTTTTTTTTTATAAAATTTCACCTATTTATTTGAGTAGCCAAAGGTTCTATCATATAGTCACACATTTCCTCACAGAAAAAATCAATTAAAGCAAGTCAGTGAGTTCAAAATAAATCGATCCCGAGACGAGGTCATCAATTACCCGAACCAACGATAGCTATAGGTCATAATGAGAACAGTTTGGTGAATTGAATTAGCACATCAAGGCCTCCTCGGTGCCTTATAATTATGATGCACAATTATCCTCATTCTTATCACGCAATCCACCAGCGATTATAAACTGTAAGACTAAGTTACAGTACTGGTGCATGACGCAAAATTCTTAACTTTTGAAGTGAGGTGAAGGGTGACTAAAAGATTTATATAGGTACTGGATGACAGTTTATTATTTTCGTTTTGTCATATTACCAATTTGGCTTGTTTGATTTCTTTGTCGACCTTTCTGTTTCTAAATACAAAAAATACTTCCATACAAAAAAAAACTTGCTATTTCGGTTTTTGTTTACAATTTTATCAACATTTACTAAATATTGTGACTGCCACAAAGGATTAACATATTTAGTACAATATATGTAAACATGTCAACATACAAAAACATTAAAAAACTTGACACCATTTATCGAGGATAATTTTATAGTGATTTAATATTGACCAACTGACGAATTTTGGTATTTTTGCTAAATTACACATGTTACGTTTAGTTTACTAAGGACCTATTGTATCCCCTTAATTTTTATTATCATCAAGTGTCTAATTAAAAAATCATGATGAAAAAATCAAAACATTTACTTTTGACCTGTATACACTATTCACAACGATTTGTGAATAGTGATTTAACACGGAAACAAAAATAATATATATTGTAAAATATGTAAGGAAGGAGGAATTATTTGCAAAACTAGAAGGAAATAAATAGTATGCGCATATTATAACCGAAGCCCATCATTTGAAATACCCATTTGTTGTATATAAATGGAAGTATGAATACGATAAACGATAACAAGTTCCTGCTGGGCGATATCGTCCCGTTGAATGACACCGTTTTATCACTTAGCTCTGACATACGGAGCGTTGCGAATCTGTCGTTACGTATAACTTTACAATCTAAACAAACAATTCTGAAAAGCTGTGTACGCCCCAAACAAAAATTCCCTGCGTCACGTTGCCATGTGGTTGATACACCTTTTTGACGCAAGCAAATGTATGTATCAAGTCAAATCAATAACATAATGTGCTTCATTCTGCGTAAACAAAACCAAACATTTCTTACTTCGTAAAAACACATCAATATTATTTACGTATTATATTTTATAAAACAAAAAAAATTGGAATTACCACTGTGTCGCATGGGAAGTTTCGCGTGATCCCAAGTGACTCTAGTTTCTAGAACTAAAATAGACGAACACCCGTATGGTATTTTAAATTACGTACTCAATAGAGGTCACCATTACTATAGAGTGAACAAAGAAAATTTGCAGTATTCCTTATTTAGGATTATTTATGCGCTTGGAATGTCTCGTTATATCGCACAACACATAAAAGATCCACCCCACACAAAGATAAGCGACTAATTGAGAAATCTGACATGAAATCCTGGAATAATAACTTTTAATTTATTTTTATACTTCGACCATTTCAGATTCTCAATAAATTATAATACTCATATTTATATAACTGGTTACGCTAGAGGTTTTAACGGATCGATCTACGTAATACATAACGCAAAAGATTGTTATTTTAACAGCTGCGCATTCGTTTACGTCTGTTTAATATTTAATAATGTCTACGCAGCCACGCTCCAATTCGTGTTTAACCTTCTGCTACGGTTCTCCCATTAATATAACGTTCATTAAAATTTCGGCACTTGTAAAGCATTGGCGAATCTGGACGCAGCACACGAATAGTTTTGCGAGAAGAGGCGAGATATAACCCGTATATTTCACGAGTTTTGTTACGCACAGTATAATTATTAAGTCTAACTGGTTAAGCAAATTTCTTTAACTACTTAGCACTACAACACACTTAGCCTGTCTCTTGATACTACCAGCATAATATAATTATGTTTACCAAAAGTCACCTTGAACTTG
Source organism: Hyposmocoma kahamanoa (assembly GCF_003589595.1). Classification (NCBI taxonomy): domain Eukaryota; kingdom Metazoa; phylum Arthropoda; class Insecta; order Lepidoptera; family Cosmopterigidae; genus Hyposmocoma; species Hyposmocoma kahamanoa. The sequence goes on from NW_020656077.1 coordinate 2,528,195, forward strand.
GAGCGTCAAGCATGTGATGTATCTGTACAAAGAAAACTTACAACTACATAAAACCGACACTATAAATAAGTCAACAATTGGCTCCACGCCATCAAAATCACCTAATAGCAACATTTACCTTTACCACCGCCGTAGCAATCTAAATATCTACTATTCATAACTTTATTAATATAGACTTTTAACACAGGTGAAACATTATTGGTCAAGGTTTATTTATTTTTGTAATTTCAATGCACACTAAAGTAATAAATTGATACATAATATTATTTGCCAAAACACAATATCTCTCGCATGATAAATATTTTCAAGCTGAGTTCAATTTATAGGTATAAAAATCCGCTAAAATGACGTACAAGTACCTTCTTTACACCTAAAAAATTCTAATTACGAAACTACACCAGTACTGTTCAAAAGCACAGTCATGATGACGGAGTAGAGTAGTATTTAAACTCACCGAGAAGCACAAATCGTCCGGGTGGTCGGTAAAATAGTCGAAAAGCGCAACACCGTACGGTTCATCGGCGTAGGAATCTGAAAGCGTGTTGGCGCCGGCGGCTACAGGCCACTCGAGGGGCGCCTCGTCCACGGTTGGCGGCGGCGGCGGAGGGATCAACGGCATTGGTGGCGAGGACTCCCGCTCTGGAGAATTCTGTTCATCCCATCTAAACGGCTTCTCCTAAAACAGATTGCACTTATCCACTCACTACATTCTAACGCATTGTCTATTACTTGATTCAAGACCCACATCTGTGTTTTTATACACACTTAGAATGTAGCGTTACTTTCTAAGATTTATTTTTATTGGTCGGGTTGACAGCCAACCCCAGAGTGAAGAATATTCAGAGCTAGCAATAAAAAGGGAATGCGATGAGAGGGCACAGCTAAAGGAAATTCACTTGTAATCATGTGCTTTTAATTAGTGACATGACAATCATGCACCTAATACATTTTAACTTAAAGCATTTCTAAGCAAAGCAATTACTGACTGAAAATACATGAAAATTATACAAAACATTAGTGTCATAGAGTTTAGAAACTCATGTGTTAATTAAATTTTTATTGAATTGATATTCAATTATTTTTTGTGAAATTACTCCACTAGTTTGTTATAATTATTAATACAAAGATCGAACACTCAGAAAAAACACTCAAATGCAAGAAGACGTCGGTTCGAGTCCGACCAGATCGAAGGAATTTTTTCTGAGTGTTTTTTCTGAGTGTTCGATCTTTGTATTAATAATATTCATATGTGTTATTCAAGAAAATTCTTTCAAGTGATCAATTGTTTTAAGCATGTAATAAACAAAAGTAATGTTACTGAAATATTGACTATTTCTTTTTAATTGCTTGTTTTATGAATTATTGAACTTTGTGCTTTCAAAAATTATGGTCCGCATGGTACACAATGGTTGGGTGTTAATTATCAAGCAGTAACAAGTCAATTTCCAGATACCACTTGGTGAAGCAGTAAATGTTTACCAATCAAGTGCCCTTGCATAAGTCTCATTACGTTGCACATCTACAAATATAAAAACGTGCAAACAAGCATTGTGTGAAGAATTCCTTGTTATAACTACTGAGCGTATAATTCCTCCTCTTGGTCAACTAAACAATTAGTCAACAGTACTGATAACACAAAAATATAAAAAAATGTTTACATAGTACGAAATTGCAAATGTTATCAGTTGATAAAGGCAATAATTGCTAAAAATGATAGCAATATAAAGATACAAATAATCACACATACTTTAGTGATATTATAGTGTAAATAAAAATTAAACTCACTAAGTGAGCGCACACTGAGTGAGCTGACTAACAGGACGTAATTTCAACAATAAATTAGTTCCTATTATAAATGATAAAACAGACTACTGACAATTACCCAAAATTATTTTGCAACTGTTATGAATGTAAAAGCTGAAGGTTACTTACGAAACTATCTCCATAGCCGTTGCAAACCTTCTGAATTGGTGTCTTGGTATTAACATTCATAGACATTACAGGGAAGCTGCTTCCAAAAGTGCTCTTAAGGAGAGCAGAATTGTCTGGTGGCTTTGGCCGTGCAGGTTTTCCACGAATTATTGTAGGACCCTTCATGGATGGAGCAGGAAGCTGATTGCTCATGTTTTCAAACAAGTCTTTGCTAGGTTTTTTCATTATAGGAGGTTTTGATACAGGTTGAGGTTGTGGTGAAAATGGATCAACTGCACTAAAGTCTTCCAACGTATCATCTTTAGGGATGGTTTTTCTGGAGTGCAGGAATAGCTCAAAGTCATCTTCAAAACCACTCTCAGCTTGTGAAGCATTGCCGCCGTTAATCATATTGTGGTGGTTTGTGGAAGTTGTAGCATCAGAGCCAAAGCTGTCTACACTCAGGCCATCACTGCTAGATCTTGTTGTAAAGGTTGGTGAACTTGGTGGCGAAGAGAAGTCTATAAGAGTGCCAATTTGTACATTCTTTGGATCACACTTAGGAAACATTTTATTAGTATCCAACTCTGGATGCAAGTCTGCATCAGAAGGGTGAGATATGACATTGATAGATTGATTGCTCACAGTTGTTCTATTTTTGTTGCGTGACATCAGGGAAGACAGCACTGTAGGCTTTCTTATGAAGTGTGACGGCTTTAGAGGCATGTCATTGGATTTGGCATTAACTTTGGGTGGTGGTGGACGTGGGGGAGGTTTCTTTTTCTGCGTGAACTGAGGGTTGGGCTCAAAAACATCAGCACCAAAGGGGTCATTGTTCCAGTTAGTTACAGGAGAGTACAGTGTCACTCCACTTCCAGGAACACTTGGAGCTTGTCTGGTGGGACCCTTCATACCTACAAACAAATGAAAGAAATAATGTCTTCTTTCGAAATCATTGTTACATGTTAAAAGATTTAAACACAATTTAAAAATTAATTGATATTAGATAACTATCTAACTGGTGTTGGTACTTTTGTGCATGACTGAGAACAAAAGGTTAATTCTCGAAAATTAGACAAAAGACTTCTTTCAAACACAAAGTGTTTGTAACAGTAATAATTTAAGGCAGTAAGTACCTGATACTGAATTTTGTATATATCCAGAAGGAAATGAATTTTACACTGCAACTACATAACACAATTGGAGGATTGCTTGGTGCAATGGAGGAGCAATTCACAGGAATTCTTGAATTACACTTGTCAATGCGCTCGCGCAACCTGCTCCAATGCGACACTAATTGACCGCTGCGACACAACGTACATACCGAAACAGTACTAACCGACTGATTGTGATGGATTCCCCTTTGCATTCAGCAAGCGAACAAATCATATGTGATAACAATATTGTATTTTTGTTTTCGTATAATAAACAATATTTTCCACCCACTGCGAGCGGGCAGCGCTCGGCGCCTCAGAGGAGCGACTATCACGCAATAAGTGCCAGGTACGGGATAGCACGGCCTTGATAAAGTTCGCTGTACCAAACATAACGAATCAATCACCCCAGACCGGCTGACACGGGCCACAGACGATCTCAATCACAAACACAGGGCTTCAATCTATTACTTTTATTAAAATTACAATTCATTAAGGATTACATACCCTGCTTAAACAAATCCATTCCTGGACTATTGCCGTTGTAAAATCTCCAACACGGTGAATTTACATGCACAGAATTTTGTATTCATAAATAGTTTATCACATATTTCAATAAAACCCTAAACGATTATTGTACACAAAAAGAATTGGGTATTATTAATGATAAAATTAGCAACGTACAAAGAAAATCGTTCAATTTGACATCAGTTCACATCATTTCCTTCTTGACGTTTGTGACATGACATCCTACCATTTTTTTTTCCTTCGTTCCGTTTGAAACAGGCGAAGGTCAGAGTCTATACTGCCTAGTCATTAGTTTCTCTTTTTCTTCAGTAGGTTTATTTCGATTCGATTCTTCAGTGTAAGTTTAAGTCTTCAGTGTTTCAGTAAGAGCCGTGTAAAAACTTTACTTAAAATTATTACTTTAGTTTAAAATATGAATTATCCGAGATACGAAAATCTCGATACGTAATGTTAATTATATATTAACGTCAAATCCTTGTAATTTGTCAGTTTTGGTTTGTTTTGGTCATTCATAATGGCATCGTCAATTGTATCGACGGAGCTAAACACTTTAAAACGAACAATAAACTAAACTAAATATTATCTACTCTGCTATTTACATAACTATATATGTCAACCTATTTACAAGGAGATCCTGAACAGAGCACGGTACCGAATATGGACTACCGTATATTTGATTTAGCTCATCCATTGTTAAAAAAAACCACCACCAACGCCAACTGGTTATGGGCCCAGGACCGCAAGGTAATGAGTGAAATGGAGCTTACTAAAATTCAATTAACGAAACTTTTGCCCACAAACTTTTGGCCATAATTGGGTATCATGGAAGTACCAAGTACAGCCTTGCTAAGAGGTAAGGACGGGCTCATGGATATTGTGGTTGTAAAACACAAAAGCCGGTACGACCCGCAGAATACCTAATAATATGCCATAGTAGTAAATATCCCAAATACTAAAAATAAAATTCCGAGATCGTTTACTGTTGACGGGCCATTTTACGAAGTTGTTAGGAAATACTACAGTCAGCGTACATCAAAAGGAAAGAGTGACCGTTTTTTTCAAAATTATCAGAAAGGGAAATGTACTGCGCAGGCTATTGGCATCAATAAATTTGGAAACTTTGAAATTACCAGATGCCGACCTTTATACAGGTCATAGTTTTCGTAGGTCTCTGCCACATTACTTGCAGATTCTGGGGCTAATATGACAACCCTAAAGCGACATGGTGGATGGAGATCGAGTCACGTTGCTGAAGGCTACATAGAAAGCTCCATTATTAAAAAATTGAAAATCGGAAACCAATTAACTCAGTCTATTCATATACAGCCACCAATTGAACACTGTCAGCCTACTCCACACTCTTCCACATTTTATGAACCCCAACCGGGCCCGTCTCAGGCCCCCGACAATATTTGTAAACCTGAACCAGGAACAAGTTCATCTGATTCCGTCGGACGCCAACGTTTTTGTACACCAACTAATAATCAAGGACCTGAGCCAGAATCGACGCAGACATGCGAAATTAACAGCAGCTTGAGTCAAACTGTGAACTTGCCGGCAAAGACCTCAAAGTATAGTGTTACTCTTAATAATTGTTCAAATTGTACTCTGAATTTTTATCAAACAAAGGAATAAAATGAGGTTTTTTTTTAAATACTGTTTTATTTTACTTTCAATGTAGGTTTTTCGCAAATGTATTAAAAAACGTTGTTTGATACACATGCGGATTTGTCATTTTCACTTGTCTCGAGTCTTGATGCCTCGAGACTCGTGAATAATGACTAACTTTCCGCACTTGTATCAAAAATAACTATTTTAATTTTAAGTATATTAGGAAGAAAATACGAATAAAGAAATAGTGATGAAGAAAGTTAGAACTATAGTTCTTATTTTAAACCAAACTACAAAAGAAATCCTGAAAATTCCACTAATAACTAAAATAATGAATTCAAAGTTTTTGTTCACATGACACTAATGTGATTTAAATGAAAGTGAAAACATGTAATATTGACTCCTGCCGCTTATAAGCTTAGAGGATGGAAATAATAGTCTATGCTCTAGGAATAATCTATGCTTTTAAGACTATTTAAAACCCAAACAAAAGAATTTAGTTATTTATGGGAAAGTGAAAAGTATTTATTTGGTCTGTGGTAAAAAAATGTATAAATATGTCTTGAGGATCTCGATAATTAAACTAAGACATGACTCAAAGGACTTATATCCAAGCCAAACTCTTAATAAAAAAAATGACGTCTATCATCCTGTGCGTTGACATTTTTATTTTTGCCTTTTCCTTCTCATATTGATGGAGCCATAAAAATAAAAAGTGAAGTGAAGTGATTATTATTCTCACAGGACATTGGTCCAATCGCCATGTTTTTTGTATAATTTTTATAATAATATTAAACTACCGTACATAGTTTTACTTGACATTGGCAAAATCATTGATTATTTCGATGGAGCCATAACATTTAAAAGAAGAAGAGATTTCAGTATTTCGCCCAGTCCAGTCTAGTCTCATCTGTGTTCGGGATACGATTCGCGGAATCCGTTATTGTTCGGAAGACGAAGATTCATTTCTATAATTCTGATTTTTCACTTAATTAAGCGGATTTATATTGTAACCATGTTTAGTGTAAAGTTTATCGTACTTGGGAGCGATGCGCAATTTTAAGCTTATTCCAAACCACATCTCCCACCTTTGCGCATACCGGGTTCTACAGGGCGATCAGAATATTGATTTTTTGCATCCCCTTTTCCTCCCGCAGGACAGTGCTTCCCTCCCCATCTAATTGCCAGTCCGCGTCTTTGTTTGTTTGCGGTTAACACTAACGTTGTGTTGTCTGTCTGGGAATATTGAATATTCGCGAGTGGATTAATATGTGAAAAGTGGGTATTCGTGCGCGAATAATAGCACCAGTCGAGCTCCACAAAGTGCTTAATTTTGTATTAGGGGCCCTCAAAATTATGTCGACCGAGAACATGGCGGCCGAATCAACGTTGATTTTTAACATGCCGTTGGATGTAATTATGAAGATATTGCAAAATCTGAATGTGAGTGATATCATCAACATGATGCTGACTTGCAAGACAATGAAGGAGATGATAATGCAAGACAACCTTCTGTGGAAGAAGGTCAATCACGACAAGCTCATTGTGCAGAACAATATTGAACACAGGTCGTAAGTATCTCCAATTGACTGTTTTTCCCCTTTGGCCCTCGAAAAATTCGCCACCCTATCAATACTCCTTCTTTACCCTTCTACACTCCATTAAGTCCACATTTATAATAATATAATTAGGGTTACAATGAAAATCTGAATTTGCAATATTTACTTGCAATGCAGTAAATTTAGTATAATAAAATTTTGTGCATTGGAAGCATGCATTTGAGACTTCAGATCTGATGTCACTTGTATATAATTATCGTTCGTTTGTATTGATCGTTACTTTGATTGATAGTTGCCACTTTCTGTTGGGAGAAGCATCTGACTATTTGTCAAATGAATAACATATAAAAGACCATTCCCCATCAAATTTGAAATTTGAACTTTTGTTAGGATGGAATCCAATTTACTGAGCAAAGATTTTGCAGGCAGTTACACTGTTGTTCCAATTGACAAAATATGCAATATTAGATATTAATTTATTTAACGTAGGGTAAAGACCTAACGTACTTTATTACATTTCAAAACTTTAGAAGAGCTACCTTTTAAAAATATGAAAATGAACATTAATAGACATACAAGATATTAATATTTCACGATTGACAGCTGAAATAGCATAAACTATCATTAATATCTGAGTCTTAGTTAATAACTCTAGAAATCCACGCGCGCATAGTTCTCGAAACATTCGTGATACTTGAGCTAGAGATGGGCGTTGAATGGACGAACTAGTCGAATCAACCGCCCACGTCCAATCGACGTTTCTACGGGTCTACCGTTCTTCGCTTAACTAGTAGAATTCGTAGACGGCTAAACGGAGAGTCCACGCGTTAATCAACGCTCTGCGTCACGAAACGACGCGCGAACTCTGTCGAATTATACATAGACTTACATAGACAAATTATTTTGAACTTTAAATTCAGTAAGTGTAAGTTGATATTTGAATATGTGCGACGAAGTAAGATAGGTCTGTTATGCTATTTATTATTGCAATAGTGCATTCAATATAGAAAAAGGATGTCGGTCTAGTTAATTCGCTAGAGCGAGAGAGAGGCGTTGCGCCCGTTGTGGTGCAATGCCCTTGAAACTATCGGAATTAAACTCTATTGCAGTATGTTAAAAGCGTCGATAGCCGCGCTCATGTTAAACATTGGAAATAAATTAATTTCTAAAACAATAGTTCACAAAACATATCAACATATTCTCAAAAGTTACTTTAGTTGATTCAGTTAAACTCGTCTCACGAACGATAACCAACTTAAGTTGAATGATCGACTAGTCGACGAATTTAACTAGTTGACCGACTAGTTGATCGTCGACGATGGACGGTTGCGTTTCGTTAACGGAAAACGCGTCGACGACCCATCTCTAACTTGAGCCGATCAATAACATCACCGTTGCCCCGCGTCGGCGCTGCTCGTAGCTACGATCGCTTTTCCGGGGCACTGGTTATAGTTCGGTATGGCGAATGTGTGCGTTATATGTTAAAGTGTAACATATAATGCACACATTCGCCATACCGAGCTTCGGGCCGGGTTAGCGTACATATTTGCAATGAATACCTATTATGTCATTTTTGCCAACATATCAATTGACGTACTTCGTGAATAATATTGGATGACATATCGGCCAATATTTTATGCGACGAGACGTATTGGCCAACATAAGCATGTTTTATTCGTCTTGTAGCAGTAGTTGTGAAAGAGTTCGTCTAGGGAAGTACTGCCGCCTTACCTATTTTTGCCGCCAAGCAGTAATGACAGCATTATTGTGTTCCGGTTTTGAAGTGTATAAGGGTGCTGGTGAAATTACAGACACTTGGGATTTGTCAACTTATGTCTTAGGGTGACTGGCACAATGGCAGTGCCCCTAAGATCTTTGCGATATAAAGCTCTGAGTGGCACTGCAACTGTTATGGACAGGCGTGTAGCTTACCATCAGGCATCAGGCGCACGACTTGTTCGTCCCGTCACTTGATATTATAAAATAATAATAAAACTTACCGGTTAGGTATAAAGTCGGCATTTTAAAATTATATAACTGTGCTGGTTGAATCTTATTCCAGGGGCACCATCCTATACTCACGATAATCACAACATAAGGCTTAGATCCGATGCGTTAAAAAGTCGCTATTTGGTTGGTTCTAATCGAAAAAAGTGGACCAACTTGATACACCTCTTTACAGCTATAGGACTTTCATTGTTCTTACTAGGATATTCCAGGACGGCACCAACTTACACCGGCTCAAAAAAGTTCTAGTTGGAGAAAAGTACATTCGGTCAATACGCCATTTTGAAGTTATTAGAATCTTTTACTGTTGATGCTGGGCTCTTATTGCGGCTGCGCCGTTTGTCAATGTCGAGAACGACAGCATCTAGCTTACTTGTATCCAGAAAAAGACGTGATTTAATTGGTTCTAGTTGCAAAAATATAGATTTAGTTAAACAGTCAACATTTTCGCTTTCGCAAGATATAGTCGAGGACCTCCCCACTAGGTCAGTTTTCCAGTTCGGTTGACTAAACTAATGTACTTTTTTTCCCATTTGTTCAGTTGACTGAACTAATTAGTTGAGGTCTTAATCGTTTTAAATGAAATATGTACCGTTACTTTTACATAATTATTTATGGTTTTATCGTTTGTCGGTGTTTATATCTTTGGTGAGCTCCTTTTGTACGCGAGAGCGGGACGCGTGGATTAACATCGCCTGAGATCAGAGTCGACTGAATAATTAATGAATTTAGTGGAATTAATAATTAACATTATAACAGCAGGTCACAGGATAAGTGTGACGTGAATAATTAATTACAAACCATTTACGATTGTTCCCACATCATTACAAATTACGAATCTTCCCACATAATGGGCCACCTTGATGACAATGACTTAGGCAGTTCGCATATCGATAGAAGATGTCTACAATCACCGCAGCACACAAAGTCTTTTACTGCATAGATTCCAGTCTGGATGAGAACGTATAAAATGGCGGGCATATTTTGTGACTTGTTCAAAGCCTCGATGTGATTAACGACACATTGCTGTTGGATAAGTTACATCATTACGGAATACTGGATAAGAGCCACCAACTCCTCACCTCATTCGTATCTGATCGGAAGCAAGTGGTGAAATTATGCTCGAACGGTAAAAGACTTCGAGTCCATTGCTGGTAGTGTGAATTTAGTAATTATTATTATATATTATTATTATTATTATTATTATTATTATATATTATTATTATAATTAGTAAAATCCTCAAGGGTCTGTCTTGGGAAACACGCTATTTTTAATTTATATAATACGACCTTCTCACTGCCATTACAGCCAACCTCTTTGTACTGTTTGCCGATGATATAACAGTCACAGTTAGCGCGCGCACGTACTAACAGCTCGGAGAGAGAATTAATGGAGGGTGTCAGCAGCTCCAAAGGTGATTTTCATCGTATGGGTTGCTGCTGAATATCACTAAATTCAACGTCATGGTTTTCTCGGGTCGAAGTCTCACACTTCCTCCGTATGTGGCAAACAATCCGATGCCGATATGCAATGAGAGCAAGTTCCTCTACTATACTCTGGACTCGAACCTTAAGTGGAAATGCCATGTTGACAAACTGTGTGATAGATTAAATGGTGCAGTCTGTGCGTTGCGTAAACTAAAATTGCATTAAGACGGGTCTCTTTTGCACTGATGTTATATAAGACGAAATGGGAAATAGATGAAGCGGGAGTGAAGGAAGTGGATCATTTGGACAAGTAGACCGATCGGGAGAGTAGACGAATAGTGAAAGTGGACCGATCGGGAAAATAGACCGATTGTACCGAAGGACTTGAAAAACCCTTTTTACTCTGTAAATGTATTTATGGACCTTAAAATGTAACGCTATTGAGTATTTTCTATTTTATTAATTTTTATCTCATTGACATATTTTTGTACTATTTCCTCAGGTCAGGTATTTCTTATCACTTATGACGATCGTTGATGAAGAATATATGTACTTGTTATACATATAATTTATTGACAAAAATATTATTATTAATGAATTGTTAATTTTGTAATTCTTGTGTATTTTTCATTTTATAATTTTTATTTAAGTTTGACGAGCTCAGTATTATATAAGTTAAATTATAATATAATTTCTTATACTTTGCCTTGTAGCAATTTATACTGTAACATTTTATTTGAGAAATAAATAGTCTAATCTAAATCATTCTTATTTATTACCTTTCCTTGGTTATTAACTTCAATATCAATCTACGTACGGCTCAGTGCGCCTGAAGTCCCCCACCGGCCACCACATACATGTCTTCGGAGAATTTTGCTCTTTTCTGACATATAATTAAAATATAAATTACAAAATACTTATTTAAAATGCGTCGTATTTTGTAAAATATGTATTTAAATACGTAAATGATATTCGATATTGAAATACGTTTAGTATTTTAATTACGTATTTCAATCACTGCCCATCCCTGCATTCAAGTTTCCTCGCGGCGCACAGTGTCTCGTCTAGTACAAGGTAGCGGGACAAAATTATTTTTTGAGTTATTTTAATTGTTTATGCATATTGCAGGTATATTATGCTATTTTAAGCTAAAAAAAAAGTGGAAACCTGTGCACTGTAATGTGTGTAGACCCTACAACGGTGATGGCCTCACCACCTGACACGTAAGGTCACCAATTACGCGGTGAAATGTGGGTGATAGCTCTGTAATTAGGTGCCTCTGCCTTCTTCACATGCCTGTAAGGCACGAGTGCATTATTTTTTTATTATGTAGAAGTATTAGGACATAGAAAAATAAAATATAAATTTAAAAAATCATTAATGTTTATTACATTTATGACGTATTCGGTAGGTATTTATTTACAATTTTTATATTTATACAATTAAATTAAATCAACGAACAATACAATAACAACAAAAATTATATTTCAGTAGTAAGTAACAAAATTGACACGTATAATAATAAATGTGCCTTATATAACTAAAACACCTATAGTAAAATACTCTACAACATATTAAAACTGGATACAATAATTAATTACAATAATAAACAAGACCTAATTCATCTAATCTAAATGTAAATACATTACAAAAATATCTAATGCTAATCTTCAGATGATTCCTCATCATTACTCTCCAATCCGGTAGAGTCTTGACAACACGTAATCCTCCTCATCAATTTCGCGAACTGATGATAACTGGGATGGTAAGGAAGGTGGGATATTCAACTGCAGAACCTCCGCTGGCAAAGCAGTAATCTTCTTTCTCGGTAACTCTCTAAGTGTTGATTACAGGATCGGACGTAATTGGGAGCATTCTCAAAAGATCTGTATTCGTGTCAATACGTGACTGCTTCCTAGTGTGTCCCTCACGGAATCTACGTCAATCTTTATTTCTTGCCTCCTGGGCTTCTTCGAAAAGCTGACAAATAGGAAGAAGGCAAGATTTAATGACTTCCGTACTGTGTACAAGAATATTATGCACAGTAATGGGCATGGAGTACCACGAATACAGATTAAGGTATAATTTTCTTGTTTCAACGCAAAACTTTTCGAATTCTAAACTATTTGTCGTATCCCGATGACAAATTTCTTAACATTACATGAAATCTTTTAATAGGACTTACGTCTAATCCTCTTATTTCGTTACTCAATTCAGCATTAGGAAAAAATCTACGTGCTGTGTTTCCATCATTCGAGTTGCCATACGATCCCCCATACGATCTCTAAGCATTATTTGGATCTCTTGTGAGCGGTGCTTCATTACAGCTTTATCGTTGTCTACTCTGACTTGCCACTTTTTTATTTCTAAACGATAGCTAATGTGAAGCATACATTCAAAAGTGCGGATCCATGCATGTAATAGATAAACCAAATTCATAGCGCTCTTTGTTGCTGGGATAATTCCTCGACTCCTTGTTCATAGTAGACGGAGTAGCACCGCAAATATAACACTTTTGTGTTGAACGTGTGTCCGTTAAAGCGTTACACACTTTACCATCAGTCATCGTCAACAATAAGTAGTGTGTAACAAAAATTTGAGATCCATCAACGTTACATAATGTTGGAAGAAGCCGACTTATTTCATGTAAAATTTTAGTAGTTTCTTCTTTCGTAAACTCATTTGTCTCCTTGGCAAAAATAAACCAGATAGGACGGCAATATAAGGTTGAACAAGGTCGTGGATTTTGCCAGATCACAATTTCTCCGTCATGAAGTCTCACGCGGACAAATGAGTATACAAACAGAAATTCGTCTGTATCCCTAGTGTTCTCAAACTGGTAAACTCCCATCACAATCCCATTTGCTTACCAACGTATACGATGAACGAGGTAACACACTTCTAATAACTTCACATTGAGCTTCAACTAATCGTTCAGCCGTTTTATTCAAAATCGCCTGAAGTTTAATTTCAGCTCGAGATTCAGTGACAGTAATGTGTTCGTCAGAAGGACAACAAGAAACTTTGGATTTACCTAAACTGTAGAATGATGCACTTGATGTCCCGCCTTCATTGACCACTTCCTAGTTTGCTTATATGAGTGACAAGTATATTTGGAGTCTACGTAATAAGCTAACGCTTCGTCTGTCGTTCTGCCTACTTTGTTCAGAACACTTATTATTTTTTGGACTTTCACCGACTTCTTTGATTTGTTTAGCAACACTTCGGTGCCCTTCCTTCCTAGTAGCTAATTCCGCGGCTATAGTTAGCTCACTTGCATTCCGAATTTCTAAAAGATCTTCTACTCTACGTCTCTTCGTTTTCAGCGATGAGTCGTTAAAGGATTTTTTGGGTCTGCCTACAGACCCAAGTCCTGATGATGTTGAAGGCTGCGGCTGGTGTGTACATACATTCATTACTATTCCCAAAGCCTCGAACCAATTTTTATGTTTGGTTAAAAACACTTCTTTATTAGATTTAGATGAAGTCCACTTTTCATTTAATATCGCGGAAAGACTTGAGATTTTCATCTTCAGGTTTTTCAGTGATTCGTCAGAAGCATGTTTTTCATATATTATATAATAAAAAATGCGACTTTCTTGCATTTTTCTCATGTCTCAGACATTCTTCGAAAAGTTCCAATTTCGTCACAGTAATGACACGTTCTGAAAAAATTACAATAATTTACTTGCGGGACTTTTCGGGCTCTGAAATATATACCTAAGTAAGGTAAAATTAGCTGTCAGCTATTCCAGATATTTGCCGAGTACACAAAAATTACCAGTTTATTGCGATTTCGGTGAAGTACCTATGCATAGTAAAATTGGTTTATATTGGTATTCACCAATGTAGTCTATTTTAAATAAAATACTAAAATTAGACCGTTTACAGCCTCAGTGGCTGAACGGTTACCATCCTGGTGTGCCATGCAGAGAGAACCATGCCCATAAGTAGGAATTTTATTGAATAAATCGAAAATTAAAACGTTTACTTCAAAACTAACTGCAGAATTATCTAAAATTAGTACTTATACTGTCATTTAATTAGTGTTATTTATGTTATTTAGCGCCAATACATTTTCGCAAACGTAAAATAAAATAGACTATGGTAGGCATTCACCTATTTAAACAAATTTCACCATAATCGATTTTAAATATTGCTTTTAACTAAATTAAACCCAAAGATGTTTGGAGAAATCATTTTTTTGGCTGTTGATCGTTAGGGCGCGTTCAAATTAGCCGCTGGTAGACGCGCTGTAGCCGCGCGGCAGTCGCGCTACAGTCACGCTCGGTTGCAGTCACGATTAGTGAGGTGTGTACATGTTAATTTTTCAAATTAACCACGATGAAACTCCAATTGAAGAATTTATAGAGAATGTAAAACAACACACTTCAATATGGAATAGCAGTTCCGCCAGTAATTCCAATCGACTGGATAAAAAAAAGGCATGGGAAAATTTACGTCTAAAATTTTTTGACAATTTTGAAACTGAAACTACAACTGAAAAAAATATAGTAGGTGAGTCATTTTTAATACATATATGTGAAGTGTGTACCCCAAGAACTACGTAAAAGTAATGTTCTTCGTCAGAATCCATCGCGTAACTGAGTCGAAAGATAAAACATCACTAAAAATTTGGTCGCACTTCAGCAGCGTGACGACCGCGCGGCTGCAGCGCTTCTAATAGCGGCTAATTTGAACGCGCCCTTATAGTGTAGGTACATGTTTTTTCTTCTAGAAGCTCACGATTTGGTAGGAATGGGTAATATAGCTTTTTCTGAATATCGTATCGAAACTATATATCAATATTCGAAATCGGATTTCGAAACTATATATTCATGGACATACCCCGCGTGCGCGCTGCGTTGATACATTGCCGTTACTGATATGCGGAATCAGATTTCGAAACTATATATTATTGGATACAGTTCTACAAGAGTAATGCGGGCAATGTTAGTATACAGTTTCGAAGATGCACAAAAAACGGTTTCGCTTTGGTATCCACTCAGTGAATATATAGTGAAAATCTGATACGAAGCAATATCAGTATATAGTTTGGAAATTATATGATTTCGTGTTGGTATCCACAAGGTAATCGCTCGGCTTGATTCGGCATCGCTATAAAATACGCGATGCGGTGCAATATCGATATATAGTTTCTAAGATATACGATATCGGAGTTGCGATATTGCCACAATATATAGTTTCAATAACTACATATGAGTTTGTAACGCCCACTCCTACGATTTGGTCGAATGGACAATCGAGCGTTTTCGAGCATTAATGTTTGATCAAACGGCATACGATCTTAAGAAGGGAACACGTACAACCAAGATTCTAAGATTCTCCGATAACCTATCTTTTGAATAAGTGAGCGATTAATTGTAGAAGTTACTACTAGCGTCTAGAACCGACTTTTTCTAGGCACTATCGGATCTAAGCTAGACATTCCTGTTTTTAAAATTGACGCATTTGTGCTACAGGAATAAGATTATCCTAGTGTGAAAAACTTACTTTTTTGTAACCGGAACCGACCAAAATTACAACTGTTTACCTAACCAATTAAATTTAAAATACTCTATTTTGGTGACGCTGAAATATCACACGCGAATACATTGGGGAAGGCGAACATATTGGATATACATTTAATGATTCCGAGCTGCAAACAAACATGATTTTTATAAATGATTCGTCGAATTTCTTATCTAGCCCTATTTTAAATATTACATTTAGTATTTTGTCTGTTTCAGGCAATCAAATTCTCTATCCTACTACCACAAATGCCGCATATCAAACAATTGGTGTAAGGGAATCTACAGAAACAGGGTAATTAAATCATATTTATAATTACTGAATACCTCAGTTACGAAAAATTTTATTCGTGCCCTATGTACGCTGAAAAATGTATCCCAGTATGCACGATAATTTTAGATTTCAATGTTTTTTTCAACAATTTCTATGTTAGGAAATGAAACTCCCGTGGTCACGGTTGACCATGGGACCTGTTGGTTTGTTTGAAAAAACAAATATGTACGCGGTTTAAATCCGGAAAAATATGTAGTTTCATTTCCTATGTGTAACAATCGCGAAAACCTAAGAACTCAAATTTCTATATTAACTACATCACGATTATATGCCACGCAATCAAATCAATATTGTTTAGTTCAAAACCAATAAGAAACCTGGCAGCAATGGCGCCTTTATTACATACTTTCATTTGTTTTGTTCTTTGATTTGAATACGCAACTTTCACAAGTTTTTTGAGATATTCCAATCTGGCGACCCAGAATAGCCAACAACTTATTATTAGTCCGTCTAACCTTACCGACTAATTAAGTTGTCATATTTTCAGGTAGTGATATACCACCACACAAAGTACATGCCATGGATGTACTTTGATTCTCATGAGATGTTCCTGGCTGTCGGGTCAGAATTGCGTTGTTACACCACCGACAGGAAGGGCATACCGATGTGCAAGTCACCCACTTGGAAAATTGACGTGCCAAAAGTCAAAAGACACGACGTACGCACCAACGATATTTCCAGATTTGTTATGAAAGGTGGAATCGTAGCTTGTGGAAACAGGTATACAGCCCGCAACCAATTTTAACCAATCAGTGTAGTTTTAGAACAAGTCGCATTTTTTCTTCCTTTTTTTTAGGGATGGCTGCGTCGCCATATATAAACAAGATTACCCGCGCCAAAAGCCTCATCTGATGCACCACATTAAAGATTGCCACGAGAATGGTAGAGTTGAAGTATCTGCTGTGGAAATCATCGGCGAAGCAGACTACTGCTGCGTGGTGACTGCCTCTGGCTACAGCTCCACATTGGTTATGTGGAACTTGCGATCTGACCACCCCCGATTTAATGGATTTACACGAAATCCAGAGGCTGACGTCCTATGCGTAGAAGGCGAGTATTTGTTTTTCGTATCTACTTCTATAGACCTCTCTTATTCTTCGTCTTGAGTTTTTGCTGCAAAAGCCATATAAAGATTGTTTGTATTTATGATTTTATGTACAGGTCGTAGGAGGATCCGCACAGGTTTTAACGCGGGCTTAAAATGTTTGGCAGTTAACAGGATGGAAAGTAGACTGGCCATGGGATTAAATGGAAACAGCAGGCCGATTGTGCTTGATATTGAAACGTACGTTGTGTTTCCATCTTATAAAAATCGCTGTAGTCATTAGTTCATGAACATTGGGAAAGAAATTTCAAAAGCTCGTCGTTCATATGCCGGTTTTAATTTATTGAATTATTTTATATTTTGAATGCCTATATCGAACGAATATTTCAGAGGCGAGTTGTTATTAACTGCCGAGAGAACAAAATCTGTGAGACAAGTAACACGAGATATACGCTGGCACAATGAAAACACTGTTGTGTTCGTCACTCATGCTGGTCAATTGCAAATGATCGACGTTAGGACGGGACTAGTGGTGAGAATCGTGGATATCTCATTCTGTCGTGATGTAATGTTAGTTTGCCAATTTTTTTATTTATTATTTCAATCTAAAGACAATTTGCTTGTCTATTTTTTGCCACTTTGCTTTAGGTGTCAATATATTGTTCTTTTTATATGACATTTTATTGGTCAATAATATTTGTGACTATTCTCAAAAATATAATCGTACCACCTGCACCTTTGGTTTGCTAATGTTAAGAGGAGCTAGGATTGTGATATATTGGGGTAATATGTAAGCAAGTTCTAATTTAACTATAACTTTGTTTAGGTATGTTAGTAAAAGTCTAATCGCCGAAACTGTTTCAGGCCTACGACGCGAAGGATCCGTTCCTGTCAACGCTATATTGCGTGAAAACAGATGCTCACAACACTCTGCTCGTTGGTGCAGCCGAATATTCGCGATGCGTGCTATTTGATGCGCGCAACAGCGATAGCCATGTGCAGGTAATGATATCGTAAAGATCTGATAAATATAAAATATAAATGTTATTTTATATGATTCGTAACGCCCATAATCCTGATAGATGGCGATAATGGAGAATAAAAGGACCATACTTCTACGCTTCAGAGATACCAGACGAAATGTAATTATTTTTCTTCCAGATGTATTTCACACAAAGGAAATCCTCACCAATTTACAGCCTGGACTTCGACTCGACGAAACTGGTCGCCGCCGCCGATCAGAGCGTGGGACTCGTGAATTACAACGTGAACATAGCAACTGCCCGCCGCAGGGATTACTCTCACGCATTTGAGCTTGTAGGCTTCGGACGTTAAACGTATACATTTCCATTGCGCGTGTTTTAAACATGCGTTCTAATCTGTCATAAGATGATTGTTCATTTTCACTAGATCCTTAAAATGTATAAGGGATTTTAACTGGGATACTTTAAAAGTAAAATAGATAAGTAACAGTAGTCGTAATTATATAAAAATCATAAATAAGTCCTTAATAACATAGTATAATAAGATAAGACAGGTAATGTAACTCCATAAAACGTTGTAGGTACAGCGAAAACCACGCTAACACACCTATATCAGTATATGTTTTTAACATGTGTGGAATTATGCATCTGTCTGTCTAATCATTACTGCTTCAGCTGCTTTAGAACCGAAGATAATTTTCATGTATTAAATGATATAAGGTATAGACACGTATTCAATTTTGTATGTCACACTTAAAATCCAAATGTAAAGAAATACAACTTCAATTGAATTATTCAAACATTGAGAATTCTAATCTGTATTATGCAAATGTGAGTACTGATTGCATTGCAGTATATTATTACATAAGACCGAATTAAAATATATAAACTATACTATATATAACTTGTTATTAAAACAAAAAAAAATAATGCTAGAAGGTGTTCGTAGATTGTTGGTTTTGTTTTTTGTGTAATTTCTAGTAGTTTTAATAGACAACTCGTTGGATTTATTTCAATATTTAGTCACCAGCACGCTTTCACGCTGTGGAAATTAAGCTATTTATAATAAATCATTTACCTCTCGTAGAATTTAATGTGACAAATGATACAATTAGCTTTTATTATTTCCTGTTCATTTGTGTAAAATTAATTGCATTGACCTAATGATTAAATGTAATCATTGATTAACTACACTATTGCCAATGCAATTCTTTTTTTAGGAAAAGTAATTCCTTTAAAACTAGTACACAAAAAAAATTGTGATCACTAAAAAATATGAATTTTTCAAATCCAATTTTCTCTAAACACAAATTTCAGACTTGAGGCGTTGTTCACGATGGGTACAAAAACTAACCAGTGCGGCTTGTATGTTTGCACGCCGTATACGGACGCGCACATTCGTATAATTTCGAGGTGGTCTGGGATCCGTGTGGACATAAAATCCACATAAATCCCCTCTGAACGGAATGTAATTGCATAACGCGAGTCGCCTTTCACTATAGAATTGAAGTTTTGACTTGGTGTTTAAATTTTGGTTACAAATTTATAATTTTTTGATTTATAATGTATCTATCGTTATGTCTACCTATACAAACTCGCATCCCATTTCTATTTTATGATCATACTCCCGTAATCGAAGTTAGTGGTATAAATAATAATCTAACCTCCGGTTATAAAAACCGACCTCAAAAGTCATTTATCCCCTAGTTTACCACCCTTAGAGGTGGAATATTTTCTTCAAATTTAAATGGGACCACTTCTGAGGAACCCTCTTTCCAACAAAAAATAATCATCAATATCGGCTCACAATTGGCCGAGTTATCGCGTAACATACATACAAAAAAAAACATGCAGACGAATTGAGAACCTCCTCCTTTTTTGGAAGTCGGTTAAATATGTAATAATAATGTAAAATACTGCATTTGACAAAGATTATTTCAATATAGAATGAGAATATTCCGATGAATACCTGTAGGTATCTACAGTCAACAGCACATCAACATGAATATCGCCTCTGGAGCAATGGGTCAAGTCCGTTAATGTTTAGTCGATGATATTATACTTGTAACCCTTCGTTTAAGCATTGACGCGCCGTCGCCGAACAGTAAGAAGTTGTACTACTTGTCTTATTTATACTATGTTAATAACTAACGTCAATAGAGCTACATAACCACATAACAGTGTATTATGGCCAAAGAAGAAAGTTAAAACGATGGATAAATCCTAACACTACTTCCAGTATATGAAGCCTATTTGACTTTTATTCCATGACAACAATTGAACATTTTATCGAATACTTTTAATGTCTTTATAACTACGTTTAAATGTAAGCACACGTTTTGGAATTTCGTAATTGATGAAAATAAAGTACCGTAAATTTGTAATGATTATAATTTTTGATATCAATTTTTAATAATATATTTATAATGGAAGAAGAGAATGAATTTACTACCACCTGAACAAGAAATCTAAGGTGTTAACTGTAATGCGAGGGACTTAAGAGGGGCCTACTATTCAAATAGATATTTTTTTTAACGCAATCATAAAACACTTTTGTGTGAATTATTTAGTACTTATTATAATAATAATAGGATGTTAACTGTGTTAAAAATAAATTACACGCATATAATAGGGATTTCAATAATAGATAGAGCCTTAGGCTCATTATTTTTCTGATTCAACTGATATTGATGTAAAATAAAAAATGGTAAAATAGGAAAAAAAAGCATAAGAAGTAATATAATCCATAATATTGAGTACATATACGATACCTCTCACATAAGTTGTAGTAAGTCAAAATACCATTTTTTACTTTTTAACTTAAACATAATCCTTTCTTATGTGTATTATAGGTTCCATATATAAAAGTACAGAAATCACTTAGTGTTATGTTTACTTTCAAACATGATACGGTTGATATACATAAAAAAAGATATATTCAAGTTAAAATGCAAAAAATGGTATTTTTTGACTAACAACAAATTACGTGGGAGGTATCCATTGACTTACAATGGAGGTATCGTATTAATAATATAATCGAATCAAGTGAACAGATCTCGGTGTAACGTAGTTATTTCTCCATGTTCGTTATTCTACTGAGTCGACTAAAAAATGTTTAAATAGGAAAAAACTATAACAATAAGAAGTAATATAATCCATATTCAATTGAACAGATCTCGGTGTAACATAGTTATTTTCTTTAGGTATTCTCTATGTTCAGTATTATACTGATTCAACTTATGACTTTAAAACTGAACTTCGACTCACGCGACTCCGACAGCATGTTACATCGACATGATTTTACTCAGACACTACGCTACTCCGACAACATGTTACATCGAGATGATTTTGCTCAGACTGTTCGTTAAAAAATCTTTGTACTCTGATAATAAGAAAAATTATCATTACAAACTCACGTAAGAAATGATTTCTTATATCGATCACTATGACAAAAAAAGGACAATATTATGTAATCGGAAATTTATTTTATTAAAATACAGAGTTTTTATTAAAACGGGACAGTTGCAAAAAAGCAAAGTTGGCCAAATTAAATAATAAAAAAGTTTCATTAACAATGAATAACATTTTATTAAATTTGACGAACTTCTGGTGTCCCAGTTTTCTTCGTCCCATAAAATAAAATAATCCCTTCGTAACTCTGAGTCGTTCAGCACTAAAAAAGATTTTGATCAATTTTATTTGTTTTATGGGCAATTCGCGCTTGACCAAAAAATTTACTATGTCAAAATTGTTTTCCCAAAAAAAGACGACTTTATGGTTACTAAGATAGTTTCGTTGTATCTTCTATGGTTTCGGATTTCCCCAATTGTCCCATTAAAAAAAACACTGTATTTTGTTTCACAAAAAAAATTATTAAAATAAAATATACTATTTGAAAAGTCCAATCCATTATCCAAAATTGTGCTTCGAAAAGCAGTTTCAAATTTTCTTCCGTCCCGAAAATAATAATTTATGTTTTTCTGTTTACTGCTTTTTTTTACTTTTTTTTACCGGATTTTGTACATACATGAAATAGTGTAGAAAAAATTTATATTTTAATTTAATATTTTTTTGTTACACTATATTCAACTAATAAAAGAATTTTTCCATTATATGATTTTGATTTTTTCTTTTTTGTTATATTGGTCGATATACTCGTATAATAAGAAACCATTTCCTAGATGGGTACAAACCCATTACAAAATGATGATTTTTCTTAACAGAGTACAAAGATTTTTTTTAATAAACACCTCGTCTGTGTTGTGGATGTAGCGTAGTGTCTGAGTAAAATCATGTCGATGTAACAAATTGTCGGAGTAGCGTAGTGTCTGAGTAAAAGAATGTCGAAGCAACATATTGTCGGAGTAACGTAATGCCTGAGTAAAATTATGTCGATGTAACATGTCGGAGTCACGTGTGTCGAAGTTTAGTTTTAGGGTCGTATTCCAGAACTCTACTCAATGCCCAAGTCGGGATCTGAGTATGATTTCAAGCACTGGAAATACGACCCTAATGGTAAGGACTTGAGTATGATTTCTAGTGCTTTGAATCATACTCAAGTCCTGACTTAAGCATTGAGTAGAGTTCTAGAATACGACCCTAAAACTAAACCCTATAGGGTCGTATTTCCAGTGCTTGAAATCGTACTCAAGTCTGCTCAAATCCTGAATTGAGCATTGAGTAGAGTTCTGGAATACGACCCTTAGAGTCGTATTCTAGAACTCTACAAGTCAGGACTTGAGTATGAGTTAAAGCACTGAAAATCATACTCAAGTCCTTGCCGTTAGGGTCGTATTTCCAGTGCTTGAAATCATACTCAAGTCTGCTCAAATCCTGTATAATAATAATATAATCCATACTCTTCAGTACATATGTAATAGAATCAATTAAACAGTTCTCGGTGGTAAGTAGTTGTTTTATTCCCTGTGTTAACTTTTTTACTATTTTTGGATTGCAAACAATGTTAGTACATTAGTAGCATTCCATAGGG
This sequence comes from Hyposmocoma kahamanoa, assembly GCF_003589595.1. Taxonomy (NCBI): domain Eukaryota; kingdom Metazoa; phylum Arthropoda; class Insecta; order Lepidoptera; family Cosmopterigidae; genus Hyposmocoma; species Hyposmocoma kahamanoa. The sequence continues at coordinate 2,551,276 of NW_020656077.1, forward strand.
AATAAGTACAAAAACACCCCGTTGGGATGTAGCAAATACATAGTTGGTTCTCTCTAATATAATAATAAGTAACAAAAACAAACAGACTTTAAAGTAATTAATTTACAGAAAGTTTAAAGGATGGAATAGGAGAATCCATGAAGTCTCTCACACAGTGGTACAAAGTTTTACACTTTTGGCTTTACACAACTATTTGAATTTCGAATAGTAGAATATTTTTTAAACATAGTAGGTTCATAGTACCTTATTTTTTACATTCTTTAATGAACTAAATAAATTTAACAGTTGGTGAGAGTCAGAATGGCGGGTGTATCTTAACGGATCCTGATAAATTTGGTATTAAACAAATGTACATAATTTGTACTATTTAGTTTAAATAATTTGTACCTTCATCAGAACGAAGTTATAGCAATATCAAAGGTACACCAGCCGTATTGACTGTCAATATTATGGCGAGTGTACCTTGGATTACCAGTATTTATTTAATAACTATAAAAACTTCTTATGCCAAAAATTTGTACCCTAATGGTACACAAGTAAAGAAAACTCCAGCTGGATCTGCTGGTTAGTTTCTGAGAAATAAAACAAAATAAATATGTTGAGATTTCAGAGTGCCGTGTGCATCTTAACGAATCCTAACAAATTTGATACCAAAAAAATGTACCAAAATTGTACTTTTTAGTACTTATTCTTAAAAAATGTGTACCTCTATCGTAAAGAAGATAAAGCAGAATCAAAATTGTAAATATTTTCGTATTTTTTTTAAATCAATTTCCGCCATTAAGGTTCGTATTCCAGAACTCTACTCGATGCTCAAGTCATGACTTGAGTATGATTTACAGCACTCGAAATCATACTCAAATCCTTGCCATTAGGGTCGTATTTCCAGTGCTTGAAATCATATTAAATCATATCATATTCCCACTAGAATACGTATTTCAATATGTTAATAATTATATTATATTCTTTCTCTATCTATTCTATTTCTATATCTATTTTATTCTTTGCTTTGGTAAAAGGTCAGTTATCTACTGCATTTTTACATGGCACATTAGAATTAGTTAAAAATCCAACTTTGATTTCCTAGGTCAGTTTTGTCCCACGAATATTATGTACGATGCAGTAAAACTATTTCCGGAAATCCCGAATTTGAAAAAGTAATCAATTAATTGTTGGTGGTTTTAATGAATGTTGTTTGATTTAATTTAATTATTTTAATTCTATGTCGCTTTTTGTGGCTATATTGTACACAATATGTTCATGTATCTATGTATGTGGAACACGCATGGAACACGTTTTTCCGTTTCCGACTATTGCATGAAATAAACTATATTTAAGGATACGCGCTTCTAACCTTTTCAATCAAAATAAGGAAAGATACTGACATATAAAGTGGCTGTATGGTTTCCACCATTTTTCCACCTTTGCCTAGTTACCCAATTAAGGACTATCCGCATACATCAGGACCGTGCCAGAGACGTGGACGGGGTGTGCTAGTTTGTATGAACTACAGGCCCGTCCCGGCGCAGCCGGGCCCGGACACGAGACATGTGTGAATAAATTCATACAAAATGTACACGATATTTTTTTGAGCCCCTGATAGAGCACGCCTCGGCTACATCCCGGGCGCGGCCCAAATACTTACGTGTGGATAGACCTTTAAATGACGAAAATTTATTTGAAAAAAAATTACGAAAATATTTACAATTTTGATTTCGCTCTAACTTCGTTATGATAGTGGTACAATTTTTTTAAGAATAAGTACTAAATACATTTATGACTGAATAGTACAATTTTGGTACATTTTTTGGTACCAAATATGTCAGGATTCCACACAGAGGCGGTACAGCTGGAAAAGTGGTCCGGAGGCGGACCTGCGGGAAGCGAATGCGTACCAGGGCGTGCCACACACACACAGCAGTCCCAAGAGTCGTTCGCGGCGGAATAGCGGCCCGAAGGCGGCCAGTATGACGCCAAAAGCGGTCACGTTTTATTTTCAATACAGATTAAAAGATTAAACAACATCGCTGTTGGATAATGATCAAGACAATTTTCTGCTTTTATTACCGTTACGGAAGAAACAAAAAAAATCTGTCCAATTATTATTGGAACTTAATAAAAACCATAATATAAAAACACACTTAACGGTTGTAATAAAATACAACATCAAAATCTCACCTAAAGTCCACTAAACTATAACGAGGCTGTGACAAATATCCGTTTTAAAAAGATAGAGTACAAAATTCTCTTATAATTAAAATTTGTTAACGTGTTCGACTTATCGGAAGTTACCCGATGCATAGCTGAAATATCAATATACAATTTCAATATCACTGGGTTATGATTTTTTACCTTAGACTATTTCCTTTATTTTTTTCCATCTTCTAAGTTTTTTATCGATATCTCAAAAAAATATTCTGTCACTCAACTGCGTTTTAGTTTTTTATTACATTCTCTTGAACTCTTAGAGGATGGAAAAAAATTATCTAAGGTTGAATTATAAAGTTTTTTTCATCGAAAGACAAAGTCAGGTGCACCACAATCCATCGTCAAATCGGATTTCAAAAACTTTTTCCACGCTTTTGCGGGCAGATTCCTAATGAGAAAGAAGGTGAAAAAATAATTACCACCAAAACAAAGTTCTTAATCTAGGTAACTGGAAAAGCATTGGGAAGTGTAAATAGTATAATCACAAGTATAAATTAAGTAAATGCGGAAATGAAAATAAATATAATTTTAATGAAGAGCTTTACAGTACTCTACTTTTGTATATACTCTGTGGTGAAAATGAAAAATTGTCAATGTCAATGTCAATTAAAATTGTCATTGTGATTTGACCGTTTGGCCATCTCTCGCGAAATGCGGGAACCGGGAGGTGCCGGGAAAGATTGATTCGTTTTTGACAGATTTTTGGCAAGAATATTTTTTGTTTTGTTTCAAATACAGCCAAATATTTAAACATGGAGCAATAAATAACTCAAATTAGTGGTCTTCTTCGCTGAAACCAATCTGTCCACGTATTTGCTCGCTGTACGATGTTTAAAAGAAGAATAATCAACATATTGCGTACGGCTTATCGATTGCACCTTGTTGTCGCTCCCAGGATACGGTATTACGCTCCTATTAGTGTAGGATTAATAACAGCAGCATATTGTGATGAAAATAGGAAACATTTTACATGGGAAGATATAACCCTGGATAGATTGGAACACGAGTTCTTGATTCGCCAGGCGACTACAGTGAACGTAAATGCTGCTACCCAGCTGTTAACTGTGACATTGGTAGCTATACAAGACACTAGTGAAAGGTATGTACCATTTCATATCTCTTCAATTTGGAATGGATTGCTTTTATTTGCTTCATAACATGTATGATAAATAACCTTACTTGCACTCGGGAACAATCTAGAACTTTATCTGAACATGTGAAATATTTTACAGATTGAGAGAAGCTTTGTCTAAGGAAATATGTTTGGTGAAACAAGCTCTTGAATGGGGAGATGACGGCACCCCCCCACACCACTGGGACCAGCTGGTAGCTGTGCGTGGCTCTTTGTGTGACCTTAACCACAATCTAAGGACCCTCATTAGTGAGTAAATAAAATGTTAAATAATGTAGGTAGGTACTTAAATTTTCCTTATTCAAAACAAATATTCCTCATATTTGTATTATTTGTTTATCATTAGGAATGGTGCAGTTTTTTTTATTATTTGACACACAAGTACAATTAGTATGAGTTGTTGTATGCCTCATTTGCTTGAGTCACCCGAGTTAGATATTTTAAAGTGTAGGCCAATCTAAGCATGATTATTAATGAAACACCATTTTACTCTAATGTGAGGATGGAAGGAATGGTATGTAATGTTGGTTCTATACAGAGGTTACATATGTAATGTCAGTTTTATACATTTATATACTTACTTTGTAGGCTACATGGACTATGCTGAAAAATTAGCAACAGTAGCTGCTGAAATTTCTTACCTGTCTGGGAATATAGCAGCATCTGATGCAATTTGCGAAAGGATTGACCATGCATGCAGGTACTGCACAAAATTATAAGCAAAATGTGTATAGCCAAAAAATCTTTATTAAATCAAATCACAACTATAGAGTAAAAAAAATACAACTTTTTATCTCATAGATGCTCATGAAAGTGATATAATTAAGACTTAGCACAGATGTTTGACAATTGATTCTCATACTTAATTACATCACTACCCATGAATAGTTAATCAAAATAGCTCCTAAAGGGGAGTACCAGAACGTTTTTCGAAGACATGAAATTGCAGTGCTTAGATTATAAAACGATAATAGTCACCACTTTTGACTTATAACTTTGTAATAGCATTTAACAAACTTATACAATTAACTAAATTTATTTAACTTAAAAGGTCTCCAATCTTATTTATGTACTGTGTTATGTTTAATGTAAACAAAATAATTTGTACAACAATCAAGTTACTAAACTGTATTATTATTTTAAAATTATCTCTCCAAACCAGATCTTAAATAGAGTAACATAAACAGTGCTTGATCACAAAAAACAAATAACATCAAATATTAAAAAACTTTTGACTGTGAGACCGTACCTAATTTGGCATCGTCTTCAGAATAAGAATAATCAATATAATAAACTAATAATAATTACATTTGATTGACATTTACATTTGATTGCAATAATTAAATAATATGAATATATTATTGGATATTTTAGAGATATTAAAAATAGGTATGCTACAGTTTCTGATAATTAAAAACTTATATTAAACTTAAATTAAGTAATTAATGATAATTTCTGCGTCTTAAGCAGGTCGAGACCATGTGATTGCTGTATCAACTTTAGATTATATTACGAAAAATAATAAAAATGACATATTTATAATAGATACCATCAACAAAATGTTAGGAATTACAACCCAAAGTATAGGAATCATAAACATCAAAACCAATTTTTTTAATTTTTTTATAGTTACTGCCTATCGGCTAAAATATAAGACTGCCAGTTAGCTCAAGCAAGGCTGCATTATTTTATTTTATATATATTTTTTACCATTCAGTGGCCACCAGTTTGTATTAGTATTTGTTCGGTAACTATTTTGGCACATGGAAATCCTTTTGCATCATAAAATAGATGGGTTAAATTTTTATTGTTTCAAATTAGAGTACTCAGGCCATAAAGAGTATCAAATGGAAAACACTAAAACTGGTAGCCAAAGACTTGCCAATGTCAAATTTCCCTCCCACATACCAGAGCCTGGGGGTCTACTCTCGATCTCCGTCCGAAACAATTACTGCCAAATAATCAATACTTGACCAAATTAAAAGACGCGTAATGGGAATGAAGCTTCATACTGGATACTTGTCTTTTAATTTTGTCGAATATTACTTATTTGATAGTAATTGTTTCGGACGGAGATCGAGAGTAGGCCCCAGAGACGACTGAAAAGAAGTTTTGTTGCAGGACATGTAATGTGCAAAAGCAATTGACACATGATCTACAGCAAGAGAGCCTGCAGCTGCAGCAGCAGGCAATCATCACTTCGCCGCAATTAGAGGAAAAATTAAAAGTACCAGATTACAACAAAGGCAAACCACATAAAAATATACCAAATCCTAATATCGCAGTGCAATAGAATACAGATTAGTTGGTGTATAACTAAAATTATAATTCAAATTTTTAATTTTGTAACAGACACTTTGCAATATTAAGAAGATAGATATTAAGAAAATCATAATTAATTATTTTGTAGTTTTATTTCTATACTTCATATTTTAATGAAACTTGTACACAAATATTGAAATGTTTTACTCCATGAACACTAGTGTAATTAAAACCTAAATTGTGTACGCACACAATACCTACCACAATCTAAATTTCAGGGAATGTATTATCGTTTTCTTATGTACTTCAAAATGCAACTCTTGCTTTTAAACTTTAGGGATTTTCAATTGTTTGCATAAAGTTGCGTACGGAAAGTAAAAAATAATTTTGTTATTTCTGTCTGAATACTGGTAGAGAATAATTAGAGCTTCAGAACAGATTTATATAGTTATTCAGGTTGGATAAATTATTCATAGAAACCATATAGAAACGTACGAAAACATCGTTTGGCAATAAAAAAGAACAAGTCATTGTGTGACTTATCTGTTTTTGTTTCGACGCTCCTATTGAGGACACGCTATAATCAGAAAAAATTCTTTATCAACTTCAAGAACAAAAAATACGTAACAATCCCCGCTATTTAGTTTGGCTGATCGATGATACGCTGATGTATTAATAGAAACCTCTCGCCAATACATGTTAAGCTCCGAAAGGGCAAATATACAAAATGACTGTAGAAGCTGAAGTAAGGCTCTAATTATATTGCGGCGGATCGGAATGGGAGCGAATTTTTGTAACGATATTGTGCAAAGCGTAATGAACTTTATGGTCAATTGCGTAGGCATATAACGTGGAAACTAGATACGAGCTTATAAAGGAGTGAATGCAATTTTCTTTTATGTTCACCAGGTGAATTAGGTGAATAAAGTTTACTTTTATGTTTATCTAAGCACCCAGGTGATTTAAGTTTACTAAAAGTGTACTTAATGCACCTAGGTGAATTAGTTCGATTAAGTTAACGCACCCCAAAAATTCTAGTGCATGCTCGAGAATGCTCTCGTCTCGTTCGTGAGAATTCGACTGCGACTCCGCGGGAAGTAGCGCGAAGGCAGGCGCAGTGTGACCTGCGCGAATGCTAGAGCATTGCAGCGACCGCGCGCGTCTTCTCGCGCAGGGAAGCGAAATTGACGCTTCCGTTCCATTTCGTTCCGCCGTAAAGTAAATAGAGCCTAATTTGAGGATTAAATAATATTTCAAGGTACTATACTGAAAAACTCAGTGACCACTAACCCGAGAAGATCGAAAAGTATTCCTCATTACAAAATAGAGCAACAAAATTTAATTTATCCCTATCGGTAAATTTTCTCGTAATAATATAAGAGCTAAGTAATTTTGTAGGACATAAAACAAACTATTTTACTACTTTAAAATAGTATAGTGAAAGTGCGATAGGCGAGAGATTACTTAATAAGACTTAATTTGAGCCATACCTAACCATCATTTGGTCATTTAAATTTTCTTATATCTAATCGGATAGATCTACACCAGAATCTCATGACACAAAATTGAAAAATGAAAATAACAATTTCGTAAATGACAATCACAATAATTTGGGATATCTGACATCACCGGCAACTACGTTTGAATATTTTTGATGCTTTTAATTTTATTGTAAATATACAAAAACCCCCATTTTCAATCAAGATATTTATGTGTGGTTGAAGAAAATATAAAGTATTTATATTACTCATGAACTATTTACATGAATTATTTTCGTCTGGCATGATAAAAATATTATCTAAAATCAATATATAAAAATAAAGATTTTTATTATTTTGAATGAATAAATAAAATATTCTTTATTTATTGCACTTAAAGTAAGCTACAGCACAGAACAGTAATCTTAGTACAAAATAATAAAGTAATGGAAAACAGGCGACCGTACTGCTATGTATATAGCAACTTGTACCAGAACATATAATATATTCAGTAAAACAGGCAACCTTAGGATAGAACTTTAGGGAACGCAGATTCAAAGGGGGATTTTTTATATGACACCTAATAAACTCTGTTAAATTACCATCGCACTACATTACCTTTACAAGATGATACAAAATTACAATCAAATTTATATTTTAAATAATGAGGTTTTTTTATAAAGTAGTATGTAGTGCAAACTGTCGTCACAATTTTATTGGACCGTTCCTCATCCTCCTACTGGGTATTCCCATAGGTAGGATCAAAAAGATAAATATATCCTCGTGCTCGTGCTAATGTACTATTACCTGTATTAACACCCCTTTAACAAGACTCTCGTCGAAGAGTCTTACGTACAGTGAGTGACACACATATTTGACGACCTTGGAGGCCGAACGCTGTGCACTGTGGGCGCTGCATGGGCCCAAGTTCAATTGCCAGTGCGAATTTGGAAAATGAAGTTTTCTAAATTGGTTCTCGTCTGGGTGTTCTAGGTAATGACTCACTTCGCTGCTCTGGTACTCCTAGTACAAGGAATTCCTTAGTTTTCATTTTTTAGTTTCATTGGTGGTTGTCTGGTACATTATTATTATATATAACATGCGTCCGATTTGTCATGAGATTCTGGTAGACCTACACCCACATTAAAATAAACATTGAACATACAACGTTTTAATTACGTAAACCTTATAGCCTGACCACAAAAATAAAAATATTTGACTGGATTCACACATTAAAGCCCTCTTAGTTTGCATTCAACGCGTTAGTTTAACCATTTAACGATGCCAATTTTTAAATTTTTTGGTCAGGGCTGAACCCATGTCTGCCAAGCTAGAATCCTGGACAGAGGATCATTGAACATAATCATACAGTTAGTTAGCTTTGAGGTCGACATTAAGACTGAGATTTATAAAACAAAGTTTTTTTTAACTTTTAGTTTACTTTAAAATGTCTTTCTTACTTAAGCAAATTTCGTTTTGTACATACGAAAAACTTGCTTAGCTCGCCATTTTTGCTTGCAGAAGTCCTCCGTTTTATAAATCTGAGTCTAAAACCTGTGCATTACGAGGTTAGTCGAATTCAAAATAACACTAACTGTATTTTTCTCTTTGTTTTGCACTTTTCATTCAAGTTGCGGCTAAACTTCCAACACCAAAGGTTTTATATTTTCATAAGCGATGAACTAAATTATCTATGTCAAGAAACTGACTAATAAGGTTCCACGGACTGGCAGGCTGATTGGTTAGTGTTTTGACATTTACAATTCATCGAGTTCATAGGTGTGCGCGATTGTTACACATGGGAAATTAAACTATTTTTTTTTCTTCAGATCTAAAAGGCGTATATTTATTTTTTCAAACACACCAACGTTTAGGGAACTGTACAAGAACTCATGGTCAGACCAGACTCAGTCGTACTCATGAACCTGCAAAGGGCCCGCAACGTTGGCCTTGTAAATAAGAAAACTAGCTTAGCTTAGTCGAGTCAAAACCTCGTTTTATAAATCTCAGCCTTAATGTCGACTGTTTACAGGACCCATTGCCAGTCCAGACTCAGCCGTGACCATGGGAACTGTAAATGGCTCGAAAAAATTTTTGTTTAAAAAACAAATATACGCCAATTAGAACCGAAAAAAATGTTTCATTTCCGATTTACAATTTCTTCGAGTGATATGATTGGTACAAGCAGAATAATGCCTATTGTGTGACACGACATTTATGCAAATAGCGACGCAGTTAAAATCAATAACTACACGATGAGGATTCTAACCTTGGAAAACAGGGCTTATACTTACTTTACTACTCATTTGTAATTAGTATAATGAAATTCCTTCTTTTTCATCATTCTTAAATAAAAACCGCCTTTTCCCGAAATCGTAGTACCAACCCGCATTGAATAAAATTACCACTAACGTACATACATCAATATTTTTGTTATATTTATGTTTTTTTAGACACCGATATATACTTGTAATGAACCGTCTACTACTGTTAACACCGATATTACACCTATACTCGTATTCCAGAACTCTACTCAATGCTCAAGTCAGGATTTGAGCAGACTTGAGTATGATTTCAAGCACTGGAAATACGACCCTAATGGCAATGCCTTGAGTATCATTTTCAGTGCTGACTGCAATACTCAAGTCCTGACTTGAGTATTGAGTAGAGTTCTAGAATACGACCCTTAGAATGTGATTAAAATGACTGAATAATTGAACAAAGATTCATCACTACTAGCTATATATAATCTACACACACCGCGCACAACTAGCGGAACAAAAAAAAGTGAAAATATAAAATACTGACGTTTATATTTAAATAAGAATTAAAGTAGTAATTAAATTAAAGTGGACTTAGTACAGCCTTACTCGACCTTTACTGAAAAGATAATTCGAAATAAAACAAAGCGCGTTCTTTTTTATTTTGTCACAATGCAGAAACGGTTGAAAATTTTAAAATGGTACTTTTACTATTTTAATATTTTCAACCGTTTCTGCACATTTTACATTGATCAAATCTAAGTTTTAAGATCGACATGATGCCTATACCTAGCAGTGGGCAATACAGGGCTGAAAATAAAAGGAAACTCATAGTCTAATAAATAATAAAGCTTTTTAACTAAGTTTACGAAATTTAGAAGAATGGAAAATCAACGAACAACAAAGAATATCAATTTAAATTAATAGAATAAAAAATAAACCACGCACCACTAGACAAACCTAATAGGACTAAAAATGAAAAATACAATAAAAAAATTCAATAAACGGTCTGTGTTTTGAAACATTAAATATTATTTGAGGCTATCAGCGCAAAAGTGGTGTAACCTACATTTAATATTTTTTCTACAATATCACTTTAAAATAATAATTATGTACTTTACTATCATTGAAAGTAATTCATATTTCATTTATTAATTGTTTCATGTGGATTAACGAAGGTGTTACATAATGGTATTCTAGCACATGGACCCTGTAAGGGCACTACAATGATAATAACTGAATTTTTAATCTCGTACACAAGCTATGTCATTAATTATTACGATTATGAAATATATTAAAACCAATATAAAAATTTAGATCGCAATAATTAACATTATAAAGCATAAATATAGTGATACAATTTATCATTAACCAATTAACCAATTTATGGCCAAAATTGGATAAAACAATGTTTGACGAAAAGATTAAAACAAATACATAATAATAATATTGTAGCCAAAAGAATTAAATGTGGGTTACACCAGTTTTGCGCTTATAGCCTCATTTATTCGAAATGTGCGGTGTGTGTATTTAGGCTCAGTAAATAATTGACAGTTTATTTCAATTTAAAATTTTCAATATTGCACACGCTTTCCAGTTCAACGCTTACCACAATCCCCACATATCTGGGCCGTGCCCGGGAGGTAGACGGGCCGTGCTCCGTCAGGAGCTCAAAAAATATCGTTGCCTATGTTTTGTATGAACTCGTTCACACATGTCCGTGTCCGGGCCGGGGCGCCGGGACGGGCCCGCAGTTCATACAAACTAACACGCCTCGTCCATGTCCCGGGCACTGCCCTGCTGTGTGTGGATAGGTTCTTAACACAGTTAATTTCTCTTGTTAAAAGAAAAAAACAAGTCACTTGGCAGGATTCTGCCGACTGTCGTCGCGTTACTTGTCATCAGCCTGAGGTACATCCTATCCACGCCGAACATGAGACCATCTTTTATTTTACGATCTCTAAATAGTTACTTTCTTTATCGATTTGATCCTGTATGATGAGGACATTTTGTAATATAGTTGCCAAACAAATACGAACTATAAACTCATAACAAACAGTGAATTTCATGCGTAAATGCTCTTAGCAAAAATTAAACAGTGCCGGCCTATTTTATTTACTGACCGTAGTATAAATGTAATGATGAATCTCATATTTGGTTATAACTATGTGAGTATACTATATAATAAATACCATGAGGCGATATCCGATAACCTGGCGCTCGTCTGTCTCAATACAAGTTCGTCGAGAAATGTGCTGCGCCTTGATCTTTAGTGTGACAGAATCAATATGTCTATTTGTGGAGTCGTCTAATTTAATAGGTATCCAGATTTGTTGTATGCTTGAAATAATTGCAGATGTTTTTTTTGCTTTGCTGCTAAGATTTGCATTTGGTATACATGGTATCGACGATACCTCGCTTTGCATCTATTCGAACATAATCTAATTTGAAATACGTTAGATGACAATGTTGTTACGTAATTATAATATGTATTAATGTGACAAGGGATTCGATCACCAGTTATACTAGTGTCATTTTAGTCGAATCCACAAATAGGGTCAAGTATATTGACAAGTTGACATGCATGTTCCTGGAAAGGAAAGTAGGAGAAAAATTGGAAATGAAATCTGGATACATAGGATGTTTATTAGTAATTAGGTATTTAAATTAAAAGACTTTGGATAGGTGATAGGTTTGGTAAGCGCAGTTGTAATACGCGGGAACCTTAGGTGGTGGCGTCTTTGTTGAGACGCGTTTCGATATCCACGCGGCAGATGGGGCAGTGCTTATTGGTGCTCAGCCATTGGTCGACGCACTCCATGTGGAACAGATGCATGCACGGCAGCCGCCTGCAGAAGACACATGAATTTCATTGCATATTTACCTTTAAAAATGTTATAGTAAGTTCCAAAAAAAAAAAATCAAGACGAAAGTTAAGTGTTTCCTCTAATCTCTTAAAATCCATTAAATCTCTCAGTAATGCTCAGGACACACAAGAGGCGGCCGCGGGAATTTTTGTAATTTACGAGTTTATATAAACCCTGCCACACAGAAGCGCGCGACTGACGCGCGGCCACCGCGCGTTTCAGTGTGGCAGGGTTCATAAGAATTCGTACATTACAGAAATTCCCGCGCCCGGAACGCTTCCGCGGCCCGCCTCTTGTGGCCTATAGTGTTCATAAACGACCAATGTACTAACCGGCAGTCGGAATTGACCTCGAATAATGAGAGGCAAATGGTGCACTTCTCATCCTGGTGCAAAGGCCCAGGGTGTGCGTACATGTGACGGTAAGTGTTCCGCTCGATGACAGCGCGCGTGGCTCCACGCGACGCCGCACGCCTGGCGTCAGCCGCTTCTGCTTCGCGAACCATGGCCGCAACTTGAGCCGCAGCCAGCACTGGTGACGGAGTCTAGCATACAAAGAACATCTAAAATCTCCAGTCCATAGCAATAGTTCTCAGAGTACAGTCGGTGCCTTCACTTAAGTATCCACTATTTGTACTAAGTTCTATACAAATAGTGGATATATAAGTCAGGGCACCGACTGTACTTTCACAAATAATCTAATGTTTTAATATACCGTATTATTCGCTTACGGTAGACTTGCGTTAATACATAGTGGCAATATGTCTGTCTGTCGTATAACAACTTATCCTCACGGAAATTAATAAAGTATGTCAATAAATAGAGTCACCTCACATAAACTATTCATCTATGCAGATACTTATTTGTTCGATATATATTTATCTGTTTACAGGTTGGTATATTTTAACAATTTTCATACGACTAGCTACTTTATTTTACGTATAAAAATCTATTTCTGCTCATTTCATTTCATAGAATTTTGATTTTATGGACCAACATATATATGTTTGCTTTTAACTCGCCTATTTTAACAAATTTTCAGCAAATCGATACTTTTAATTATTATATATAAAACTTTTTTGTACTCATTAAGATGACGGATAAGATACAGACGGACACTATTCGTATAAACAAAAACAAAGAAGTTAAGCTCTTACTTGTTGCTTTCTGTTAACGCGGCGCTCTCAACTCACGGAACAAAACAATCACAAGTCGGTTCTTATTATAGAATCGGTCGTCGATCGTAATTTAAATGATTTTGCAAATCTTAAGTTACAAGTTACAAGTATGCAAAGTGCATCCGCTGCACCCAAGCTGAGTATTGTGAAAATATATCTGTCAGATCACTTATCGAATCACTACTTCCCTTCCGGTGTAACGCATGCGTAATGTTGCCTTTAGTGCATTTTACAGGAGGCTGTAGAGGACATTGCAACCTATGTAGGTGTCGAGTTTAGGAGTGCTATCAGGAACTCTATTATGACGGCATTGGGTTTACGCGCTTTACTATTTCGTGATGTAGTTGTGTTAGCGTAGTAGTGTGAGTGCAATTCAATTACAGATGAGCTTTCACAATGGTGCAGTTGAGGAGATTGCACTAGTGTGTATATTAAAAATAGGCCGTGACCTACTTTATTATAGGTTGAAATACGAGAGATATTGAGCGTTTTTGTGACTTTTCCATAGTAGAGAAAAAAAATTGTATTGTTAAGACCGGTTCCTGTATTATGTGTGACACTGTTAAGCACATGTCACCTTTCTTTCTTATATGCTCCTATAAGCAACTCTAACAAATTACTGACGCGGGTTTTATGCCACTGGCCAGGCTTCTACATTTATACTTTCTATATTTGTTTTTTCGTGCCGACAAACGCGAGGATTGCTAGCAGACAGGCTTTATTAACAGAACTTTACTAAACGAGTGTGAGTCAGTTCTATGAATGAATGAATAAACGAATATACACTAAAATTTATTAACACCGTCCAGTAATGAAAATATATTAGAATAAGCCAAAGTACAACAGGCGGACTTATTGTCAGTAGCAAAACTCCCAGGCAATCTTAGAACAGAAAATTGGCAGATGCAAAATGGGTACAAGGAGTGTTTTAAACATATATTGGTCATAGTAATACCAATTAATCGACAAGTTTTAACCCAAATATTCGTAATAAATAATTGAGAAGTGAAGCCGTGTCGTTTGGGTTGGAAGGAGCAGAGCATCTCATTACCCTCATTCACGTGTTTATTAAAGAAATCGTACCGTTGATATAACAAAGTCACTTATGCTCATACGTCAAAAGTACTTTTAACACATTAAAGTTACAAAAATAATACGAACTACATGAAACAAATTATGTACATGTGAAATTTTACAACACCGAAAGTTGTCGATTAATTACGTTTGTAGATTAAATTTTTATTGAATTGATATTCAATTATTTTTTGTGAAATTACTCCACTAGTTTGTTATAATTATTAAAACAAAGATCGAACACTCAGAAAAAATTCCTTCGATCCGGTCGGATTTGAACCGACGTCTTCTTGCATACCGTGTCAGACGCTATACCAACTAAGCCACGGAACGAACCAACGGACCTCACGAATTTTTCTATGTGCTTGCGTCGTGTCTTTGTACTTGGTCTTTCAACGACTTTTTAGTCGTAGCGCCATCTATGAGAAATCTATTACAGATTTATCACCCTGTTAGTATCTTTACAGCTACCAGTCCTGGCGAGAGATGTCGCTATTCACTGTATTAATTAAATTTTTATTGAATTGATATGTGTTTTTATGTAATTCATACGTTTGTAGACTTTTTTTTATAATACTAGGTGACGGGACGATGAAGTCGTGCGCTAGGTGATAAGCGACACGCCTATGCATAACAGTTGCAGTGCCACTGAGAGGTTTAAATAGCAAAGATCTTAGGGTCACTGTAACTGCGCCCGGCACCCTGAGACATAAGTTGACAAGTCCCATGTGCTTGTAATTTCACCAGCACCCTTACCCTTCCCAATCCGAAGCGCAGTAATGTTCACATTACTGCTTGGTGGCAGAAATAGGTATGGGGGCAGTACTTCCCTGCACGAACTCTTTCACAAGGAGGTGTACTGCTACTCGACTTTTTAGACCTCTCTCTTGAAAAGTCGTTATTTTGCAGATATGACCTTATTACACCAAGAGCGCGATATTACCATACAGCAATGTATGCGATGTATGTTGTCAAAAATTATTTTTTTATTTACCTTTATTTACCTTTGGAAAAAAAATACAAGGAAACAAATGTGTATGGGAGAAAGGGCGAAAACAAGTTGAGAAAGTACAAGTCGTTTGATGTAATCTAGAGTAAGTATGGGAGAAAAGGCGAAAACAAGTTGAGAAAGTACAAGTCGTTTGATGTAATCTAGAGTAAACAAGAAAACGTCTTGATAATAAGTTGTTGAATAAATACGTATTGAATTGTTACATCGCGTTTACCACCGTTTTGTAATGTTAGTAACGTCGAATAAGTTCAGGGAATTTCATACCCGGGTAGCAGATATGGCAAAAAGTAAAAACACTTTTTTCGTGTGTTGGATTTCATCCGAATCCAACGTTGGCAGTCAAATGCAAAAGAACCGTATTCCCCTATGAACAGAGAATCCAATATTCTTTTGTGAAATCGGTTGCAGCGGGCACGTCAGGACATTTTTACTCTAATTTTTGTTACAGCGTGATATATATCGTCCCATTAAATCGTTTTTGCGCGAGTTTTGTCGAAATGTAAATAGTGTTGTAACGAATTTTATTGTATATTATAGAGGTTGTATACCGAATTTTCGAAAAAGAGCGTAGCGGAATAGCCGAATCTTCGGTCTAATTAACGCACGTACGAAAATTGGCACAAAAAATACCACTTATTAACTTCAGTTATGATAAAGAAAAAAAAAATCCTTAATTATTACCAATCGTCTGTTAAATTTCGAAAAAGAATTCGTTAGGGCCTACGCACACGGCGTATTTTATACGCGCACAAGAGGCGCGTTTCACGAACGCGGTTTGAACGCGCGTTTACGGCGCCGAAGATGTTCTAAAAGCAGATTGTTGCGTTTGTATCGAATCAAACATCGCTTTGCAAGACTGAGGAAAGGGGCAGGTGAGGGGCGCGCGCTCACACCATCGCGCCATATAATTACGGCGCCGTAAACGCGCGTCATCTGCGCGTATACGCGCCGCAGACGCGCTGTAGTGTATCGATTCAAACGCACGCAAACATCGCGTTGCAAGCAAGAAGCTCATATACTCCACTGGAATTTACACTCTGAATTTTATGTAGTTGCTTCGTTTAAAAAAATAACTGAAATTAACAAACAAAACTAAAATTAAATCTATCTTTTATCGAAATGCGCGATACACACGCGCGTTTACAGCACGTTTATGGCGCGTATGAATTTGTGAACGTGTGCAAAGGTTTACTGGTTACGACTGAAACTCGTTTGAATCGTGTTAACGCGCGTCATTAGCGCGTCGTCAGCGCATCCTTTGCACGTCGTCTGCGCGTATAAAATACGCCGTGTGAATAGGCCCTTACTCCGTATTTGGATGAAATCTCTTTTTAATTTTCAAGCGCAATGTTGAGCAATTAAAGCGTAAAATATAATTTTTATATTTTTTATTAAAAACTTTTTTTTATTTTTTATTTACAAAATAAAGGCACAATCATAGATTGCCATATAATTAAATCTAGTAATTTTGTTTCTTGTGCCTACTCAAAAGTTTACATTAACAGAGGTACGAGATTTACGAATTTAGCCGACGCATTATTATTATTCAAAAACTTAATTTTGAAGTTTATAATTTAAATTTAGATTGCCATGTAATTATATCTAGTAATTCTGTTTTCTTGTGCCTACTCAAAAGTTTACGTTAACGGAGGTATGAGGTTTACGAATTTAGCCGACGAATTATTATTATTCAATACCTCAATTTTGAAACTTCATAAGTAGGTGTAGTTTTAATTTGTTATGTTACCTTTTTTATTTCTTAGAATAATAACTTAGTTATGTTACATTTCCTGCGATTATTTTGATAAAGAAGCGAAAAACTACGCTTTCACGAATTTACAATGTATGTTTAGCATTCATAAAATGTATATGATAATTTATTGCTTTATTAATTTCTTCCTCCTGTTTTAAGGTATTAGGCCGAATAGCAAAAAACCGCCCGATTAAGCCGTATACCGAATAGTAACCGCATATTCGTTGTAACTAAACTTATACACAACTGTATGAGTATTTAAACATTGTTTAAAATCGTGTAAAAAATATTTCACCCCTATTTTACCATTTGCAACAATATTGATAGTACGTTTCATATTTGTAAGTTCAAGGAATAAGATTTTTCATTTTTCAAACATTTTTATCCTTTTTCACCCTCATAGGGGTTGCATTTCGAAAAATCCGTTCTTAGTAACTAAATAAAAGTAACGTACCGAAGTTTTCACGCTACTAGGACTTATAGTTTTGGCTTTGCGCACATCTACCTGTGAATTGCTCTGGACCCTACTACTTATTCAAAACAAAATGTGTAATTAGTGCGTATAATGGAATTATTTTTATTTAGACCTTATAATTAGTTATCCACTTATCAAAGAGAATAGAAAATTGATTGGTTCAATCGATCAATTCAATAATTTTTTGAACTTTCTAGTCCTGTGTTTTCACTTCCATCATTTTTGAGGTACGACATTGTTTGGTTAGAGCGATATAAAGCTTGTCAGATACACTAAAAAGTCAAAGCGATTGAAATAAAAAGATATTATTAAGGGGATAATGTAAGCTGTTTCTATTTGAGCTTATTAAGCAGAGTATTTACAGCAAAAACTTTGATTAAGTCACGAATTTAACCACGTCGTGATTGATTCCATCAAGTATCTTCATAGGCTGGCATGATTACACCATGAATCCATGATAGAAGTACTAGCCAAACAAACACACCAAACTGTTGTGCTGGGGCCGCACTTGCGTCTATCGTCACGAAGCAATGCATACCGAAGCTTCGTATATTTTGCTAGCTAAAAGTTATGATGTGATCCCATTAGCGGCTTCGTAATTTTGAACGAATTATCGTGTTAAGGTGCTTTTCCACCTGAGAGGGGAGCGAAGACAAGGCGAGAGGAGGATTGAAATTTGTTTGACATAATTTCAATTCTCTTCTAGCTCATCTTCGGTAAAAATGGTCTGGATTAACGAAGACGAGTGAGGCGAGAACTGAAATATTTGTTGATGTAATTTTGAACCGTATTGCTGCGTACATAGAGTATAACACAGTGCAATAGAGACACAATTTCTCACGCGTGATTGAGTGGGCTTTGGCTGTTAATATAAATCGCGAAATTGTGAGGAACGCACGATTTGAGGTTAAAAAAAGGTTTTATCTGATTCCTCTTCTGTTAACATTTTTAATAATAATAACTTGGACATGTTACTTCAGCCGCGTGTTTATCGCTAGATGAACTGAACAGCACTGAATCTTCATTATCCACAACCACAGCTCGAAATCGCGCGAGAACGCGGTGGCTCGCGCCAGCTATTAATGGCAATTTTTGGTGGAAATAGGCCGGAGAGATTTCAATTCTCGACTCTGCCTTTCTCGATTCTCGCATCTGGTCTCGCGAGTGGAAAACCACCTTGACAATCCAAAACAGAACTTTTATCAGATGTTTATAACTTTCGCGATGGAACAGGCGCGTGCTTGTATTGCTTGGCGGGCGCTTGGATCTTAGCAGTTTTGTGTTAAATGTGTAATTACGAAACCAAACACAAGCCGTGTTTGGAACTATTTCGTTGAGATCTTTATAGGAATGACACTTTCGCTTCCGTTTCTGCTAAGATTCACGTTTGACAAGTGTTTCGTTGTCGCTGTACATTATGACAGTTCCGTTGCATCACTAACTTGTACGCAGCCCGAACATTCGCGCCGACAGCCGATAATGGTTGGTTACACCTGCGTGTATGCTATCATTGTGCGAAGGTTCATGACGATAGACAAAAGTGCAGCTCCATCATGGACCTTAGACAACATCTGCAGCTGTTAACTCGCGTATGTTATTTACATACGTATAACAACCAATAAGATGAGATTATTTTTAATAAGTGAATGAGGAATTGTCACTAATACTTAATCCTATTGATTGTTATTAAAAGACATTTATTGGATAATAAGTATCACTAAGCTTCACACACCAAGAGCAGCGCGGTTAAACAGAAATATAACTGCGCGTTTGCCGAAGTTATACAATATTATATAGAAATCGCACCGCCATGCGCTCGGTGTGTAGAGCTCGTAAGGAGAACAACTTACCATAATTGAGGGTTGAATGGAGATGTGCAGATGCGGTGGATGCATCTGCATGTAGTGGTGCATGTGGTGATGGACATGTGGGCCCTCACTGGAACCATTCACAAAACTTAAGTCTTGTATTGAATTTTAAGGCTAAAATTGCGTATATAATAAAAATTATGCAGTAGTTTGTAGCACACTTGAATACAGACCTTTTCGGAAAAAAAAAATCCATTACCGCCACACCCAGGTAAAGCAGCAATCTAAAATACAGGGGAGTCGCTCGAGGTACGACGCCTGCATTTATCCCTTAGTCGCCTACCACGACACCCACAAGAAGCTATGATGTCTATGAAACTACGAACCAGACTCCAACACGCATTAGTGTATAGCATAATTATTTATTGTATAATATGTATTGTATTATTGCCTGTTGTATTTTGATATCGATAACACAGATAAGGTAACTTATAGAATTTTAAGAGGAGTTCATTCTTTCACTACATTAAGGTGCTGCAAATATATACCCGGAAGTGCACGTAAGTGACCAGACTATAATCTTTGCACATTTATCCCGGAATTCATATTACAGTATAAATGCGCATAAAATTTCTTTTTTTACTGTTTATTTTCTAAACATTCCAAAATACAGGTCTCATGTTTATTTTTTAAAGCTAATGTATTTAAATACGTCAGTACCTATAGAATCAAAATTGCAATATTATTTTTGAGACAATAATTTGTAACAAATAGGTACTTAATAGCAAATAATAATTTGTCGCCAATATATTCAAATTTCAATAAACAATAGGCATCAGTTCCGAGAAGTCCCGGGTTTTATAGCAGGGAATGTCCACATTATTCTTTAGTTTAGCTAAATTAACTCTCTCAATTCCAATCACTGATTATAATATATATAAATTTTTGAGGAAAATTTTTATTAATGAACTAAAGGGCCAGGCCGTGTGTATAATGGTACGTTAACACGTAGACATTAAGATAACTTTGTAGTATCATATCTCTATATTTAAGTACTGAGTGACACTCTAGTACTAAGTAAAAAACATGTATTTTATTATTTCACCAAAGACGGTAATTTTGGATTTGATCTTCAATAAAAAGTCGTCCTGTTCTTGTATACTGATCTAGCTAAATTGGAATACAATGGTGCATATGAGATTTGAAAGCGTTCGGAGTTGTAGGTTCTATATCCACCCACATCTGATGTATGAGCGTGAAAACGTGGAGTTGTGGGTACAAGCCTATCTATTTATACACAAAGTCTGCGTGCATACAGGCAGTCAGGTCTCTGCAACTAGCATTTTCAACCCGTCGCTAAAGGTGTTAACTTACAACATCATAGGGGCCGGAGCACGGAGCCCTGGAGGCAGGGACGCCATGTCACGCTGCTCGAACTCATCTGGGAACTGCAAGCAGATGTAAAGTTTTTCAACATTCGTCTTTTCCTCCACTATACATACAAATGCAGTGTAAACTCCTCACGACGAAATGTAATGTATAAAAGTAACCATCGCAATGATATATCTCCTTTAGTTGTTTGTAAGTTGTAGCCCTATAACCCGGACAGTGATCACATGTAATGAAGCGGCTGCTCGCAATAACAAAAATAAACGTCATTATAATAAACATTGACAAATATTTTCAATTGATTAGTGATGCGACGAATACGAATATCCATATTAGCTGAATATCGGAACGGTATACCAAGTTAAAATTATTTGCAAATACTTGCTGAGTATTCAGACGTATTTACTCCCCAAAACCTTTTTTTAAAGTTGATATGTTCCCCTTATGGCTTCTTACAAACTTTTATAGAAAACAAGACATCGGTATAAGTCTTATTATTACTCATAAAATACCAAAATCAAAATGCTATGCAGTGCTTCCAGTTACTTACTAGCAATATTCTGATATAGCATACGCTGAAAGGGGCATCTTTCTAATGTATCATTTTTGCAGACTGGTAAAAATACATTTCGACTAATAATGGTATTAAGAAAAGGTTTTGTCGTTCACCTATCAACCATTTAAAATATCGCTAGCCCTTAACTAGGCACCCTGTATTTCTAATAATAAAATGCCTAGCAGTAATTTTTCACTAACAACAAGTTCTCGTATTCGTGTAAATAAAGTAGTATTCGATGCATCTCTAACATTTATTACCTGTAAGTTCATTAAAGCTCGAACAATATCCTTTTGAAGGCAATAAACAGAAGTTTTCGTAAGCAGCTGCGGCTCTTTAGTTTATTTTACAAAGTGGGTTATGTAGTGTGGACGAATTAACAAAAGTTGATGTGACGTGTACAGGCTGTCACTATTTATCCAATGATATAATGACAAACCTGCGTTATATAGGCGCCTCAAAATGTTCTATTGATTTTTCTACATGAAAAAAATCGATTTTTAGTAAGCTCTAGCTATTGAGCCTGGCGAGAGCAAGGATTAAGATGACCACTACAAGCAACACCTATTAAACGCGAACAAAATCAACGACAGCTGCCCCCCGCTTTTCCCGCGCTTTTCCCCGTATAATTGAACAAATGTGAGCAAACGAAAATGGAGGCGTTTTTGGGTGATACTATGCAACGAAGTTGTAACTGCGACCTTGTACAAACAAACGCTCACGTGTATTGTTCACATCAACTCTTATCAATTGAAGAGAATTCATGATTGGTACTCTTGTCTTTTTTACAACGAAAACTGCCTTCAACAAAAGAACTTAAGTCAGTTTGAGCATCGTAAAACCTCTTTTCAGTTATACCCTAACCCAAATTATTTACATGACGACTAACGCATAATGGTATAGTAAAGAAGAATGTTAGATTTGTAGGCGTGTTCCTAAGATGCCCCTTGAAAGTATTTAATTTTTTTTTCTCACAATTACTTATCGCTCTAAGCAGTGTCCTCAGCAAGTGAAAGGGAAAATAAAGAAAAAGAAATATTAATGTGAGTTTTATCTTCAAATGGACCATCAAAGGAACTACTGAGAAAATTGTGTATTTATTTTTCGCAACTAGCAATCGAACTGGTGAATTTCAAGTTAAAAACATTGTATCAAACATAAGTTATGTGAAGCGTATTGCAAAATGCAGTCTGTATTAAGCTACCATATAACTACTAACCTTTCTATTCGTTATTCACATAGTCTGCTAACACGATCAGTTCTACACTGGAAAGGAAAACGTCTAAGATGCATTTGGAAAATATTACAAGAGAGCGATTTAAAGCAAGTTTCTTAATAAAAAAGTCTTAACTCTAATTTTATTTTTTTTATCTGGAAAAGCTGAAAATTTCTAGTTTTCCATATAACAAATAAATATATTTTTTTTCTTAAAAAAGAATCTTTAAATTGCTCTCCTGTAATATTTTCCAAATGCACGTTAGACATTTTACCTTTCTAGTGTCTAGTTGTCTAAGACAATATTTTCAAATACAGCAGTTTGGTACATAGGATTTTGATTGTAGAGATTATTCCATTTAGATGCTGTCAAAGTTTGTTAGTGAGTAAAATTGTTACATTATTACAAATTTAACGTTTTAACAGTAGAACATTACTGCAGAGAACACGAAATAAGTAATTACTGGACGAGTGTGGGCCTGAAGGCCGTATCGCAATACCTTACTATCCTAATAGTCCAGCAATCGCTATTTCATTTATGGAATATAGCGAATTACAAAATGAATTTGTATAAAATACTTAGTTAACAAATAATAATAATATCCGCCAAATCAGCTGTACTACTTATACTTATCTGCACTATATTTAAAAACGACTAACAACTTCACGGGGCTATTGTAATCCCACATGTTTAATGGTTTAGTTCATATTATCTATAAATTTAGCAATTTTCTTTAAAAATATTTCGCCAGTTTAAAAAAAACTAATTATGGCGTGTGTCGCCAATTTGTGTTTCCTTTCACTTATCTCTCCGTCTACGATAAATGTACATTTATGTAAAAGTGACAAGTGGCATGAAAAATGACATATAACATTTTGTTGAAATCTATATTATTTATGCCAACGTAAAAAAAACTTGTTGCTAGTTAAAAAACAAGCTAATGATACTCTTGACGCTATACAGGGTGGAAAAAATAAAAAATATGAAGGGGAATTTAAATTTTACATTTGACTAATTTTACCTAACACTTTTATTTTCTTAAAATGCTGCATTCACACATTTTTTTAAGAATTCTTCTTCAGTTGGTTTCTTTACTTTTCTTCGTAACTTCTTTAGTTGGTTCGATTCTCGACGATTATTGCATATTAACGTATTGTACCTCAACCCTTAACTCTTCTACAGTGTCATTCTTTTCTGTCTTTTTGATAATAAATGTATTATTATTATTGTTAAGAGGTTTAGTTTAGGGTAGTGGTCTAGACTTTCACTTCTTTTCACTAAAATTAAGTAATTTTGTATTGTACTAACCATAGCACGTAAGAAAAATTTACTCTATTACTAACATTATTATGGATCATGGTCCGAAATAAACAATTCTATTCTATTCTATTATATTCTAAAATATTTTTTTCAAAGCCCATAATAATATTCAGATGTGTAGAGTAAAAAAATTATAACGTGTATTTTAGTTGTTAACAATAAACAATCTTTAATGAGAGTTGTTATGTACTAATAAGATTTCATGAAGGTATTCAATTGTAAGACCCAATGTTTACTGGAGAGATTATTATTATTATGATTCTTATCTTTGATGATATCGATTAGCACAATAAAATAGAGAGTTCATTTTTTTGCATTTTTAGTTGGTACGACTACCGGTAAACTTTAAAAATAAAATATTAATGCATTTATTCATTTTAAGAAAAATAAAAGAATGTTTCCTTTATTGATTTGTTTTCATTTTTGTGAAATAATTCCACTAGTTTAATATAACTATTAAATAAAAGGTTCTAACACAAAGAAAATTTCTAACGATCCAACAGAACTTTCGATCGATGTTTGTATTTAATAATTAATTTTTCCTTTAATTAAAATTAGCTATCTTAAGCATTTAAGGTAGTCCTCTTGATGTCCCATTGTTTTGTTCCACCTTGTAGAAGTACCAGTTTTCAAACTTAATACGTATAAAAAATATTTTTATTTTCGAACACAAATATGAGTATAATTACATGCAAGGTTGTAACCTTGTATTACGTATGAAAATAGTTGTCTAAAAAGGTCTCGCTCTGCTATAACCAGTAAGTAAAAGACAAAGTGAAGTGAAAGTTAAAAAAGTTAACAAAAATTACAAAACTAAACCTCTTAACAATAATAATAATACATTTATTATCATTTAGAGTGTATATTTTAGATTCTCGCCTCTCCCATAGACTATGACTATAGCCTAAAAGGTGAAATTTGAATTTTTAATGGGGGAATTTTTAGTGGAGCGATGGCGCCAGACAATGACAGCCAGGGACAGGGACTCAAGTTCAAGAATAGGATACATTTATGTATCGAGCAGAACCTAGCTGTATCCAACCTACCAACCAACACATAATAACCCTGTTTGCAAGTAACATATTTGAGGACAACAATTATTTCAGTGGAGGTCACATCCCTTACGTCGGATATTACTGATCTGGAATTACCGCTAGGGGTGCACAATATTAGGGGGAGGACGAATAAAATATTTTTGAAAATCCTGGGCCTTGGAGCGCCTTAAATTTAAATCCGACTCTGGGTGATCTCGGGCACCAGATTATTATTATAATAGTACAATATATTGTAAATAAAATGTTATATACAATGTTGTTTTTGCTTATACAATACAATTGCAGTAACCGTGCTGAATCCAAACGTCATTGACTTGCACTACACGTGACACAGGTACCGGCAACCATTTGAACAATAACACATGCGCAGAAAATATGCATTTTAGATCTATTTGGTGGTAGAAACGGAGGAGAGCATCGTATCGAGCGCGTAATTGGTAGATCATCAGTGGACCTTGCGTATTGAGTCTACGTTCTGCTGACATCGCGCAAACGTTCTAGTTTCTCACGAAATACTAGTTTTTAAACAACTAGTTTTTGCGATAATCCGATAATCTGCATAAATTACAATATTCGCATACATATCTGTCTCCGCATTGATCGATGCAGATATTCATTACGGATATTCTCATAGTCACATTACCTAAAGAGCCGGGAGTTAAGCCACGCTGAAATAATTTACAAACCATCCAAAAACAGTGGTTCTTACCTTTTACAGTATTCCAGTATGGTTTACATGGGTAGATTGATTATTGTGTAGGTCGATTTTCTTGTTGATATAAATGTCACCAAATCAAAAAAAAATCAAAATCAATAAAGCTTTTTTGTGCACTTTTTCACGATTTTTAAATAGATTAAATCAGCATCTGTATCAACATCCGCTGATGTTATGGTTAAAAAATCCACATTCGCATGAGCGCCCACTGATGTGTAAAAAACCTGGATTAGCACAAGCGATTTAAATTACTTCCCTTCCGTGTCGCATAGCCGTGGTACACTGTATATAGGTGGGCATACTGAAAGTTCCTGGCCTGGCCTCTTATAAAAAAGAAACTAGAAAAAAAACTAAATTTGAAAAAGGAACTCTCTGGGAGTAACTTACTTATTATTTTACGAGACTGTCATTTTGATTTTTCATTGTGAGTCGTTTTGAAAATTATGAGTCGCCATTGCAATAAATTTAAGTCGTGAAAATTTTCGCTACATGATTTGCTACGATTTTCGATGTAGCTTAAGTCAACAAGACAATTGTCAGAACTTTAATGCTTTCGGTGATGAAGTCCCATGTCGTAGCTCTGTCTATTCGTAGTTCAGCGAATTTGTCGTCCTTCACCACGACAACGCGTCTGCACATTCCGGTAAGGTAAAAAAAGCGTATTTGAAGGCCTCAAATGTGGAGCTGATGGCCCACCCGCCATACAGCCCACTATGCGACTTCTTTTTTTTTTTTCAAAAAATCAAAGATAACCTTAGAGGTTACCGATTTACAAGTCCGAAAGCGGCGAATGCGTACACGAAGCCGTCGAAGAAGTCCATGCGGAAAACTGGACCCACTGCTTTTCACACGGTTCCAACGAATGCAAAAGTGTCAATAAGGGAGGGCTATATATGAGATATACTTTGAAAAACATAATATCTGGTCTTACTTATTAGAATCCAGAAACTTTCCGCATAGGTACCTTAACGAAAATGACAATTGATGGACTCGTGTTTCACCAGACTAATGTTCTCTGCAATAATATACTATATAACCACAGAGCAGGGCAAAATAGTTTTTTAGCAGGAAAATTTCACCACAAACCGTTTCATTCTGCTAGTGAATGTTGTTAGTTATTTCAATTTTTAGCATCATGCGCATGCATTGATTTCTAAATGATTTTTATAAAAACTTTGTCACTCTTCAATGTTATAGTTATAATAATTGGCCAAAAAATTTAATATTCAAAAATGTTCTCCAAAAAAAACAACTTCACCTTGGCAGCAAAAGTTTTTTTTTTGTTCTGTTAAAATAACATCACACAACTACTGCACCTTGGCTAATTACTATAATTGTCAGTTAAACGAAAGAGAGGAAGGTAGTTATAATAAAATATTGAAACAAATGTGGTGAAAATGTTAGCAAGGAATGAAAATCGGTAAAAACATAGATAAATGGCATGGTGAAACGTTCGAACCATTATAGGACGGTAGGTACTGACAGCGAGCACAGCCGTTGGGGGCGGCACGGTGTAGGCGGGAGGGAAATGGGCGAATCCGCCGAAGCTCGCGCTCATCTCGCCCATCATGCTGCGCCGCTGCACCTCCTGCATTATTCACCAATCAACACACATTCGGTACGTGTTTACAGCGTTTAGTACCTTGCCACTTCAGAGCACGGGTCTTCTCCGAAGAGAGAGTTTTGAGCAACTTCGCCACATTAAACCAATCCCCATTCGGAGACTTTACACTTTACCGATATGCGGATTTCGTCACGATGTTTTCCTTTGGTAATTCGAAAACAGTGTACAACAGTGGGAGTCGAACCCAGGATCTCCTACGTAGTCCTAAATATATAAGCATTTACACTGCAGTGAATTGGAAGTTTGTCGGTAACTAAAGTGTAGGATCAAAGTTAATAAGTTTTTTTAGTAAGCGAGAATTTACAAGCATGTGCTGCTGACGCTGCCACAGTCGCTCGTGCACCAGGTACGGCGGCGCGATTGACATGCACTCACGGCGACGATCCGGCACTGTAACATGACATAAGACATACTTTCAGGAAACAGAAAAAGAAAAAGAAAAAGATCAATAAGTAATCGTATAAAACAAGAAATGCAAGATACGCTTCGGCTGACTGCAAAATAATGACACAGGACGCTGTGTGTCTCAAAAAACCAATTATTTATAAGAAATTCACTGACACTAACTTTATTAACATGCATTTGACGCACTCATCTCGCAATCTGGAGCAAACGTTACCGTTCAGTAATTTAAAATCAAATCTCATTCAAACGAAGGAGGCTTGCCCAAGTCCGGTCGGATTCGAACCGACGTCTTCTAGCAAACCGTGGCAGACGTTATGCCCACTAAGTATGGAACGACCCAGCGGACCTCACGAATTTTTTTAAGTGCTTGTTTGTCGGATCTTCGTGTCTGGGTTTTAAGACTTTTTAGCTGTAGCGCCATCTGTCAGAAATCTATGAAAGTATTTTGTCGCCCTTAGCTTGGCTTAGCTTAGTTGGCATAGCGTCTGACACGATTTGCTAGAAAATGTCGGTTCGAATCTGGCCGGATCAAAGGAATTTTTTCTAAGTGTTCGACTTTTGTATTAATAATTATAACAAACTAGTGGAGTAATTTCATAAAAAATAATTAAGTAATATGGTGGTGAAATATCCTGGCATTCAATAAAACTTAATTACAAGTATTAAAGTGATATCTCTAGTCAGCAACTGGTAGCTGTAAAGGTACCTCCCTGAGAAAAGAAGAAACTTTCATAGATTTCTCATAGATGGCGCTAGGACAAAAATGTCATCAATTGAATATCATGATGGTGAAACATCCTGACATTAATAAACACTTAAATAGATTGTAATTTTATGAGTATCTACTTGTATTGACAACCCCTCCAATGTTGTGATTAATTTTTATAATGAGATTACATAATTCGTAATGTAACACAATTTATTTTGCTTACTACATATCTGTTGTATTACGTTGGAGTGTAGTTGCAGCAAACCTGGTTGCCTTCCTGGTATGATTGTTATTGATGTGTTGTGTTAATTATGGCAACGTAGTAAAGTAGTACATATCTACTATCGAAATCGATTCTACTTTAGCATGGCAGTCTGTCTTAAACGTAGTAAAAATAAAGACTAAACGTTTTGAGCAACCATTTTGTATTATTTGTAGAATGTAAGGATGCTATACCAAGCGACCTGTACTTACAGTGAGTGTGTGGCTGTACGGGATGGGTGTGATGCGAATGTGGGTGGTGCGTGTGATGCGGTGCGCAGCAACAGCCACGGCAAGCCACCATGCACCCACCCACGCGGACCCTGTGACAACAAACATTCGGCAATCAAGCTCAAATTTCCGTTTCCTTTGAACGGGCCTTGTTCTCTGAATTGGTGATAAAAATGCCTTGTCACGCTCGGAATAATTTGGACAGAGTCTAACCTCTTACTTTTCACAAAATACTAAAACATTGATAGATTTTCTTATCCGAGTTAGATATAAAATAGTGCACAAAACCGCACCGAGTGATATTGCAATTAGAGAATGTGAAATTATCAAGATAAAAACTGGACTAAGTATATGACAATAAATCTAAATCGTGCGTTTTACTTACAATTTTTAACCGGCTTCGAGGTTCTCAATTCGACAGTATCTTTTTTTTGTATGTATGTTACGCGATAACTCCGGTATTTGTGAACCGATTTTCATCTTTCTTTATTTGTTGGAAAGGGGGTACTTCCATAGTGGTCCCATTTCATTTTGAAGAAAATCATCCACCTCTAAGGGTGGCTGTTCACGCATGAACATTAATTTTTATAAATAGCGCCTAAATTTTAGTTAAGGAGTAATTATTTTAATTGTTGATTTTGCTATTTCTCTAATTCGAGGCGTTTTTCTCTCAATATACTTTGAGTAGTGAGAACCGATTTTTATTATCTCCAGTGTCAAGTCCTGTATAGTGGCGAACTAGGAGATATTTCAATAAAACTTAGCAAATAGACGTAATTCCACCTACTTATACTTTTGAGGTCGGTTTTTTAGTACTCTGTACTGAGATTATGTATATCAGTTTAGCGCGGCACATCAATAAAAAGCCTTGTTGGTTAAAAGAAATAATAATATTTTTTTTATTGAGGCACTAAAACGAGTCTGTTACTCCGAGGGTTTACATTGGCTTTTAGTCTTGAGGTGAAAAATCATGAATTAAAATTCAGAAAATTTCGCAGTATCTTTTTTCAACCAGACAGACACATCAAACGCAACAAAACGTCACGATTAGACGTGTGTAGATTGAGTGAGCGCCCTCTGAAAGAAGTTTAGTATATATTAGTCATTTAGTAGAAGTTCTAAAACAATTGTAGAAATCAATCTTTCTATTTGTAAAAATATATACAAAACAAAAGAAAAATAACTTAATATGTGTTCACTTAGTACTCACAGAGGGCCAATCAGATCTACGTTAGTTTGTAGTTATATTATTGTATTATTTTTTAGTAGTAGTTTTGTTAAACTATATTCTTTAATAATTACACATCCATTAGTGTCTTTTTAAAATTTTTACAAAAACGTTTTTTATGCTCACTCAAGGAACGATTTCCTAAGAATCAACTAAGAGATATAAATTTCGTTTCTGTCTAGTTTTAGTAAACGTTATAAATGATTTTGTAAAATATAAAACAAGCCACTAATGTAGAATGTTTTTGAATAATAATTTTTTGAAGTGCTCACTCATTCCTCGCAACAAACGTCCATATCTTTAGATTTGCAAGTGTGACAGATAAATATAATAAGAATATTTATAATAAGGTAATTGGAAGAGTTTTACTAGTAATTAACTACTAAATATGTGCCATTTCAGATTTCGTTTTTATTGATTAATTAAAAAGAGACTCGTTTTTCATTTTATGTATGAACGTCTATAATGTTAGGTGACCCACATTATGAAAATGCCCTCCATAATCTCAGTACAGAGTACTAAAGAAACCGACCTCAAAAGTTCGTGGAATTACATCTATTTGCCAAGTTTTATTGAAATTGGCTACCGGAAAGTGCGCAAAACACTTAGTTCATCCCCTAGTTCGCTAATACAAATTGGTGCTCACTGCTTAGAGTTATAGAGAGCAAAACGCCTTCAATGGTAGCATAGCAAAATCAATTAATAAGATAATTGCTCCTTATAAAATTTAGGCGCTATTTAACCGCTGCTAAACAGAGCGGGCGGTGACGACGTAAACATATTTTATTTTTGAAGCGAAATTAGTGAGTATGCACTAGTTAGGTTACGGGCTGGTTATATGCAATGGATATTGTAGAGATAGTATTATGACCTCGCATTATAAATAACATTTCAAATCGATATAATGGAGTTAATATGACGTGTTCACACCTACGCTTACCTGTAAGTAATAATGTTAGTGGGTACACATATTTGCGCTAAGGAGATGTAGATTTGAATGAATCCTACGTAAAATACGTACGGTACAATATTCAACAAAAAAATTCAGTGCATTCTTTTTGGTACGGAAAGTAAAAACCATTTTCAGTCTAGAATAGGGCAGCGATTCTCTTTGTTAAATTGTGAAACAACGTCAAATGTCAAATGGTGACTAGAGACTGATACACACTGGTACAGTACCTGGTTCGTAGCAAATGTTGTGGCGGCGGTTGTCCGTGGTAGATGGGCGGTTCAGCGACACGCGCACGCTCGAACGCCGGCCGTGCGGGCGATTCCTGTGCTGACGGTGGCGTCTCCTCGAACTCCCGCCTCGGGGACTCAGTCAGGTCTATCACCACCCGCTAAGAAAAACAAGTTGCATAAGAACTACTGTTTATTCACGAAAACTAAAAATACCGCTCAATTGCATTTTAAATTCATGTGAAGTCCCAATTCATATTCACATAACCTTGTGTCCATTTTCTTAACCTGGTGTCCATTTTCTTATTTGAAGAGAGAGTGCAATCGCGTATTAACAGTATGCTTGACGTTACAACGACTTTGTATTATTCGTACTTACGGTAAGCAGAATAGAGTTGAAATTAAATCTATTCCAGGACGTTCACTCTACATAGTTCAAAGTTGAACTAAGTTGCCACATCCTTGAGATATTTTTAATCAGAGATACGAGGTGTTGCTATTAAATAACGAGACTAACCCTGTAAAAAAATTATTTTGATTTCATACATATTTGCTTTCCCTTCAATGTACACCCCTCCTCTATCCCTACAGCGCTCCATGCGAATCTTCCATTGTTCGAAACAATGCTGGAGGTCTTCTTCTGTCAATCCTCCAGGACGCGTGCCGTTGTCATTTTCACAGCTTTAACGGTCTCAAAACTTGTTCCTTTTAAAGCAGATTTTACCTTAGAAAACGATAGAAGTAGCACGGCGCAAGATCCGGCGAATAAGGCGGATGGTCTAACATAGAAACCTCTGCGGATTCTTTATCAATCCTTACAGTTCCAGCAATCGCATGAATACCGAACCGACGATCAGTTTACCGATTTTTTTGATATTTTTCGTAACGTAAGGTTCAGTTTTTAATTTAAAAACATTTGCAGTTAGCACCCATTTAATCTGTATAAAATTAATAAAGCTTGTATTAATAGTAATTGTAGTGTCTATATCGAACTATATTTGATTTTGGCTAAAGTGTATTTTGCGATGTTTTTTATTGGACGTTTCCGGTCTTAATCATATATTTTTTAACGTGGAAGGGGGACCGGGACCGGGCGTGGATCATGTTTTACGTATTCTCGGCCATCTTGAAAACGTTTAAGCCCCTAAAAATCACGTGCACATTGCCATACACTTCTTTCAATAGTTTTTTCCAAGTTTCATGTGAATTTTCACAACAATTCGAAGTAATTTAATTACTATTTTCCCTGCGAAACAAATAAAAACTTTAACGCGTACGAAGCTTACGGCTATACTGCTTTGTTTACAGAAGCGAGAGGCGTAGCATTCGAAAGAGAAGGTTTCATTATAAATACCTGTCGGTCACTGACGCTTGGCGCATACGCACTTCTACTGTAGCAGCGGTAGTCTCGTTATTTAATAGCCATATCTCGTATTACAACTTCAGAGAGTAATGTAAAATGGAACTCAGTTTTGGGGAAGCGTAAGGTTCAGTTTTAAATTTAAAAAAAATTGCAGTTAGCACCCATTTAATCTGTACTAAATTAAGAAAGCTTGTATTAATAGTAATTGTAGTGTCTAACTAACAATATTTGATTATGACTAAAGTGTATTTTGCGAAGTTTTTTTCTTGGCTAGCAATCGGAATGTTTTCAGTCTTCATATTTAATCATATATTTTTGCAAAGCACAGCTCAGGTAAAAATAATAATTGATTGCTAGAGAAGTATGTCTCTTTCGGTACAATTATTGAACTTGTATCGACTTTAGACGCACATCGTGTGATGTCTCAACACGAGAAAGCCTCCACTGAATTTAACCAAAGTCAGAAGTCATTTACGCAAATACTACATTGAAATAAATAAGCATAAGCAGGGAACACTGAAAGTTTGTTCCATTTGTCTATTCAAAAAAATTCGCTGAGCAGCTCATAATCAACATTAAAAGTTGCGATAGCGATTTACAATAAAATTATTCACTAACGTCATTTTAATGTTACTTTTAACAATTCACTCAATATAATTTTAAATTACTTGTGTATTTCACTCGCAGACAGTCGCCAGATTCCACAAGCCATTTAGTTAGCAAATACATTACATAGGTCATTACTTTCATTGTCGTCATTTAAACTCGCAATGTGTAGTTAGTTCATTGGCCTCCAATCCGAACGGGCTTGGATCGTTTTTCTGTTAAAATAATACATTTTGTAAAGGTACCGTGACAAAACTTACAACTGAACCACCAAAATTTTAAAGGGTTTCTCTATAGAATTTGACATTTTACTCTAAACTTCCAAACGACACCAAATTTTTAATGACCCAGGTCACACAAAAGGTAATGTGAGCGATAACAAAGAAAGCAACTTGGGGGGCACTATCTACCTAGAACACTCAGATCAAATCCGATTCAGAAAAGTTAGTTTCATAATCAGAAATTAATTATTAATTACCCCAAACCAGTCAACAAACAGAGGAGTTGAGCCATCTATCGTCATAACGTGAAATATTATGTGTCATATAGTACAAAAATGAACAGAAAATAAGTACGTAAATCGTAAGGCCGGACCAAATTATGCAGAGCGTTCGCAATAACCTGCCGTAATTCAATCCTTTCCCGACCAATTGATGATCGTAATACAATGTCTGAGACAAATTGAAATAATCGTGTTAAGTGTCTTGCTATAATGAGGTTTGATGATAATAATAACAACCAAGGGGACAATACTTCTATCGCATTGGTAAAATTTTGTACATTATAATGAATGGTTCATTAAATCAAGGTGTTCATTTCGCTTGAAGCTTATTTTATAACACATTTTCTAATGGTTTCATGTTCAAATAGGCTCATATTTAAGCAAATATCTTGAAATCAATACAGCCGATGTCGCATAGCATTTTTGTTTATATTTCATCTACATACCTACCTTACTGTTTACGGCCTACAGTCATGAAGAATTTAAAATCTTCAAAATTTATATTTTAGAGTCTAAAATAACACGTTTCAGTAAAGCAATTTTCCCATTTGGTGCCATTTTAATTTATAGGAAACTTTAATATCATATTCGCATGTTGCGTTTTTTCTTTTCACGGTTGCACAAGTTAATTAGTGAAGGTATTATTTTATTTATTTATTTATTGAGTGTTGACCATAGAGCCATCAGCTTAAAAAAGTTACAAATAATAATTAAAAAACTCAAAACGTAATAAACATAAACTAAAAATTTCTTTATGTAAAAACGGTAACTACTAAAACCCGCCATTTTCAGTCTATAAACATTATGACACTTTCGTGAAGGTATGATATACAGAAACACTTGATTGTCAAAATTAGTATACAGAGAAAGTTACATACCCCATTATTTTCTTCTCCCAAAACTTGTACGTCGTCATCAGAGCTGTCAGAAACCCAGTCGAGTTGCAAGTCGGGCGCAGAAAGCGGGCCTGCTGGCCCCGGCCGCCCGGTCGCGGGTGTTCCAACAGCTCTCGTTTGTGCACAAGGGGCACTCCGTTCATTGCAACATTTCTGAAAAAATAACAAAACTAAACTTAAACTTTTATTTTACAGTAAACAAACTGGTCAGTTGAGGGATCTAAGATTTTTAATATGCTGCTTTTTAACATCAGAACATCTTTAATACCCTTCAACCTGAAACAGTAAATGCCTTACAGTAGAAATAGATAGGTTAGTGATACCTGCCCAGGATGTTCTGCATAGAACAACCTTACTGCCAGTATCATTGCCAAAAAAATTATACATATGAAATGGACATTTATGAAATATGTATATGTAAAAAACTAAAAGTTCTGACTCAGAAAAATAGAAGGCGTACTTCTCGATATGGTGGAAAAAATATATTTATACCGTTATACGCGAACAGGTTCTAAAGCAAAGGATCAAATAGGAGACTATCTGAATGTGGAAAATATAAAAAGGTGATCAACGGCTTGCGAAAACTATAATACATGAGAGGGACATTTGTGTACTTTTATAAGGTACATCTTGGCCAATTTCCGCCGAAAGTAAAATTATGTTCGAAATCCAAATAAACAAGATGGCCGCCATACAAGCGTGTAAGTCTTCTATCACAAAAACTATTAGAGATAGGTAGGAGGTTCTGGAACGAATGTCATAGAAAGTAACAGTGGCTTATTGCTTGTGTTAAAAAAATTTTAGTTTCGCCAAATCCAAAATGGTGGCCAAAGAAAATTGCTTCGATCCGGCTGAAAATTGGAATGCGGTCCTTAATCATAAGTTGGGGTCAAAAGTTCCGTTTCGCCATTTTTTAATACGGCTTCCATTTTTTAATACGGTTTTTTCGTTAAAAATTGCTGTAAAAAAAGATTTGCGGTTCGGCTGAAAATTGGCATGTGGAGGTCTCTGTTCCGTGCTAAAAATTGGTTTTTCGCCACTTTTAAATATGGCGACCATGCAAGCGTTAGAAAAAAAATGTTCTGATGCCTTTGAAAATTGGCATGTGGAATTTGTGAATTTGTGTGGAAGTTTAGGAATGTCTGACAAAAATTTGTGACCATAATTGGGTTTTCGTCATTTTCAAATCAATTTCAAATAAGCTACAAGCATTCGTAGGCGGCAGATAAAAATGGGCTCTAATTCGACTGAAAATCAGCATGACTCTAGGAGTCGTATTCTAGAACTCTATTCAATGCTCAAGTCTGAATTTGAGTATGGTTTAAAGCACTCGAAATCATACTCAAGTCCCTGCCATTAGGGTCGTATTTCCAGTGCAATCCTGACTTGAGCATTGAGTAGAGTTCTAGAATATGACCCTAGGAGTGCTTGACAATAATTTGCGGTCAATATTTATTTTTCGCCATTTTTCAATATGGCTGCCATGCAAGCTGGGCGAGGTCAGAGGTTCAGCGCAGGGCGAAGAACGTCTGCACGCCACCATACGTAGGTACTATATGGAGGCTCACCAAGTACAAGATCTCACAATTGTTAAAAATGTAAGGCATAGTAGACACATCAGACAAGCATACCAATTTTCTGGTCTCATTATGGTACTATGAATACCAGAATAACAATAACTCTGAGGGCAATACCCAGAAAACCCAGACAGAATCAACTTAGAACTGATTGTTCCCCAAATTGGCCCAAATCGGGAATCAAACACGGAATCTTCTCATCAAGCACCCATAGTACCAACTGTTGTGCTGCCAAAGAGCATAAGCGCATTCCTTTATCTAAACCCGACCCCAGCATAGGCGGTGTACAAGGTTCATTGTAAATACACTTACCGGGCCACAAACATTCAATGATCTGTTCTCTGGCTGCTGGGTTCTTCCTGAACTAGTTCCAGGCTGTGGAGAAGGATCTTTCACCCTCCTGTCTCCAGCAGCATCAATATCGTGAGATCTCTTAGTATCATTACCTTCAGTCTTGACATTCACATTTTCACTATTCTCTATATTCCTTGTGAGTGGTGCATCACCTGGCTCTGTTTTCACTTGTGGTTGTTTAGTGGTCTCTGCTTTTACAACTCTGTTGAAAGAAGTACTAGGACCAGTATCATTATCAACAGAAGTTTGTGTTGTGTTTGCTTCTTGCTTTATACTGGTATTGGTGCCGCTTGCATGAGCAGGTGGAGTTGTGGGCTCCTCCTTTACAGTTGTAGCAGGCAGACTTTGGCCTTCAGATGGATTCCCTTCCAAGTGGTGTGCTCTAACAGGAGGAGGGGGAGGAGGAGGAAGAAGGGGATGATAATAGGGATAATAAGGTCCTCCTTGGTAAGGATCTTCATACGGATGGGGAGGATTTGGATAGTGAGGTGAATTCTGATAATAAGCTTGATCTTGGTAATTGTAAGGAATTGGATGGCCACAATCATTGGGTTGTCCTGAGCAGTTGCAAGTCCCAGGAGGATGGTTTACTCTGGCATTGTACACATACTGCTGAGCAGGGGGGCAGCCAGAGCACTCTTGTTTAATGTGTAACTGTGGAGCACAACCACAATTCATGCCATGCGGGGGCTCAGGTACATGGGAGTAGTGCTGCTGCATATTGCTCTGGTGTCTGTCACACACATATGGCTCTGGATTTTGCAGGTTTCTGTTTCTCTCAGCATCTCCACCAGCTTGTGTAGAAACCTCAGTTTGGTCATGTGGCTCTCTTTTGATGTCTACTCGCTGCGAAGATGATTCAATTTGGCTGTTGATTGCACTGCTACTTGGAGCTTCAGTAGACCCAGAGGCTTGAGTACCATTTGGAGCAGGAATTTTTCTTGGAACAGTTACATTGTCCTCTTCCTCTGAACTCACTACAATTAAACTTGGATTAGGATCATTCTCTTTGGATTGCCTCCTTGTAGGAGAAATGTTTAGCTTTCGACTGGGTCTCTCTGGAGTAGATCGAGTATTGTGTACATGATCACCATTCGCTGGCACTGGTCCATATGCATTGTTCAAATCAGGCTGTGCACATTCATATCCTCGATTTGCCATCAATGGCTCTGGTGGAGGTGGGAGGCCAGGCGGCAAAGCATATGCCATTGGATGCGGTAGATATGTTCTGTCATCACCCAATAAAATGACATTGTTGGGATGATACGGTGTCATTATGTGAGGTGCTGCACCTGGGAAGTGAGCATAGTTCGGATAAAAGTAGCCCCTGTGTGCTACAAAAGGCTTTGGCTGATACCTGATATCTGGGTATCGCCTGTGACCATTAGGCATGTTTACATTATTTCCTGCATAATCCAGAGAGCTGGAACTGTCCGGCAATGGCTGATATTCTTCAGGCACTGGAGTGCGAGACGAATCACCAGGTGCTAATGGAGCACCATTTGCATTGTATTGTTCATCAGGTGTAGTTGAATTGATGTAGTTGGAAGATATGGCGCGGTTCAGCGGCTGTCCCCGACGGCCCGACGACATGTTTTCAGACGACGACGGAAGCACTTCTATTTCGTCATCACTTTCTGCGAATAATGCATCACATTCCATTTCCTCTGAACCTAAAACAATAATATTACAAAAGTACAGCAAAGACTCGCGAAAATGAGCCGCGATGCATGTGAAAAAAGTGAAATGCAATAATTATGCTCACCATTTCTAGGTTGGCTATCAGAAACTGTATTAGTGAAAACCGTGTCCAGAATGGCCCCTAGCGATGACGGCCCAGGTAAATCCCACGACGACGGCGACTGATCACCACCATATCCCTTATCTGTCATTTTACGATCAAAAAACCGGAGTCATATTGTCCGAGATTGATATAGATGTTACAAAGGCAATCTGCATTGTCAACACCTATACAATCAAAAATATATCACTAAATTTGCGCCATTGCAGGCGATAATCACATAAAATATGGAACACAGTTTACAAACTCCACTGATTTTATCCTAATTTCGTCGAAAAGACGAATAAAAAGTTCAGAAAATTGAAAATACACGACAGTTATGACCAAATTTACCAAAATTTACATTTGTCCCAGTGACATTAGTTTCCGGAATGCTAATATTTTTCAAACATTTCGTTCACGAAATGGAACGTATGTACAAATCATACAATTATTTCCATCGACTCACTCACTCTCACCGGTTTTTAGACGATTTTTTTTAAACAAATGTCACGTGCATTTTTGGTTCAACTTCATTTTGTTTGTCTTTTGTGTAGTATTTTTGATGATTTGGTAAAGGAACAACATAATAATTTTATTTTTACATCGACCTGTGTCAAATGAAGGATCCATTTATTCCAAACACGGTTAAAAACTCAATTGAACTAGTTCGATCACGTCTCTATTAAAGGTGGCTTTCATTATCCTGCATTGCAGTCCACCTTGCCGTGCACCGCGTAATGCAGAATTATGAATGTAGTCGCAGCGTGCAAGCCAAGGTAACGGAAGTAACAGTCGTGACAAAATCACGATGATTTATCACTGTGATTTTTTTGAAACCGGAACGACTGTC
This sequence comes from Hyposmocoma kahamanoa, assembly GCF_003589595.1. Lineage (NCBI taxonomy): Eukaryota > Metazoa > Arthropoda > Insecta > Lepidoptera > Cosmopterigidae > Hyposmocoma > Hyposmocoma kahamanoa. The sequence continues at coordinate 2,590,602 of NW_020656077.1, forward strand.
ACGGCGATAGAAATGTAACGCTATTCCCCATGTCTAGTCCCAGGTTCGATTTCCGGGCCGGTAGAAATATTTGTATGGCCTACATTTATTTCTCTCGGGAGTTTGGATGTAATTTGTGGTTATCTATGTGTGTGTCCATGGCACCCGCGACACAGTGTTTCCCTAGTGCGGGGCTAAGTTGAGTGTGTGCGTTATTGTTATTATTATTATAAGTTTATATTTGACTCTTACTGAAATTCAATATTAAATTTATTTAGATTTCTGTGGTTTTAAACGACTGGTAAGGTTCAATCGTGCATCTCATTCGAACTTGTACTAAAAACTATGATAGTCCATTGTCTCGTTCCCACCGTCTCCCCTTGCATCTGTGAACTGAAAGAACGAAAGAAATAAAAAGATAAGTGAACTATTTTATAATATTAATTCACCTGTCTTTTTAATTCATAAGATCGCTTTGCTTCTGTGACTCCGCAAACACGTCACATTTCTCATTGAGTAAAAAAGATGGACCAAGAAAGAGGTGAACCAGATCGTGCACAACACAAGGAACTAGTTGGTTTCGGTTCGGTCAGTGTCAGGAATTCAATCTAAACATTCATGAACTACTCAAGCCTAATTCATAGTAATGTAGAACCACAAATGATTGGAATTTAAATAGGATTTTGTAACTTTCACTGACACGATCGCCATATATTGTTTTTAATATTCTCACAAAAACTGACACAAGCCTAGTGGCCGCCATTAATTTATTAATGTAAAATTGGCAACCCAGTGAAATTGCATAATGGCCAAAGGCTGGACGCCATAGTGCTAAGGAATAAGAAAAAAAATCTATTGTATTGCTTGGTATTTATGTATATTGTGGCTAAAACGCTTACCGCGAAGAGCCAAGAGAAATGAGAGAAAAAGAAGTATATCGTGGTGGTAATAAATAAATAAAGTGTGAGATAACAAATTGGTATACGTAGTGCGATATTCTCCTACCAATCAGTCGTTAATTGATACGAAGTCATAACGTAAACGTGTTACTTTTATTTTTATCCTGTTTGGTCCTACGTTTGTAGGTGGTTACCTGAGGCTATCCTTCACTGTTACTGTGGACCAGGTCTAAAGTCAGAATGTTACCGTCGCTGCCGCTATATATCGAAGGCGAGGTCGTTAAAGGTTTCGGCCGAGGATCCAAAGAACTGGGGTGCCCTACAGGTAATTCTATTATTATAAAGTCCATTATTATTATTACATTTATTAATGTTTTTTTCAATTGTTACCTTTTCAACTTTTCAATTTATCTGGATATTTCCTATAAATTTTATGCAAAGAATATTCGTAAATTTATTTTAATTAATTGAGTAGGTTATGGTAATATACACTAGGTTCTTGTGAAATAAGTCTAAGTTATTTTTTTTATTAAGAATTGTATTTATTGGAATAGCAATATAAACTTTTTCTTAATTTTAAGGACTTGTTTGGATACATGAAATCTTTGATGATAAAAATTTTTGAATTGGAACGTTTTTTTATTATTGATAGAGTAGCAAGCTACATACAGTTGGATGTAGTTATAATAAAAAGATCCAAGTCACAATTGGTAAGTTTCGAGAAAATGGAAGTTCAAGTTTTCGAAAGTTTAAAATGTTAACTACTGCTAGAATTCTCAACTGATCTTAATTTTCTTTTTGTCAATTTAAAGTTTTTACTATGTAGTTTCACATCAATTACCAAGCATTTCGTATATTAATGATTAAGGTAGTATTTAAAAAAAAATAGGATTTGAATCATTTTAATTTTGTATAGCAAAAGAACTTTTAGGCCATTCCAAAGTGATGGGTGGGACATTTAGGGTCGTATTCCAGAACTCTACTCAATACTCAAGTACAGTTCTGAAATATGACCCTTAGGGTCGTATTCTAGAACTCTACTCAATACTCAAGTCAGGATTTGAGTATGGTTTAAAGCACTCGAAAACATACTCAAGTCCTTGCCATTAGGGTTGTATTTCCAGTGCTTGAAATCATACTCCGATCCTGGCTTGAGCATTGAGTAGAGTTCTGGAATATGACCCTTACATTCCTTTTTTCTTGAACTTTAAGTAATATCTCCCTAACCATTAGTTAATTAGACTTAAAAGGAAAATATCATGAAGCCAGATGTACAATTCAATTGCGACTATTTATTTACTTAAATTTATGACATTATTTGTACTCAAAACTATTAATTTTCTAAGTGTGACGGGCGGGACACTCACAACGCCTGCCTGTTTGAGTTGATAGCTTCATGGTCAAGAGAAAGACAAACTATTAATATTTTGTTCAGCAAGTTTTTCATATGTGATAACTTGAATGTTAAAGTTCCAATTTGTATGTACACTTAATAACTTTGATAAATTTTAAGGAAATTAATATGTTAAGTTGTGACATAATTTTGTGATGAGTGGGACGAGTTACAGTTGAATACACAGAATTAATAAAATTACATTGTTTAATATTAGATCCATTGTTTGTAAGCAAATATTTTGTAAGTTTTGTCTTATTAAGACATTTTAACATAAAAACAAACAGAATTAAAGAACTGATTAAGTAATCCTATTATTTTTCTTGAAACACTGTCTATAATGACATGAAATCAAAGTCACACATGTAAAATGCGTTAATAATTTTGTAAAATCCTGCCATTCCTTGAAGATTATGTATCATATCAAAATATATCAAATTTTAGAAATTTGTTTGAATATAGTTAAAACTAGTGGGAACAGCCTTTTCATGAATTTCCTGATACTAAAAATCATCAGGAAAAATGTTGTCACTTTTTAATTGTCTTTTTTCATGTGTTAGAATGTCTTAATTATGAGAATTATAAAAAAATTTGCATACAAATGATGGATCTACATATAAATAGTGTATTTTTTACAATTCTATGTATTCAAATGAACTTGTCCCACCTGTCATAAAATGGTGCCCCAATCGTCACAATTTAAACACATCAAATGTTTAACTCCGAAATTAAAGCACCTGTTACACCTAGTAAACATCGTAAAAACTCGAATCCATGAAAATACAAACATTTAGTCAAAGTAAAAACCTTTAGAAGTGTGTGTGTGTGTGTGGTTAAAATAAAAATATGTTTTGTGACGGGTGGGACTTGAAATTAGTATTTATATACACAGTAACAACTTTTTTAGAAAGACGCACAAATAACCGCAAAAATTGTTGCTAACATTATACGACAAAATGCTTCACTATAGACGACAGCACTATGGCTGCGTTGTCTTCATTAATGAAGACAAAAAATACAATAATTGTACAATATCCGGAAAAATCTCATTTATTTCTAATGATTTGATTTATTGGGCGTATTCTAGTCATACAATTAAAACCAAATTGTGTAATGTATTTTTTTTTATCGCAGTGTTATTTTCGCTGGAATGACCTGACTTTTGTGATTATTTTTCATATTGCAAAAATGATCCAAAATGTGCAAAAAGTGTATAGGTATTAATTGTTTTATTTTGATTAAATGAATATAATTGAATTTTTAAGAATTTTAAGAAATCTCGATTAATTGCCCGATGTTTTGAACTATAATAACACTACACTCCAACATAACTTTATCATTTTCTACAGTAATAAAAATTGCATACTTAACCCAGATTTTTCGCGAAAAATACAATTTTTTGACAATGTTCGGATGCATTAAAATATATTTAAAAATTATTTTTCTTAATTTTTTCTCACTAAATCGACGACTAGTTGCTTGAAGAATTATTTTGTTAAAAAAACTTGATTTATTTATTTATCCTAAGTAGAGGTGGGAAAAACTGCAAATTTCTTTAGACGTTTAAAAATTATTCTTTTTTTTTTCACGTATGCGCTTTATAGTTTGAAGCTAACAAAATCGTTTAGAAAACGTTTAAGCGCATAGACTTTTTTGTTAAAAAAAGCTTGCAACGTTGTGTTGATAGCGAAACGCAAGAGTAGACCGCTAAAGGTTTTAAGATAAGTAAGTTTTTTTGTAAAAAAACGCAAAAAAAAAAAGGCTTAAAAGCTTATCAAATTCTTCAGAAATTCGCCAAGCTATCGGTCGGTTGCCGGTAGTATTTCGCCGCTAGTCGCCCGCACGCTGCACTGTATTTTGTCGTTAGAAGTCTTGCGAGTCGCTGCGACCGCGGTCGCGACGTATCGCCGGCACGCTGCACGAGCCCTAAAGTCTCAAGAGATTTTCCGACATTTCTTTTGTAGCGAGATCGTATACCAACAAATATAGTATTTTATAAAAAACAATGTGTCTACAACAGTGGAATTCACGGGACTTCTAATTACACAGGTTATTGTATTTAAAGGTAGAAGGTGAGGCAGGTAGAGAAACACAGGAAGTTGGCTCATATCTATTGTGGCACATCAATAACGAATAGGCGGTGGGCACCGAAGACCTTACATTATGGAGTGATTCACGAGGTCAAAATAGGAATATTAAATTGGTATTGATGCTAAAAGTGGCTCTGAGGACCCATCCGACCTTAAAAAAAGATTCGCTGTCGCTATTTGGAACCTGGGAATAAATTTTTGCCCAATGGTACAGATTTAAAAAAAAATTAAAATGCCTTGAAACACGGGAACGTCTTTACACAATCGAAGAATATATGGATATTTTAGAGACATGTAAGAAAGCAAACCCATTAAAAGTAATGCGAATGAAATCAGATAGGTTCTTGGGAACTGTACACATAGAAAAAGAATATAATTAATCGAAAAGTGTTCAAAAATAAGAGAAAGTAAATTTCGAGTTCTTAGGTTTTTGCGATTGTTACACATAGCAAAATGAAACTATTTTTCCGGATTTAAATCGCGTATATTTGTTTTTTCAAACAAACCGACGTTTCGGGCCCTTTACAGGTCCCATGGTCACGGTTGACAGTGGTAGTCAAAAAAAATAATCAAAACGATCCAAGTTACTTTGGATCCCATTGTTTCAAGACTTTAAAAAGCCAACACTATACAAGCTACTTTGGTGCATTTTTTTAAAAAAGAAACAATAAAAACAAAATTATTCAAGTTTATTTGAATCTTAGTGGTCGACATATTTCATAGTTAAGTATTTTTTAAGAACGATTCATACTCAAGTGGATCATGTCATGTGTTGTTGAATGAGAGTCCAGGACACCTGGATCGTTCATTAAAAATATTTCTGGGAAAATTGCGTATTTTTCAAAATGCTACATTTTTATAACTTCGCCAATATTACAGATATCGACACGAGTCTTTCTGGTATGAAAGAATAGGCTACGGTGAATCACGACGTATACTCAACTCATTTTCGCTCGCAGGCGGTCAGATTGTCCAGGCCGGACGGAGCCTGTGTTGTTTCCGACTTTCTTCCGGCTAATCGGGGGGTCCCGCAAGGATCTTTATTGGGACCAATACTGTTCATCGTCTACAGTGCTGATTTACTTAGGGCAGGGGTTCCCAAGCTTATTTTGTCTACTGCCCACTTTGAGAATAAATTATGTTTTAGCGCCCCCATTTTTCACCTACTTAAAAACCACTATAACTTCAAATTAAATTAATTATTGTGAGCTATGTTAGCGGAGATTAAGCATTCATTCTAAACGAGACTTTTACTATAACCCGCAAGAGTTAACTTGAGACCTGAGCGCAGTAGGTAGTACACAACGGCGCTCAGGTCTCAAGTTAACTCTTACGGGCTACACCTGCCAATGAGAATGATTATTGAAACGCAACTTTATAGTATTCAGACAGAGTATCTTTTATTCATAATAAAACAAACATAATCGATTCTAATATAAAAATTAATGTGAAGGATGAATCTGATGCTGTTTAATAAGTTTGTTGATATCAGGTTCCAATTTACCCAAGAACAGCCGCAAGTCACCACGTTCGGTAACATGAAAACGATTTCTTTTTTTAGTAAGCAGCGTAGTCACAGCACTAAAACCACGTTCACACAAATATGACGATGGGAATGCTATCAAGAATCGTTGAACGATTGACCACAATCCAGGGTACAATTGCGGGATCGGATTTTATAGCCAAAATTCTTGGTAGCCATTTTTGAACTTGATTTTTATTTCCTCGTTCGTTGTCAATTCTATAAGTTCTTCCAGCTGAGGTGATATTGCTGTGTTGACATTTGAAAACGGATCCAACACACAGTCAGGTATTTCCAAGTTCAAAATGTCCTGGTATCGTTCGGTGACGTCAATGTGGAGGTTTTCTAAATGTTGGCAGTAGGCAAACAAGTCGTCGTTACAGCACGATACTGATAAATTCGGAAAATTGTGAAATTCACGTCTGCCCATATTCTGTTTGTGTTGGAGCAGTTTGGCTGCGAAAGCAGCAACGACATTTTTTGTTTTAATTAAATTTAGTTCTTCGTCTTGCAGTTGGAGCATTCATGCCGTTGAACAATTTATACAGGTCTGTCATGTAAGCTATATCATTCTTTAATGTAATGAGCTTGTTGCGCAATTCTGTATCTTTAGTTTCCAAGAACTCTATCACAGAGTCAAACAGGTTGTAAAATCGAGTCAGACAAGCAATTGCAACTCTTCACAGCCAACGAATTTCAGTATGGAACAACAAATGGTTGAAATCTTCGTCATTATTTTAAATTTTTATTGAATTGATATTCAATTACTTTGTGTGAAATTATTCCACTAGTTTGTTGTAATCATTAATACAAAGATCGAACACTCAGAAAAAATTCCTTCCGATCCGACCTTCCTTCCTAGTAGTTAATTCCGCGGCTATAGTAAGCTCACTTGCACTCCGAATTTCTAAAAGATCTTCTACTCTACGTCTCTTCGTTTTCAGCGATGAGTCGTCAAAGGATTTTTTGGGTCTGCTTACAGACCCAAGTCCTGATGATGTTGAAGGCTGCGGCTGGTGTGTACATACATTTATTGCTATTCTCGAAGCCTCGAACCAATTTTTATGTTTGGTTAAAAACACTTCTTTATTAGATTTAGATGAAGTCCACTTTTCATTTAGTATCGCGGAAAGACTTGCGATTTTCATCTTCAGGTTTTTCAGTGATTCGTCAGAAGCATTAGTAATATTATGTTTCTCACATATATAATAAAAATGAGACTGTTTCTTGCATTTTTCTAATGTCTCAACCATTCTTCGAAAAACTCCAATTTCGTCACAGTAATGACACGTTCTGAAAAAAGGAGAATAATTTACTTACGGGGCTTTTCGGGCTCTGAAATATATATGAATCTATGCCTGAAAGTTGTAAATATAATATACAGAAGTATCTAGATTTATATATTTAAATAAAAAAGTTGCAGTCCTTTAAAGTTAACAATTAAGGAGAAATATGCAGGATTTTTTTAAAGATATTCAAACTCATATTGCACCAAAAATATACATGAATTTTTTGAAAAAAATACGTGATATTAGTGTACATACCTTCCACAGAATATTTCATCACAAAAAACACGTTTCTCTTTGCTACCAATTTTAAGAGAGGTTGTCACAAGTGTGCTAATAATGCAACTGATTTATAAATGCAAATCGAACTCCCAAATCACTTACATCTCGATCGAATCAAAGGCTTTCTCATAGTCCACAAACGCTAAGCATAATGGCAGGTTATACTCCTTGGTCTTCTGTATAACCTGCCGAAGTGTGTGGATATGGTCTCTGGTACTGAATCCCTCGGAAACCGGCTTGTTCGGGGGACTGAAAGTCATCGAAACTGCGCGCGAGACGGTTCGTGATGACTCGTGAAAATAGCTTATAAACGTGGCTTAGAAGCGAGATGAGCCTGTAATTCTTCAATATGGTGTTATCTCCCTTGTTGAAGAAGTGTATCACCACGCTTCTATTGCACGCTTCTGGCGTAGAACCTTCGAGCAAGACCGAATTAAAGAGCCTCTGAAGGACTCCTAGTATCGGTGTTTCACCCGCTTTCAGAAGCTCGGATGTAATTCCCTCTTCACCCGGTGCCTTGTTGTTTTTCAGCCGTTTCCGAGCCATTCTAAGCTCGTACAGACTGATGTCTGGGATATCCTCAGTGTAATGTCGGGTGAGCTTGGCTCTAGAATCTTTAGACTATAAAACCTCTCGATTTCCCCCAGTACTTCTGGCTTGGACGTTACAACGCTGCCTTCCTCCGTCTTTGGCTTTGTAAGCTGACTATGTGCAATAAACATGTCCCTTGCAAAAAAACTTTGGAGCCCTTGTTCCGCTCTATGGTATCTTTAATATAATTGGTATTAAAGACCCGTATGTCGTGTCGCATGCACTTCCATATGTGTCTATTAAACTGCATATAGGCTTTAGCCTTATCGGAGAACTGCAGCGTCATATCGCGTCGATTTGCCATTAGCTTGAGAGTAGGATCGGAGAGTTTCTGCGGTCTATCCTTGCGGCGGGTGCTGAAGAATTTTGACCCAACCGCGTGGACGGCTCCATCAACTTGTTACTAATCTCGTCCACAGAGACGCAGTCCTGTAAGCAGTCGAAACGATTTTGAAGTTCAAGCCGTATCTGTTCGGGGTCATATGGGCACCGCTGGGTCGCAGAGTAGACTTCATCAGTCGAGAAAGTCGTGACCTCTCACGTTTGACATCGATATTCAACAAGCCTCTTACCATCCTGTGATCGCTTCCAGTTTTCATCCTATTGATCACCGACACATTGTTGAATATCTGTCTCTTGTTGGTCAATATGAAGTCTATCTCATTCCTTGTGACACTATCGGAACTTAACCAGGTCCATTACCTTTGAGGCGGTTTTTGGCAGAAGGAGTTCAACATAAAGAGTCCCTTCTTTTCCATGAAGTCGGCCAGCCTTTGGCCCCTGGAATTACGCTGCCCATAATTTCCCCAAGCTCGGCTCATCAATCATTCGATTGCCCAGTTTAGCGTTGAAGTCCCCCATGACAACATTGAAGTGTGTTTGCGAGGTATGCATGGCTTGATTTATGTCCTCAGAAATAGCCTCTACCTCCTCATCGGGGTGTGTCGAGGTCGATGCGTACACCTGTATGACTTTCAGCGAGTAGCGCTTGGATACTCGGAGTATAATATACGCAACTCTGCTCGACACACTCCCGATAGATGTAATGTTGCCAATAAGGGATTTGTGGACGATAAACTCGTGGGACTACTGGTCACTTTCCTGAAGTAGAACAAGTTGCCGGATTTCAGGGCTATCGTGTCTTCCCCTCTCTACGGACTTCCGACAGCCCCACGATATCCCAGTGCAACTTGTCCACCTCCTCTTTTAGCTCGACGATCCTCTCGTCCGACTGCAGTGTGCGTGCGTTATAGTGCGTTGCCAGGGCCACTGATCATTATCAGAAAATTTTCAAAAATGTAACATAATTCTTAAAATTGTTATGGTATATTTATTTCGCTTCAAAACTTATGAACACACGAAGTATGTAATAATAATAATAAATATTTATGTAACTTTTACTTGCATCTCATAACTTATGAACACGCGAAGTATTTACCTAAACTGCAGAAGAAATAGTAATCGTAAATAGCCAACCCATTTTTGTTTTTAATTTGCAATCAGTGCTTTTCACTATACGCAAATTGTTGTAAGTTGAATGGTAATCTCTTCTTTGAAATCTTGAGACTGATTGGTCGTAGTTTCTAATTTAAAAGATTGAAGAAGAGAGAAGACAAATTCTAGATATAATTATACCCAGGCGTTATATTGTTGAAAGTTCAATACCTTTATTGCAAGTTTACAAGACGTTTTAATTTTATATTGAAATTTTATTTAACGTGCTACCATCTTGCGGCCAGTTACTGGGCTACAAAGAACGACTAACAGCTGAACGAATAGAAAAGTATTATTTGCTCGACAACAGATAAATGTCTTCTCTAACGCACATATTGCGAAATGAACTTTTTTTCGTCAATTAGGTTTAAAATTTACAAAACACTCATGAAGCATTTTTTCAAGCTTTTGTTCGCTAATAAGGTAGAAAATTCGAGATGTTTACTTAGTTCTCCAAAAGATAAAACTCGACCATATGGCTTTGGGTTATCCCAATCTTTTTACTTTCGTTTGTTACAGTACAAAAAATGAACTCTATAAACAGAAAATGGAAAATTAATAAAAATAAGTGTTACCGATGATATGAAATACCACCACGGGAAATATTTTTGGTTATCATTTTTTCATTCCAAAACAGACAATGAGGCATTTTTCTACGATTTTAGAGAATGTGCGCCAAACAAGTGACACAACCATACAACACAAAGCGATAATGGCCGACTGAGCTCATGTATACGTAACTACGCATGCAGTTGGCAGATGTGCTACGTTTACTTACACTTCTACTGTATTTATTGTTTTGTGTGGCAGGTAACATTGACACATTTTAAGAACTGGCAGTTGATTATAAATTTATTACTATTTAAATAAGTCTACTCACTACATTTTAATATTAATTATTCCTTTTATCACCGTAAGTATTACAATATTTTTATATGTGTGTATGTAATTTGAAATTATAGTAAATTTTTGGCCACCAAACATTACCATGAAACAGGTGGATAAGACAGATTATTGCATAGATACTAGAGGTGTTAAATAATATTACATAACTAGGCAGTGTCCCAGATTTTGGTGTAAGATACTTTATGTAACTGCTTGATGTCATCAGACATGTATTTACTCTCCCTACAAAGTCAATTTACCTTTTATACAGGACTAATTTATTGAGGTAGTCAGACGCAAACGGTAATATACATTACCGTGATACCACAACACTATGGTACAAGAAAAAACAAAACACTCCACATTCAACTCGCTGTAGGTACTTTATGTACAAATGGACCGATCGGGAAAATAGACCGATGGTAACGTAGGGAACTTAAGTACCTATGTACTTTAATGATATTTCTCAAATTTTGAAGGACAGACGATATAATTTAAAGTGAATCATAAAATGTATGAGATTAAGATACTTTTTGCACACAGCCCAAAAAAGTACTAAATTAGTGTTGAGTCATGGAAAAATTTTTAATTCGTAAAAATTTAATCTTCGCATTGACCTACAAATAAATGATTTTTCAGATTTTTTTCTCCGTTATTTTGAAAAATTCATCTACTGAAAATTTCCATGGAATTACCAACACTATATTTAATTAAGAGAAACATAATGCAATAGTACGGATTAGACAGCTATTTTTACACGTTATCTTAGTTCTACATGACCTGTATTCTAGGAAAACAGCGCCAATGAAATACAATAACCTCCTCTTTTCTTGAACTTTATTCAATTGTGTAAGGAGATTAAGAGAGTTATAATTATCAATTGACAGTCTGGAACATCTGAATAGAATTAAATGAGTGCCTAAACATTGATGTGTACTATTGTCGTTTGTATCAATACGGCAAGGTCATCTTATCATTACTATATTAAGGGTCGTATTCTAGAACTCTACTCAATGCTCAAGTCAGGATTTGAGTATGGTTTAAAGCACTCGAAATCATACTCAAGTCACTGCCATTACGGTCGTATTTCCAGTGCTTGAAATCATACTCAGATCCTGACTTAAGCAGACTTGAGTATGATTTCAAGCACTGGAAATACGACCTTAATGGCAAAGACTTGAGTGTGATTTTCAGTGCTCACTGCAATACTCAAGTCCTGACTTGAGTATTGAGTAGTGTTCTGGAATACGACCCTTGGAGTCGTATTCTAGAACTCTACTCAATGCTCAAGTCATGACTTGAGTATGGTTTAAAGCACTCGAAATCATACTCAAGTCCCTGCCATTAAGGTCGTATTTCCAGTGCTTGAAATCATACTCAAGTCTGCTCAAGTCAGGATCTGAGTATGATTTCAAGCACTGGAAATACGACCGTAATGGCAGTGACTTGAGTATGATTTCGAGTGCTTTAAACCATAATCAAATCGTGACCTGAGAGTTACAACTTTTCTTTATACAGTCAATAGCACATAGGCTTTACACTTTGACCTTGATTAGAATATATTTTTTGATTTGGTTCTTAAGGTACCCATTCATCCGAAACGATGCAAATTTGTAACATCAAAATGCCTCTTCGCCCGATGTATTGCGAAAACTTACGTAATATTTAACTCAAAAATTGGTAGAATTTAGAAAACACGATTGAAAATCATCATTCCAGACCATTGACCTGTCAATGTCCCCGAAAGAATGGCCAACGTAACCATGCTACTGCTGGTAATGTTTCCGCGGCAAAATAGCATCTCGTCACGTAATTTAGGGATTGTAGCATCGCCTTAGGTTGTGTTACGACTTCATGAGCAACGTTCATAGAGCGCAAACATTGCCATTTTGAATGTTTTAATAAAAGGAATTCCCCGCTTGCAACTTAGACGTATTAAATTCTGTTTCCAGCTAACTACTCTCTGGAGGTAGTGAAGCGAATGCCAAAAAATGTGATTCCTGGGGTGTACTACGGTTGGGCACAGGTAGACTCAGGGGCCGTGTACAAGATGGTCGCCAATGTAGGCTGGTGCCCTTTTTACCAGAACAAAGAAATGTCTGTTGTAAGTATGTTTTATAGATTTCCAATTCTTTCCTAGACTTATTCCGGGCGGGTTAACACCCTGCAGGGTGGACTCTTCATCAATTTCTTCATTGCCATTGGTTTGAAGTCACAGTTAACGTAACTCCGTGTAATTGTCTTGTGGATTAATCAAACTAGAAAACCTTAATTCTTCCAGACAACACTCATTTGTTTATCGATTCTACATTAGGAGGTTAAGGTAGTCATAAACTTAACGAAAATGCCTTTTCGACGTATGTATAATTCAAAGTCAAATAATCTTTATTTCATAGGTAAGCAAATTACTCTTGAAATCGTCATATTGATTACACTCTACGGCTCATTCGTAAGGCAGAGTCCCCTGAGAAGAATAAGCAAGAAACTCTGGGGTTGCTCTTTGTAAATATACAATTTTACACATTAATCATTTGCAATATCTATTTCATACAACATAGATCGAGACTAATCTGTAAGAGCTAAACGGGTAACTACCACGGAATTATCATCTAAGTACGCCAAAGCTCTATACTAACCTTTAGTATAAAGTTTTTGTTTCTCTTAGTTTAAAACCTCGTCAATGGCAAATTCTGAATATCAACCAGAATCTTTCCTATTGTCGAAGCATAGATACATTGCCCCCTAAATGAATTTATGACATTGTAAAAACGACTATCAGGAATACCTAGTTTTTTTTTATTTCTCATATTAATGTTATGTATGTCACTATTTTTCATAAATAAATTATTTATTTTTCTTAACATAAATTATGTTTTCGTAAATATAATATGACGCTAGTGTAAGAATGTTAACTCTGGGGCCTAAATTGTAAATTATCTTAACCGTGCATTTCTGCAAGACAAAGATTCTATTAATTCCTCAATAAAAAGAAAAAAAAATCGGCGGCATTACCCCAAAGCAAAATGCCGTATAAAATTCCTGTAAGTCCTGGAGATAAACAACAATAGCTTTAAACTTTACTGAAGATGCTATAGTAGAGACTTATTTCAAAAGCCCGATATCCAACTGTAATAGGGGCTCATAGCTCTTATCAGCCCACGAACTAAGCAGCTATGGGCGTACTTTTAAATCGTATATTGACCGGATTTATAGTTTTCAACTCAAAATTTTAAAGCAACTGGTACCGTTCAAAATTAAAGAAAAATTTAGAAATGACGATGAAAGGCAATTTAATTACTGTGAAGTACTACCAATGCAAAAACGATTAAATCTAGTTTTGTTGACAGAAAAATAACTTCAAAAGCAAAAAAAATTAAAGAACTTTGGCATAGTCACACGTCAGGTCACCCAAGAGACTTCCGTTACCGTAGTAGCTCGTAATTTTTACGGTGCTCGTACGACCAATTTTTCTTGCAATAAGTTTCCTTGCAACAGCGCGCGCTCTGCTGTGGCGGTAAATCGGTGGCTTGCATAACTTTTTGTTAATATTAACTGTGTTATACCTTTATTATATTTTATTCTTTTTCGTACATTGTTTATATTTAATAAAATTGTTATTTTATATATTATGTTAGAGGAGTTGCAACACTCATACAAATCTGACCGAGTTAGTGTTTTTGTAATTATTAAATAAATTAAAAAAAAGACTAATTGAATGACAAATTTTTATGCATTTCTTCCAATTTTAACTGATATTAATACGAATATTTTTAACAAAAGAAACAATCGGCGTGCGTGTTAATTACAGTCGCGGATCATTATCCGTGATTAATAAAACATGTAGCTAGGTACAATTGTATATATAAATGAACGGTACTTCAATTGTCTTATATTGTCCAATGTAAAGAAATCCTAAAGTGAAAATATGAGGCTTTTTTTAGAGGAACAAAAAGAATATTACAGTATTATGTGTAATGAAATACGCATATTTACGTGTCACTACTTATGGCGTTTATTAGTTAGTCTTTATTTACAACCACAAACCGTGTACCATTAAAACTTAGTGATAACCTAATATAATTTAGACAGATATCGAACCTTCAAAATATTTAATGGATTTCGTACAAACATAAATCGAATTTAGTTAGCAACTTGTTGTTAACAAAAGTTTTGCAAAAGCACATTGACCTGAAGATTTATTTCGCCATCTTGAAGTTGCAAAAAACAAATTCTTTAGTAGTTTATTCTTAATATTTTCATTATATTATTAATATTTTATTACAGGAGACGCACTTGATGCATGAATTCGACTCAGATTTCTACGGGTCGAATTTGAAAATCGTCCTCGTCGGCTATTTAAGGGACGAGTTAAACTTCGATTCACAGGGTAGCTTGATCGCTCAAATCAATGAAGACATTCAGAACGCCGATCAGAAACTAGACCTACCAGAAGCTAAGGAGATAAAGAATCAGTATTTTTATAAAAAAGCCGACTGAAACTGAAGACAAGCGAAAATCGATTAAAACCAATTTTAAAATATCACCCCACACATGGTGACAAATACGCGATGTATTTACTATATGCAGAAAGTTTACAGTAAGATTTTATTATTTAAATACATGTGACTATTGTGCCTTAGAAGATATTTCATAAACAAGGCTTCCGACGGCTGTGAGACATGGAGGGAAAGTACTTTAAATATTGTAGATAGGGTATTTGCTTCAACAATCATCCAAAACATCCCGTATTTTTATGGTCAAAAGAGTCAATAGTAAGGATTCATATCCTTTTAAGTAACACAGTATCTTAAAGGAACACGGTTCAATTATACAATTTATTCAAAAATGAAACAAACTTGAAACTGTCAATTTATGTTTTGTTGTATTTACGGTATTTGTCATTAATTTATCAACATGTTTAAATTATCGTTTTCTATCTTGTACTTATAATAAATCTGTGCAAGTAAGTAATTTCTTAAATGGGTACTTATTAGTAAATAATCAAAGCTATCCGTCAAATGATAATGCCGATATTTTTAGTGGTACGGATATCGACAGTATTATTATTAGGGTGGCTTCATTTGGGACCTCTGGGTGCGGCCTGTGCCTACCCAGTATGAAACTTCTTACGTCCATTAGAGGGCAGCACTGGGTGCACATGCACAGGAGTATTATCCACTTTGTGGCAGAATATATGTACGTTCTCTGTTTTCACTCTGCCCAATATTTGACATGTGCTTGTTCAAGCCACAATGCCATGTTATTGATTAAATCGAAGACGCGGACGCAGCACGTATTTAGAATAATGTTTTTTTGAAGTATTTATTGATAGAGAAGCCGTGAAATATTAATAAATTAAATAATACCAAAATAAGACAATAAAGTCCTATATTAATACGTGTTTTGAAAAGTAGTCGCTCTGGAGAACAAAAAAGAAACAACAAAGTAAAGTTTTGTTTTTATAGTTAGACCTTAGAAAATATTTTTATAACATTTTCTTACACCGTAAGAATTATCATACCTTTGTTTCCTAAATCGATCGATCAGAATCGAGAACTGTATTGTATCAAGTGAACATCACATCACTAACCATAAAATTTGACCAAAAACATGACGGAACGTTCGTGTCACGAAACTGAAAGAATTGTACGAAAGTATCGCTCTTCATAATATTCATGGCCTACTAAAGAAGGGTCACAAGTGTACCGCACCAAGAAAAAGCTGCAATGTATTACGAATCACGCGGCATACACTCGATTGCATATTTCTTTTCTCGAAATTATCTCTTCCAAATACTTTTCCTCCGTGTCGCATAGCCGTGTGACGCCTGTATAAAATTAGTTTAATATAATAGTTCCTAAAATAGAAAGACAGTCCCATTGTTCCATTTCATTTTCGTCACTAGTAAGTTAATAACTCGAAACATCGGTACGGCGGCGGTGCACGCGTTTTAATATCACTATTTAGCAAACAAAAAAAGTTTGCATATGATCACTTTAATTTCGCATCGCCATATGGCGTATTTGTCGAATAAGCATAATATTTTGTCAAATATACACTCCACAGATAGGTTGTTTCCCAAAAAATGCCAAATGCACGTAACACGTAACGCCAAGTGCTATAACCAATTGATATGGCCCCAAAAATCCATAGTAACTTTCATATACGTAGCGTGATGATCGTTACATTTTTGTGCTGTGTATTTTTCGGCTGTTTTTGAAGTGTAACTGCATATGAAAAGTTGAATTTCATCGCTTCTTACTTGTACACTTGTACACACAACCGAATCAACGTACATTGCTTCGTACAACTGGTGCTGTTGTTTTAAGCTATTTTTAACCGACTTTAAAAATGGAAAGAGGTTCTCATTACGCCTGTATTTTTTTTGTATGTTTGTTACGCGATTACTCCGACATTTGTGAACCGATTTTGATGATTCTGTTTTTGTTGGAAAAAGGGTGCCTCAGTACTGGTCTCATTTCAATTTCAAGAAAATATTTCACTCACTCTCTCAACAGTGGCAAACTAGTGGATGAATCCGGTTTCGCGCACTTTCCTGGGCGCCTACTATGAGCTCTTAGAGCAATCCTATTTAAGCCTGTAAGTTGGATTGCCTGTCAAATTCGTATTATGACGAAATGATTATCACTAGTATCAGGTTCCTTACCACGGTATGACTTCTTTTTATTTTCCCGATATTTAACGGTTGCACGCTCCATGGTCACGGGTTGACTTGACTGTCAACCCGTGACCATGGAGCGTGCAACCATGATAGTGATAGTCATTTAGTGAATAACCACGAAAGTCTTAAAATCGTATTATGACCTCACAAAAACAATTCACTGTCCATGCAGTTTACGTTCCCCATTCGAAATCCGTTCACATTTTCTTTCATACCAAAATCGTGATCATGACATGCCATTTGCCATGCAAATCTGTAAAAACAAACCAATTCCAAAAAATCTTCCAAAGATTTTTTTCTGAGTGTTCGATCTTTGTATTAATAATTATAAACTAAATGTATGATTATAACAAACTAGTGGAGTAATTTCACAAAAAATAATTGAATATCAATTCAATAAAAATTTAAAATATAACAATGCAAAAAAAGTTACTCCGTGACTAACTTTTTTTGAGATTTTGTTACATTTTTCCATTGACTTACAATTATATGGACGTCGGGTCCGCGCTAAAAAGTGTCCGCACTTGTAAGGCGCTAAAATCGTATACAGAGCGCCAAACTCCGCTTTAGTCTTCATTTGTTCGACTGACAGCGCGATACTGCGATGACATTACAATTTAAATTTCGAATAGGTTGACTTGGGACATTTTTTCCGTGGTTTTTGTATTAGACCCGTCGTCCATTTATTTGTAAGTCAATGCATTTTTCAGAAATTTTGTTTAAGTTTTATTATATTTTTAGTTTCATAATTATTTTTATCTTTTTATGCTATCTATATACTATTAACTATTGAGCGTTTTTTGTAGATTTTAGTTTGAGTTTCCAATCTTTAAAGTATTGTTGATAATTATTGGCATGAATGTTATTGCAATTTTAATCATTTTAATAATTTTATTGACGGAAAATCGTAAAATAACTTTTAAGTAGTGTCAAATTTGACTCTATTTGCTTTCAATGAAAATGTACGAATACAAGATACGTTCCAATTATGTTATTAAACTACAAACTCACCTTATTAATTTCAATGATAATGACTAAACATGACATGTAATTTTGTCGTACGACAAATTGTATAGTTGAATAAGGCCATTTTGGTTTATGCGGCGAACGCGTGGTAGTTATTATTCAGACCAATTTAAATTTTTTGCCTAGTGAATAGAATTCAGATTCGCCATTAATAAAGCGTCGTGTAACTGGACGCTTACTGTACCAACTGGGGTTAATGTCAAGGAATCATCAGGGTCATCAGGGCTCGATATTTGAAAATCTTAAGACTTGAGAAAAATCTATCTTTCTGGTTTCATTATGGCAGTGTTTGATTGTAAACACTTTTTAGTCCATCGAAGCTTGGTCGCGTTGTGATTTACCTTTCGATTTTCAGATTTTTTTTGTACGTAAATTTGGAAAATACGCGAGTTAATAATACAATAAATACTTACTTACAGCGCCACCGCCACCACCTCGGGAAAAATATTTTCATTGAAGACCGCCAAGACAGAAAATACTTGTTTACAAATTATCGCTTTTCTTTTGTAGTCTGTCTATTACATTAGGACGGCAACTAATTAGTTTCTTTGTAGTTTAAAATGATTAAAATATTTTTGAAGCCTTGACAGATTGACTAAATGTTGGCATAAATTATTATATGAAAAAGAACAAAAAGTTATAATAAAGCTTTTTCTCACAAGATGAATATTTCGATTTTCGCTTGTTAGATTTTACTAAAACCATGTTATAGCAAATTCCTTATCTTGTGATATTTTTTATAACAACATTTATAGATTATTATAAATTTTACGACTGTTTTTTGAAAATAAAGAAAGCTTATAAGGTATGGTTTGACTGTTTGCTAGAAACCTACATATTGTTATCCCGAAAATGTTTGCGTGTCAAGCAAGATGGACGGTTTGGTATGTAAAATTATAATGGTACTGTTACACATTTCAGTATCGAACCTAGAAACGGTTGGAAAAACGTGAATGTCAATAATGTTTTGATTCATTTACTTAGCTTTACACATTACAAACCGACCACCTAATTTTTTTTTATACTTCCTGTGTGCTCCTGATACTTCCTTCCTTACTGTGCTATACGATCTATGAACCTACTCTAAAACCACGAATTCACTGATAATTAACGATTTTAGAACTCGTCATCAATGATTTAAGCCTGAACTTTTGACTTCGACGAAGCAAAGATGGCGAGAAAATAAGTCATTTTAGGCAAAGTTTTATTTTTGAGGGTACAAACAGCTAAGTTAGTTTATTACAAAAGTTAGTTTTGTTATCCCGAAATATTTGCTTAACCCGCCATTTATACTTAGCCGAAGTCAATCTTTGTTTCTTAATCTTAGCCTTAGATCATTGTTCGTCCTTGCCTAATTATCTAGCCACATAAACGCAAAGTGACACAAGACTCATTAACTTTCCGTCACATTATACAGTCTGTCCAAAATTCAAGCTCAAGCGAGCACCCCGGCGAGAGGCCAGATTATTATCAGTTCTGCTAAAAATAAAATAAAAGATCCATGTCTGTGATAATAGGCATATTTTTAAGTTAAACATCGACATTTAGAATTTTACATCGATTAGAATTGAGCATCGTTATTTGGAATTTAATTTAAAAAAATTGCTAAATCTGTGACGAGTATGTTACATACCTGTAGACGGGTCTAGTATCGATTTTCAACATTTTCAAAAATATGCTCAAATGTATACTTTACATAATATTAAAAGTATTATTTATGCAAAAACACGCTAGTGTAGATAGATATTGTTGTATTTATGCTACATTGTGGATGCACTGCGAAGCATGTTGCGAATAAATTCAAATCTCACTAAAACTCAAAGAGTTGGTGATATGACAAAAAATCGGTTCTTTTCAAGTATCAATTCCTTTTTTCCATATAAGGGTATCAAAGCCGAATACAGCGCGTAATAAGTATTCTGGCAGTGTTGCGGTTATGTGGACCGCAGCCACCGAAAAATTAAGCAGCGCTGCTACAGTCGCCGTTGGACTCTAATGAAAGTATCTATAAAAACATGCATGGCTAATTTATGTATGGTCTGCACCTGGAGACAGCTGGTACGGAAAAGTGGAATAGGGGCTTTTATACTGTTTAGGTAATAGGTTTTGTGCGCATAATTAGGTGTGTGCTTCAACATATTTTCAGCTCTCGCATATAGCATTTACTTATCGTTTACTATCAACTACAAAGTATCGAATTCTTTTGACGAAATATTTAATTGAAATCATTCAGTCCACTGGGATCTTTTGAATAAATTGTCTTTAGGAAATAAAATCTTACTCTTCTCTTAAACAGTACATGTGAAAAGATAAACTACGCGTCCGAAACATTGACTTACTTACAAATTGTAAGTCAATGGTCCGAAAGGGGTTTCCTTCCTTCCTTCAACCTATCCTTCACTACAATCTCGGTACATTTTTAACATCATCATCAACCCACTTATACGCCCTACTGCTGGGCACGGGTTTCCATTCAGACGAGGGTTGCTAGGTAAAATATACTGTACATATTCTAGTTCTACACTCCCCATGTTATAGTTGTAAAGACAAAGGCATGAACCCACTTTGTTTTTAATTAACATTCTCAAACTTTATTATCAAGAATAAATCAATATTTCGCAAAGCAGCAACATAAAACAAATAAACAGCACAGCATGTATAGGAAACTAAGTACTGGTAGTAATAAATAAAACAAAAATCCCTTTGAAAAAGCCTTTATTTTAGGTTGTTTGCTTTAACAAATACATTTTTATAATAAAACTCGTACTCTCTTCACGTGCTTGGGAATAAAAATGCAAATCTTAAATAATAGCGGCTTCTCATCAGGAAATGTTTAATGTTGCTTTCTTCTAAACGAACATCCTGAAACAAAAGGCTTTGATGAATAAAAAAAGATTATATTTTTGCAAAAATCAAATATTGACCCTTGCCATGTCATATTCTTTTAAGAAACAATTTACTCAACTAAAAACAACAAACATTGACATTAAATACAATTACTAGATTATTTCAGAATTCAAACTTAACTCAGTTACAACAGTGGCCATTGAAAAGAGTACTTGTTAAAAATATACAATGCCATTTGCTATTTTAGAATATTGTGATTTTTATTTCATATCAAAGTGGTTATAATATACACCATAAAACGAAACTTTGCTGACATATTACTTGTACAAGTAAATTTAGACTTATAAGTATATTTTAATATTATTTGTATGAAATCTAATTACTATTTCTGCACACACTCATAGGCCCCGTACTAGGGAAACCCTGTATAGCGGGTGTCATGGACAGACGCATAGACAATCACAAATGACACCCAAACTCATGAGAGAATTCTCTCGGCCCGGGAATCAAAGCCGGGACCTCTGCATGGCAGTCCAGCATTGTTAGCATATATCTAAATATATGCCGCAAGTACAGCAATTTGTATCAAGCGTACCACATTTTTTGTACCCACTATGATGTCACAAGAACTATTTACTGATGGAAACCTCCTTCCGCTCACTCTAAATCGATTGGTTGTTATTGCTATTGATTCGGAATACGCGTAAACACGTGTATTACACAACTGAACGCATTATACAAAAGTGTGTTGGGTCCGATATTCATGGTGTATTAACAAAGGATCACAAGTATATGGCATCAAGTAAAATCCGCAGTGTATAACAAATCATGAGGCATACACTCAGGGTCGTATTCCAGAACTGTACTCAATGCTCAAGTCAGGATTTGAGCACACTTGAATATGATTTCAAGGACTGGAAATACGACCCTAATGGCAAGGTCTTGAGTACGATTTCTAGTGCTTTGAATCATACTTAAGTCCTGACTTGAGCATTGAGTAGAGTTCTAGAATACGACCCCTAGTTGCTTATTCGTTTTCTCGAAATTCATACATAACCAAAATAATTGTTTTTAAAATAAATTATGCATCTTCTGATCACAAAATCACTTGCCCTTGGAAGGAAATGTCCCTATTTAACCGTTTGCCCACAGTTATGGTGCTTTTGCAGTTTATAATAGCAAAATTAGGCATTTTTCGTGTTTTTGACTGGTGTTTATATGATAAGGGTCAAGCACATTCTGAAGTTAAGCAACAGCAAGTAAGTGAATTTCACTTAATTTGGGCATGCGAAGTACGTACACTTGCGGCGTCTATCTAGATATGTGTGTGATTGTAACCATTCGACCACGGAGACAGTTGTCCACCTCCCTAGGTATCTTTCATTTTTGTTGCAATAAAATATGTATAATACTTTGTATTTTTTTAAGGTTAGAGGCAGTCAGCATAGTTATTCAGAAATTAACATGTGTATAAAACAAATTATAACTATATGATCAAATTATTCTTTTAATGAGGACTGTCAAACTGTAGTAACATTTTTTAACTAATTCTGCTTTGATTATAATGCATTATTTATAGAGGCAGTTCATGATAGCAATCAATATCAACTATAAAATAATTGAGTTTTAGTGAATCAGCAGCAATAGCAACGCTTATTTATAAATTATTATACAATTACCACACAAGTAGAAATCTTCATTAGCAAAATATTGTGCAATCATAAGTAGATGCATATTGCACAACATTTTTAAATATGAAGAAATGAATAATTAAAACAAATATGACTATGAGCATGTTACTCTCCCCCCATTATAATTGGTTAAGATAAAGGCTTTCCATTGTCATTTATTCCAACATCTCTCGAAAAACTGTATACATATGACCGACAACAAAGAGGACTTCTAAAATGCACTAAGTGCATGTGGGTTAGTGAATAAAGAATTACATTCCTAACCATGTTAAATGTTCTGTTCATTGATTTACCATCACACAAAGTAACAATATGTACATATATATTGCACATGTGGAATAATATTATATTGATAACCCAAAATGAAAACGCGTGTTAAGTGTGTGAGTTTATAAACTTACAAACACACACACAAAACAAATGAATGGTGAAATTAATAAATTAACACGCACCTTCAGTTAACCTAGCACGACCTCCAGTAGGCTGGCAGAGGATCGTTGAGCATCCAGCGCAAACGACTACCCTCTGGGCATGACTGAATACGGTCGTAATCTTGTAGCAGCCGGGACATTTAACATCCATAAAGTATGAGTTCGGATGTGGCACCAGCCTCTTCAACTTATGTTTCCTTCTCTCCGACACGGGGGAAGGGTGCAATAGATCCACTGCGAGCTAAAACACCAACATTGTTAGGTTATTATCGCACAATTAAACAAAATCTTACCCCAAACACTTAATTTTCAAAAAATAGTGAAATACGGCAAAATAACACTGAGTTTACTATAATCGTACTATATTTCAACGAGGATTGCGACTTTTTGGGTAACTCCCCAACATGTCATTTACTGCCATGTGTAGCGGATGTTTTGTGCGCAGTAAATTTTAGAAAGGAAAATGTTTTATATATATTATAACACAAAATGTAGCGCATTTAGCTTATAAGAAACTAATAATTCCAATCAAATGCAACCCGGTTTGAATTTAACAAATAAAAACTAGAAAATACACACCGGCATGGTTTCAGCTTTGATGCAGAACCGGAAAAGGAAAGACGTCCACTGTACCAAAGAGAAGGAGACACAACCATAAATATGACAGATATGAATACGTTCAAAATTAGCTTGAGTAAGGCTTGCTTTAGTAGTTCATAAACTACGAACTGTTAAGAATGAATTCCTGACTCTGACCAAAAGGAACTAGTTCCTTGTGCTGTACACGATCTTAATAGTTCACCTGTCTTTTTAGTTTTATAGGAAATGGGACTTATTTGGGAAGTATAGACTAAAAAGACGTGTGAACTAATATTGTATGTATATAATAAGTATTAGTTCACCTGTCTTTTTAGTTCTTTCTGTTCACAAACGCAAGTCGAGTCGGAGCGAACTAGACAAATAATGGATTATCATTGCTTTTAGTACAACTTCGAAAGGGATGCACGATTGAACCTTACTAACTCATTTAAACCCACAGAAATCTACATAAATATATAATAATTTAGATTTCAGTAAGACTCAAATATAAACTTATAATTATACAATAAACTTTTTTCATAGCTATTTTTATTTTCTTTATAAAATTTAACACACTTACACACAATAATATACATAGGTAATAAACATACCTATCCTATATTAAATAAGAAACTCTAATACAACAAAGATCACATTATGACAAATGTTGAAATAAAATTGTTTTGTAACATTTAAAAAGAATACAAAGAAAATAATTCTAAATATGAAAAATCTTTATTCGAGAATTCAAAAGTATAATATCAAAGAGAGAAAACAATAAAGTATTCCTATTTAAAACAGTAAATCGTTTATACGGATCATTTCAATCCGACCGAAACGGTTCCTATTTCCTTGTTGTCTGCCATCCTTTTCTCTGTTTTAAAAAAAAAAAAAAACTCCATATGTGTTGCGAAAATGAAAAAAATTAAACAAATTAATATAAAATTTTCAAAGTAAGTCAATGTAATTCCCCTTAGACTATTTCCATCCTAAGTATTTCCCAGATCTCACTGAACTAAGGAACTAAAGGAACTAAAAGACGAAATAAGTCCATTTGTCTGAATGAACCAATTGGTATCGCTCCCTAGCAGAGTGGCACATGTCTAGTTCAAGAGATTATTATTTTGTGTTCCACATAGAATTGAGAGAGACGGTGTATTATTTCAATACTTATGAAAGAGACAACGAAAAATCAATATCTTCGTCTGCGTATTTTTTATTCTTTGACTTGCGCGAGGGAGTGTTGCGCATTGTTGGCGCGCGATCTTTGACATAATTCAAACTAGGTATATTTATTGTGTTGTTGACCCTTTTATTTTTTTCCATCCTCTAAGTGTTGACCTGGATCAATAGAGCAACGAAGTTTCCTTCCTTTTGACGCTCAACTGTCCACCGACACGGGGGCGAAGATTATTAGCTATATACAAGAAAGAAAAACCGTACATTGTATATCATGGCTGAGAAAGAATATGACGCGGAAGTTTCTGAGTTGGAGTTGGACGATCTCGTTCTCGAAGATCTAAGCGCAGACGAAGAAGACGATGATAACAACGTTAAGTACTTGCCGGCCGCACAGGCCGGTGGCGGTGTGGAGAAATCCAAGAGAATTACCACACCGTACATGACCAAGTATGAGCGCGCCAGAGTACTAGGTAAATATCACTTTTCTCAAATTTCTTTTTGTCATTGCTCTTTTTTGTTGAATTGTCTTTTTAATTATTATTATTTTTAATAAATAGATTGATTGAATGTATTGTGCAGACAACAAGTTGTTGGAGAACGTTTGCGAATATTTTTGCTATAAATAATTAATTAAGCTATGATTACACCTATACCTTAGGTTTATGAACATGACTTATGTATGACCTAGATGCCTGGACGCCCAGACGTGGTTCAATGCTGTGAACATCTTTTGTCCTTTTCTATCTTCTTTGTTGTCTGCCATCCTTTTCTCTGTTTTTCAAAAAAAAAAAAAACTCCATATGTGTTGCGAAAATGAAAAATAATATATATTATTATGAAGTAGCTGGTCTTGCTAACAAATTAATATAAAATTTTCATATTATGGGTGAATGCAGGTATGCTGAAGGTGAGGCGGGGTTGCAACGAGACAATAAAACACCAGTGAGACCAGGGGCCTTACCATAAACTCTTGGTACGATTCAATTTAGGACATAAAATGAATCGTTGTGAGACAGCGCTACATGAAGTGTATATCACCATCCCGCTTTTTTGTCGTTACGAACCTATACTGAATTGTAATAAGAGTTCATGGTAAGACCCCTGCTGTTGATTCAGGGTCAGCAAACAATCCTAATCATTATAATTTGTATTGCTACTGCTTTGCTACATCCCAAAGCAAGCCTGTTTTACTTTTAAAAGCTTCCTGAATGGAATCTTTTCCGTTCTTTACTTTCTTACTTCGTAGTCATGCAATTTCCATGACTTGCGGGTTTAGATTACGGGGTGGTGTGCTTATACTGCGGGATATTCTATACCCGGAGCTCGACCAGCACGCAGTAACGAATAATATGTTCAATAAATATAAGAAATATCTGATAGAAGTCGAACAAATGAAATGTCTGTATACATTTGAAATAATTTGTGTAGCTATCATTATTAATTTGATTGAGGTAGTTATTATACAAATTGATAAGAATTATTATACAAAAGAGTGGCAGCCCGACAGTTGCTTCCTCCTTTTCCCATTGTGATCTGTGATATTTTACGAGTAGCGGACTGCAATACACAGCAAATACTCAATAGGTATACTAAAAAAGCAAACAACTTGCAATACCTCAAATCCTGTTACACAACAACGGCAATAGAGATATCCAGAAAAAGAAGTGTAAGAATGGATAGAACGTAGCTTTGCACGAGCCAACATTTGTCTTTCACGATACTTGTAGTCGCCAGTGCCACCACCCACCGTACATATTTATGTTGTATTTGCAAAATATCGCATAAAAAGCGAAGATTTGGTAAACAGTTGAGAGAAGAGGAGAAAGAAATTGAACTAGCAAGGTTGCGTTCAAAATTTGGATACTTAACGAAGTTTGATTATCATGTACTACTTTAAACTACCACACGGGTATTTTGCTACATACGTCTGTCGTGTATATAAACAATCGATTGTTTACCCCAAATTATGATTGGAGACATGCCGATTTTCGATCGGATTAGAATTTTACTTATATGGCAGCCAGTGAAATTTTCAGATCCTGGAGGCCTCCGCATGCCAAGTTTCAGCTGAATCAGAGCGAGTCTTTTTCTGTAATAATTTTTATTTTAACAAAAATTTTTGACTTCTAAAGACCTTGGTGTGCCAATTTTCAGCAAACTATTCCGGAATTTTTCTTTGACCTCCATTTTGAATTTGCCATCATGATTTTTTAAACACACGCATTTAATCACTGTTATGTAGGTTCTGTATCTGGAAAATAGGGAGGGTACTGTACGTGCACTCGGGGCGGTTCACCCGAGGCACTAGTCTCTCGAAGAACCGGATGAAATCAAGTGACAGAGGTCTGTGAGAACCCTGTACACTGACTGATCTGGGGTCAGAACCTGAACTTGTAAGGTTCCTGCGCGCGCACAGGCAATAGTGCCCTTCCTGCATAACCAAGAGGTTGATGAGGAGGGGCACTATAAACAAAACTTACGTAGAATGATATGGGACTGTTATGTAGGTTCCTTGATAGAAGACTGAAATTTGTAAGACGGTCATCTTGTTTGTTGCAATTTCGAATATTTTTTCTTCCGGCGGAAATTGGCGAGGGCCTCATAAAAATACACAAATATCCCCTCCATATATTGTATTTAATTTTGTGCAGGCCATTGATCATTCTTTGATATTTTCCACATTCAGGATATTTCGTATTTTTTTCCCTTTGCTTTGGAACCTATTCGCGTACTACGGTATAAATATTTTCTTTCCACTATATCGCGAAGTATGCATTCTATTTATCTTAGTGAGTAAGAACTTGTAGCTTTATATGTATAGTATCTATATATCAATATCCATAAGTTTTGAGGCAAAATATGACTTTAAAAAATAAAACAATAAATAAAATATTGTTTAAATTAACTTGGTACAGGTAACATAGGTATTTTTACTAAAAGTAATCAACATACATGTTTGTATAATGGTTATTTGTTATACAAGGGTGGAAAGTTATTATTTGACGCGAGTGCTGTATTGAAACCTAAGCACGCGAAGCGTTTCAAGACACGAGACGCAAAACTACTTTGCTGCCGCGCGAAACACCAAACTTTTCACCTCACTATAGCGAGGAAAATGCTAGATGAAAGAATAACCGTTGAACTATAACAAATCAGTTTTAATAAACAAAATTAGTTATCGTTGTCAATTTAATGTCAACAATAATTAGAATAAAATAAATCAACGGATTTATATTACATAAATAATGTACGCCAAATCGCATACTTGAACGTGTCATTATGTTTTTTTTTTCATTGAAAGAAAAAGTTAGGTGCACCCCAGTCAATCGTCAAGTTCGAACCACAAAAACCTTTTCCACGCTAGCGTGGAAAAAACGCTTTTGCGCGCAGATTTCTAATGACAAAGAAAGACTTTCCGAGCTAGTAAGTTGAAAAAAAATTACTTAAAAAATAAACGACTTTATTTAAATCTAGCAAGCATGGGATGTACGTAGATAGGAAGGTAATTAATTTAAAATATACTTAAATACACTTGAAGTGTAGTAAATAATTGACAAAGAAGCTGATACTTCATTATAACGAAACTTTTTGCTACGTTTTATCGCGTCGATTTTACACCGGTCAAATTCAACGGGGGCGGTTTTAAATGCAGAACAAAATAATTTCAGTAAAGATCATTCACTACAGGAAGAAAATCCTTTAGGTCGATTACGTAATTTTTGTATTGTAAGTACTGGTTTTTTAAATTTTACTCCAGGTACCCGAGCACTTCAGATCGCTATGTGTGCTCCAATCATGGTGGAACTGGAAGGGGAGACAGACCCGCTAAAAATTGCTATGAAGGAGCTGAAGCTGCGCAAAATTCCCATGATAATACGTCGCTATCTGCCTGACCAATCTTACGAGGACTGGAGCATTGATGAACTGATCGTCACTGACCTGTAAGGTGTGGTGTTTATTTTTATGAAATATTGTGTGTGTCTATGTTAAACATTTAGTATATGTATATTGAGGATAGAGAAAAAAAGGGATTTGGTATAAACGTAGCATATAGCATTAGCTCTGCGCCCATTCTAAACGTGTTTTCTATCCATAGCCGTATGGACACGTATGCCGATACGAAACACACGTTTAATATGAACGCAACGCTGTACTGATATGTGGGTTCCAATCACAAATTAGAAAGATAACCCTTAAAACATTGTACGTCACACGGCCCCAACGCGTTTGCTAAGGATATATATACCTACTAACGCAAAAGTGTCTAGGCAGCTGTAGCCACTTTCCATCAAGCGGACTGTAGTGTAATATAACGGTGTTGTGAAAAATGATCATAAAAATAAAAAAATACAGTTGAATTTAGAACTTCCTCCTGTTCTAAAGTCGGTTAAACAAAAAGTTACAGAACAACGTGTATACGTATTTATGAGATTTTTCAAAATTGTTCGTTACGTCATTAAAACAGCTCAACTGTTTTCAAAGGTGATAATTTCTGTAGCTGTGTATACCAAAAAAATAATTACAATTATATCAAATTATAATTACGGAAGATGGCGTTTATACTACATTGATAACCGGAAGATTTTAATGTTGCTAGAAACAAAGCATTCGTATATTTGTGTTCGTAGGTGATTGTTAAGTATTGAGAAAAAAAACACTTTCAAAGCTACATGTTACCACAGTTCAGGAGCAGGGTTGAATAATATCCTGTTAGCTTGCGTAGGTGAAGCCACTCTTCCTTTACTGTATCTACCAGAAAATAGCAATGGTGACCTTCATAATGGTTTTCCAGATTTACGCCTAGGGACAGCAAAAGAGGCTTATAATAATATTATTATTAAATATACTATTATATAAAATAATATCTTGTGTGATATTATTTATTCAATTTCGATATCAAGGTTTATTTATAGATATTTGTTTTATTACAACACGCAGCTTTCGAAAATGATACGTCTACAACACATTGTCTTCATCACACAAATTTGAAATTAATAGCCTTTGTTTTAAATTTAGTTAACTTTTTAGCACTGATTTACTCTTCCGTAGCCAGTTGTCGAATTTATCCTTGGAGGCATTAACAGGCACAGCAGAAACAACATCTTCCGTTAAGTAGTATGCTCTTGTTATGCACCCCTCCGTTGCTGAAGAAATTTTGTGCAGCATGTATTTTGGTAGGATCACGAACTAGTTTATGATGTGTGGGTGTGATGGTTTGAATACCTTAGTTGCCTTCCTCTGAACGCTTGCAAAGAGGGTTTATGTCTTTTTTGGAAATAATACACTTGATAACCATATACCTACCATTAGTGGCCGAATATCGGTCTTGTAGATTTTGCGGACGATTCCGCTGTTGCAATCTGATCTGCGCATGACATAAATAAAGGAGTTAGCTTCTTGACTATTGTATAGTGATATGCTCATCCAATTTTAAATTGAAGGCAATACTGACTCCGAAGTTCTTTTTGAATGTTGACAGAGGCTAAGGCATTTCCATCTAAGTTGTAGCTATGTGACCTTGGGGTTATTGTTGCCAAGAAGGAGAATGCCGCTTTTTGATGCAACTAAGTCCACATCTTTGATCCACTCTTGTATATGACTGAGATCTTCTTGAAGTTGTCTAGAGTTTAGAAATGGATTTGTAAAAGAGGTATCGTCGTTCGTCATATCAGAACAAAAAGGCGCATTGGAATCTATGTAGTCAATCAGATCTGTTACGTATATTCTATGTGGGGAGCGAGCACTAATACCTGTAGTACCCCGCTCAATGCCCGCTCTTGTTGCGACAGGGAGTTGCCTGCCCGCTTACTTGGTATATATGCATCGGCGTATGTGAGAGTAGAAGGCATCACCATGTTCTAGTATATTTTATTCGTACACCTCTCACTGATTTCTACATAGTGCAACGCACCTGTCCTTAATGTCGCGGGATTTTGTGTGTTCATCACCTGAACCAGAATGCCTGTATTTCTCTCATAGTAGTTTCCTGTATTTGTTCAATAGTAGTTTCATATTATTGTCATTCTTACTATAAAAAGCGTATCTGTGACAGTCATTAATAGGAAAAAAAATTGTATAACTTTAATGTGTGTGACGATGGTAACTTCTTGTTATTAGGATGATCCTAAACCGGATGAAGCCTTTTAGAGACATCCTGCCAATGAAAACTTTCGAGACCTTTCTCTCCCTTCCTCGACTTATTTTCTGTCAGTATTGTAACGTGCCAAATTTCTCCCGTGTAATTATTTTTACCTAATCCAATACTGTTTATTTGTCTCGAACCGTTTCATTGGCAGGAGTCAACTTTTTTACTAAGAGCCCATGCAGACCGCAGACTTATAGGCCGATAGTTCAGTCAGGTCCTTAATCAGTATTAAGATGTAATGAACGATTTGGTATGGACCGATAAGTAAGCTTGAAGAGGTACTCTATTGCCTTCAAACTGCACATGTGCCGACTGTTTAGTTTGCTGATATACCCAATACTCTCAGTTTTATTTATTAATATCAATATATCTTGACTATTTAATTTTCATGACGCAACCGATCTTTCCAAGAGCAGTTTACCACCTGGCAATATTTATCATGAGCAATCGGCTGATAGCTAGTCTGCGCACTCACCACCAACCAGAGTGTGCGTGCTAGCAGCCCTACGCGACTTTAACTATCGGCGGAAAAA
The DNA here is from genome assembly GCF_003589595.1 of Hyposmocoma kahamanoa. Taxonomy (NCBI): domain Eukaryota; kingdom Metazoa; phylum Arthropoda; class Insecta; order Lepidoptera; family Cosmopterigidae; genus Hyposmocoma; species Hyposmocoma kahamanoa. The sequence goes on from NW_020656077.1 coordinate 2,622,139, forward strand.
AAGTCAGTTATTTGCGAGGGTCCTAGTCGAATACCGCCATTTTTTCTACATGCTGAAAAATCGCATTCATTTACGCTGTTTATTTCCTAATTATGTCCAAATTTCCCAAATATCAATACAACTGACTTCAACTAAAAGTTTTATTTCTATGATCATATTTGGTATGCGACAATGTTTTCGAATAAGACTTGACTGATATTTATGGAATGTGATAACAGAAAGTGTGATCATTACTCGATGGAGGTATACTCGTACGTCTATTTATATTGTGTACTCATTTATCAAAATAGTGTTTTATATTAAGATGTTACGTTTGTTGATTCGGCAAGGTACTGATATTAATAAGTAAATAAGTCTAAAAGACGAGATTGTTTAGATGAGCTTCGGAATTAAAATCGATTAATCCGATAAATTTCGATTCTAACTGGTCACGTTGTGTTCAGATTCATGCATTTGAAAACGTATTTTGAAGGAGAAGTTAGCAGTTCAGGTTGGAAAAATTATTACCGTTTGGCATTAAAAAAAAGTTTAAATGCGACTTATCGTATTTCGTTCCTACGCTCCCATTTTAATTTATAAGTTAGTGAGTTTTTTTACATATCTACTTCTTGTGCAATTTTTGTGAATATATTTGTAAGTAATCACTTATATACTTTAACTTTACAGTATTAATCCATAAAAACATTGTTTAAATTTATAATTAAAGTTTTCATTTCTTCTGTATTCTGTAGTTTTATTTCACCTAAAAGATTTAAAATGGAGAATTGAGAATGCAAGAGAGAGACTGAAATAGAAATAGAATAGAAATAGAAATCATTTATTCCTTGAATAATCTACACAGTACACATGCATTTTATAATAATAATAAAACTGATAATGATGGTAATAATAATAACAACAAGGATTTGGAACTAAATTCATACTTATATGGAATACAAAGCGTGTGTGCTGTACTGCCAAGGAAACCGTGAACCATTCAGCATGTTGCCGTCTCACTTAAAGTGCAACGGCGCTGATTTTCAGTGGATCCGGCAACAGAACACACGTGACGCTGAACATAGTAGCCGTCACAGATTCACACTAAAAACATTGAATGAAACAAGCACATATTATAACTTTAAACGCAAAACATGAGCAGTTTATTCCTTTAAGGTACAATTAATGAAGTTATCATTTATGTATTATGCATGAGTTAAAATGTATATTATTGTACAGGTAATTAATTTCATAAAACTTGAATAAACATTTCAATTGCAAATAACATTATAAATCAAATATAATTGTGAAAGTTTGTGTAATAGTAAATAACAATTTTATAAATATCTTATCACGTCTCTAGGTATTTAAAAATAAAGTTCGGTTGGTGAATAATTTAATAAAATTTAACTAAACGCTTAAAAATTAACAATGTGTAGACGACCCCGACACAACAACAGCCACGTTGAGATTACTGAACATTAAGCAAGTATGCTTTGAGTAATCTTTTAAAAGTAAAAATTGACGAGGCATTTCTAATCGGCGGTGGTAGGTTATTCCAACACTTCGAGGCAGCATAGCGAAAGCTACCACGAACGTTCACCGTTCGATGTCGAGGGCATACAAGGCGAGGCGCATGTCTGACGTGCGTAGATGAGAACTGAAGTTGGTCATACAAGTATGAAGGTTGCTTGGTCTTAACAACCCCAAATAGCAATACAGCAAAATGTAACTGGCGACGGGCTTCCATCTTCAATAAACTTGCATCATTTAGGAAAGGCGTGACATGCGCTCGACACGAAACGGGAAAACAATACCTGGCACACGCATTCTGTAATCGCTGAACAAGAATCCTCGTGCGAGCAAGCAGACATCCACCGTATATAGTGTCAACATATTGTCATTAAGTTAAAAGTTATACCATGGACAGAATCAAAGAGTCGCAAAGCTTTATGCACAAATCGTCGTTAGTGAAGTTTCTCACACGTTACAAAAACTTCAGGCGATAAATACAATTACGGATTGTCTCAAGGATAATCCAAAGTTAAGGAAACCATCCATAAGGACACCCAGATTTCTCACCACCGAAACTCGGCCCACGGAACTACCTGCTATAATTACTTGTGGGTCATAGGACATGATGTTTTCAATTTGATGTCTTGTACCAAGTACCAAAAACTTCGATTTGGACGGATTAAGCATTAGATTATTTTACTCTGACCATTGGGCAATTCTGGTGAGATCCTCATTCAACTGACTAACTGCGGACTGTGTTTCAAGAGGTTTAAACGAAATATAAATTTGTACGTCATCAGCATGCAAATGGCAATTGCAGTTCTTGATGCTGTCCACAACATCCGCAGTATACAGAATGAAAAGGATAGGTCCGAGAATGGATCCTTGAGGCATCCCTCTAGTAACGGTGGCGGCACTAGAAAGCATAGAAGAACCATCCTCACAGCGCATCTTCACCCGCTGCTTGCGCCCGCAGAGATAATTGGAGAACCATTTGACAGTATTAGAGTGGAACCCATAGTAAACGAGCTTAGATAACAGAAGCTGAATATTAACGGTATCAAAAGCACGTGAGAAATCCAGGAAGGTGAGAATTAATGGAACCCTCCCCAGCGTCTCTCGCAGCCAAAACATCATCCACCACGTCAAGCAACGCAGTGGCAGTGCCAGGACTCTTCCTGGAGCCCGATTGCTTCGCTGGTTAAATTCCATTAGTCTCAAGGTAGTCTGTTAGTTGCCAACACACTGCCTTTATTACGATTTTTGAAAAATACGGCAACATACTTATAGGTTCAAATCAGAGAATTCGCTAGTTTCTATTGATTTATTTAACAGAGCCGTGATAAATCTTAAAGTCCGCGGAAGAGTAAGCAACACCATGTCGCGAGAAATGTCGTGTACACCACTGGCATCACTTTTGATTGCCAGAAACGCCGAAACTCCGAACCACACGAAGTCTAAAAGTGGTAGAACAGTGCCTACGAGTTGATGTCTGATAAGTCACGTCAACATTGCATATAGGTAAATCAAGAAAATGAGTGTTTAGCTTATCTGGGTTTTTTAAATGTGAGGGAATGTCTCGATCTTTTGCCTTGAAATCGGCCACATTATACCTTATATTTTTCAAAGGTCGCGCGGTTTATGAACATTAGAAATAATACATTGCTGAAAATACATTTTTTATTTTTAACTTTTTGTAATATTTTTATACTGCTGTCTACGGCACAAAGCAGTCCCACATTCAATGTGCTTTTATAAGTATTGTGGGTCCGTAAGGATTTGGAAGGACATAAATGAACGGGGTAACCAAACAACAATGAACAAGCGCGAATGGAGGCCTCCTTAACCCACAAATTCACCATTATGTATAATATGAACAAAGGACTCTAGACGAGACCACGACATTGTGGAACAAATCCAATAGAGTATCATGTGGTACTCTAGATTTAAAATAATTATAAAATTTTAATAAAAAAACGACCTCGAAAGTTTACTTATCGTCTTCTAGTGAAAACCTCACATACGCGTTTTCACATAGTTCGATTTCACTGATTTTAGTTGAAGAAAATCTTGTAAACTTCTTGCTCGAATATCAAACATTATTGCATTTACTACATTTTACATCAAATTTTTATCTTCGTTCTGAAAAATTACATAGAAATCACATCCGTTTTCACTGTATTCGTTACCGCGGTATCCTCATCTATAACTGAAGCGCATATGGAAGTCCTTGTCAAAACGAATCATACGAGACCAGACACTTAGCTCAGCTGTAGATCACCATAACATTTTATTTTTATTGGAATTAGGTACAACTACTTGCCGAGTTTTATTGCAATTAACGGAAAGTGTTTTAACCTAATAAATCTGATCAATTCCTTTATTTGCCGCCCTAGAGGTGGAATATTTTCTTAATATTTGAAAGGGAATATTAGTGAGGTAACCCCTTTCCAACAAAAAAGCAATAATCGAAATCGGTTTACAAGTGTTCAAGTACTCGGTACTCGCGTAACAGACACAAATAAAATACATTCGAATTGAGAAGCTACTTCTTTGAAGTCTGTTAAAAAAATGGTGCTTATCTCAATGGGTCCCATAGAAATTTTTGATTCTTAATCCTTACCCGAGACAGGATCCAATGGCGTGAAAAAAGATTCGTGCAAATTGCCTTTATCTCGCTGACTATACCATTTTTCCAAAGTCTGTGTTTTTTTCCATTTTGCCAAATTTCCAATCGCAATAACTTCAAAATTCATGGACAGCCTTCTAGGGCTGTTTTCCTGTAGCTTCCATCCGTATTACGCCATAACAATCAAAATGGAATGAAGAAATGAAAGTTACATAAAGTATATTCACATTTTGTGTTGGCAAATAAAAATTCGTTAATATGATAATAGTATTAAGTGACTAACAATTTATGCAATTTTATTTTAAGTTTAGCTCAGTTAAGGTCTTTTGGTAATTTATTAAATAAAATTGATTGAGGGGTTACTATATGTATATAAATTTTGTCTTTTTGTAAAATTCCATATAAGGCCGTTGTTTGGACTGGTTTGGACTTTATTTTATTAGACGCATTTCTAGAATATCCAGTATTAATTAATTATAGTTACCTAACGATAAGATGTATAGTTCCCTAAAGTAACCTACCTAACCCTCTCACTGAGTGACACAAAACATGAACCTGAAATATTTCTTTTGTGTTGTATATAATGGCAAAATATGCATTGCAGCCGCATCCCCCCCGCCTAATTGTCCATATCGCAAACTAGTGACTACATTCGCATGATATGTACCAAGTTTTTATTTATTTAATAGCTCGGGCAATATTAAAAGTGATTTTCTCTTTAGCTCAACCACACTATATATATATTCTGACACGACACTGCCAACCTGTTACTGCCATTTGTAATTGTAATCTTGGGACTTCTACGAGTTCATTTTGAGGTCATCATACGCAGTGTCGACGCGTGAGCATTTAATAATATATATACAGTTTTGGACAAACTTAACAATAATATACTCCCGGACACGTAATTCGAGCCACCTCGCGTTTTTGCCTTAAAGGACTAGAATACAAAAACAGTGTTATCATCGAAGAATAAGGTTTCCCCCGGTTTTGCAAGTCCAAATTTCCAACAAGGACTTATGGAAAAGACTTTTAATATACTAGTTTCAAAATTGCGTACGTAGTATTCCTGATCAATTATATAACAACTTACGGTTGCATTTTGGAAAGCGGCTTTGCTACGTAAATACTGTTTTAATGGTCTATATCACTGACGGAATTAAAATAGCAATTTTCGGGTGATTTTTGTAAAACCGTTTTTTCTTTCGGTCTTAAATGTATAAATAAGTAAAAATAAAGACAATAATTATAAAATCACACGAATATTGAAATGAAATCTAAGAAAAAAGATATTTGTGGTCTTTCTCACTCGATCGAGTTTGCTGTAAGACCATTTCAATGTGTAAGACGAATAAATTTGTCATAAACCCAAAATAAGACAAGACAACACGTTATCAATACCATCTGGGGCACCTTTTCCGACAAGTCTCTCAATATTTATTGTTAAAGTTGTTTTGCAACTGCGTCTGTGTTATCCGTGTAAAATTTATTCAGTAGTGCAACTTAAAAGTTGGCAAAATAGTACAGAACATTGCGATAAAGTCTTGAATTTAGAAGTTCCCTAATTAATATACAATAAAGTTCGGGCAATAACAATTTTTTTTTTTTTTTTTTTTTTTTTTTTTTTTTTTTTTTTTTAACTCAACATAGCCCCGCACTAGGGAAACCCTGTGTCGCGGGTGCCATGGACATACACATATAGACAACCACAAATTACACCCAAACTCACGAGAGAAATAAATGTAGGCCATACAAACATTTCTCCCGGCCCGGGAATCGAACCTGGGACCTCTGCGTGGCAGTCCGGCATGGTAACCGTTCGGCCACGGAGGCAGTTAATAACAATACTTATTTACATACATGATATCACACGAATGAGAAGAATTTTGTTACAAATACTGAAATTAGCATTTAAGTTGATTTCTGCTAAAACGGAGATGCACTCACAATGAACATTCGCGTGGGTGAAGTTTGAGGATGATACGGTATTAACTTTTATTATTAGGTGATTTCTAGTTGAGTTTACACTATTGAATGATACAAAAATGTGAACACATACGCCCATGAAAACATATTTGTTTGTAATAAATTGGGAACTACTTATTTATTTTTATTTTATGATACCAGGTGACGGGACGAACAAGTCGTGCCTTTGATGGTAAGTGACACGACTGTTCATAACAGGCGCAGTGCCGCTCAGAAAATAATAAATAAAATACGATTTGTAAATATTCGACGTAAAAAGTATGAAGATTATCCTCGATGAGTGAAATTACGGTTATTTAATTTTATTCTTTATTTCGTAAACTTAGTGAGACGTGGAACCAGGTGTCACGAATGAGAAATTACTTTATGACATGTTATTTATTACTGTAGCACAACAAAGTTATCTTTTCGATCAATTAACACTTCGCCAACTTAATTTCTGATCCTGTTTTGTTTTTATTTTGTTTTTTGTTTCTTTATATTTTTTTTTCAAAAATTCGGGGAGCCATAGTATTACTAAATGAATATGGCTGTTTACAAAAATAACAGACAATGACCAAATAATAAAGTTGGCTTTAGTGTTCATTGGAGGGATCGTTTTGATGTGTTCCCTAGACTAAATAAACAACTAATCATTAGTATAATCATGTAATAATGCAAAAGTTACAAAAAGGCACATTCGACGTACTTCGAAAGCGAACCTTAAGTGCTTGTTAAAATCATGTAAATAAATAAATATTTGGTAATGTTTTTTTGTTATAATTATTATAGAAATGCAATCTTTAAGTTTCAAAATCGAAAAACTTTGACGTAAGATTTCTCCAAAACGATATATAAAATTGGTAACTTGCTAAGCTTCTGATGCTGTATCTTATATCTATAGATATTTAATCATTGTTGTGTATAATTAGGTATCAACATACTTTCGACAAAGACGAAAATAGTGTATTCTAGGACATAATACAATGTTATTATTTCTTTTATTTATTTAAAAGGAAAGCTCTCAAAATTTAAACTACGTATCAATTAATTTTATTATGTTAATCTTAAAAGTACATAGTAAAGTGATGATTTTTTGAAACTTCTTGAAAACTTTATGGAACTTTTGATGTAACACTTGAAGATCTGTTATACGGTGAGTCCAATGACATGCCAACGTATTTACACTGAGTAGTGGGTGGTAAATAATAAGAACATTGATGTGATGTGTAGACGTGTAGTAAATACGTAAACCGTAAGTAATGTTTGGCAGTGTATTAACACCTACGATTCAGGGCTAGGATGGGAATAGCTCGAACGAAAGCTATTTGTAGCGATGTTTGCCCGATCGATGTGCAAGCGATGCAACATGTTCGGGGGATTGGATAAAAGCATTTTTTATTATGGGACTTCATACTACTTAGTTCTGCTGAAATTTGAAATACTCAAATGAATTTCGGCTTCTTTGGCAGCCTCAAAGTCAGGAAGAGTAGGTACCTTTTTCAACTTCACATAATTTTAGGACTTTTATTCTAGAGAACATCCCAGTCCTATTCTAAGTGCCACGGAAAGTGGGTGTAGTTTTCTTGTAGTTTCTTGTAATGGTAGTAGGAAATATAGCAAATTTTGCTTAAAGTTGGTTTCTGGAGAAAAACTCGGGAATATTTGTACATAAACATAGGTCATTATGCGGAAAACAAAGAAACAATAGCCCGCTCTATCGCATAAAGTTTTTAACTACAATAAAGTCTCAAAATAATATAGGTACATTGATTAAAAAAGTGAGTTATTGTGTAAGTGAGTGAGTGGTTTAATCTATGATACTGTAAAATGCATCTTCCAAATTAAATAACAAGTATTATTGCATTAAAAAAAAAGAAGGGTTGAAAAAGCCTAGAAACCTTGGCTTAATTATTGCCCTAAAAATTAATAACAGATTGTGATCGATAATTACTCGTTATCAAACAAAAATACTATAAGTATACCTTAAAGTTGGTAAATGAATTAAATGATTAAATGATTTCTCAACTTTTCTGGATCATTAAGCAATACAAGAAAAAAGGAAATAATGTAGATAAGTAATACTGGTATTGTATTGTTATTTTCTACTAACAAGGTATTCTAAAAAAAAAACACTAAAAAGTTTGAGAAGCTTGTAGTTTTTCGAAATCACTTTCTACATGGACGTCGCTACATCTAACTGTAGTCTCCTACTACGGACGTGTTAAGCTTTCCAAAGAAAACATAAGAGTACGGATCAAAAGAATATCGGTGTAAGTTATAGATACTACAATGTGCCTACTGTTGAATGTAATTTTATTAGGGGACCCTTTTTTACTTAGTCCGTACCTAAGAATAAGTGTGAAATATCGACGCGATTTAGCCCGCGTACCTGTGCATACTCGCGCCAAGCTATTTACCACCGTGACAGCTGGCATTTGTCACTGCTGAACTGCTAAAGTACGGTAAAGATCTGGGGCCTGTGTAAGTTTCAATTCTTTTTTATGCCTATTCCTTCTTTTGAATATTGGTTAAGATACTTAAGAAGTACAGTCAACAGTATATCACCATTGATGGAATATCGCATCCAGTGTAACGGAACAAGATCCGTCAATGAGTAGCTTGATGTGGTGTCATCTGTACCTACAATCGTTTTGTGAATCACACTACCTAGTCGAAGTTTTTATTCGTGTGGTGGCGATGTAAGTAATATACCTACTTCAATATTGAATGCCTACTTGGTGGGGTGGTATTCTTATCTATTGTATTTAAATTCGAACTCGACTTGCATACGCCAGGACTGGAGTAGGTAAGATGTTTTATTGATAACAGGCGTGTCAATTTCTTTGTACCACTTCATCTCTTTGTTTATTCTGTATTTATAATTAATTTCGAACGTATGTGCATTCATTGGTAGTGGCATGAGTTAATTGACACGAGCTGAATAGAGTGCAGGAACGAACGTCTCGTCGGTCGCGGTCATACTCCCCCCTTACACCGGGGTCGCCACCGCCCGTGGGCTGCGCTTGGCACGCGCACAGTGCTGAATATTGCCGAAAGCTGCGGTATCTAGGTGTAGCTTCGGCGCGGGGAGGGCCTTGTTCGTGCGCCAGTACCCCTCCGACCAGCGATGCTGTGCTGTCTCCGGAAATAGAGTACGTCCGACGTTTTCGCGTGCAGTGTCGCGAGCTACCCGCTGTCGGCGGAGTCAATTAATATCGCTGTTATATCGCAGTTAACGATAGAGCCGTCATTGTATTATTTATGAATTGTACTTGTCTTCTTAACCCCAATTTTGCGAGACAGCTCTAGGTAACTGCGGTTTAACAGCGGTCGTTTTAACTCGGGTTGCATTCCTATGGTATGCGAGTCGTGTTGAGCCGCGGTTTAGGAATCGATTGTTCAGTGTAGATGTAGATTTATCACGTTCATAGATCGGCCGATCGGGTGCGCGAGTGTGAGTGCAAATGACTGGTAGCCCGACTTAACGGGCCGAACTTTAACAAAATGTGGACCAAGAAATTAACGTTATGGAGGTTTATGTTTTGCATACTGTTCGCCGTGTCGGCGGTGGCGATCTCGGCGAGAGGTGAGTCCTGAGTCCAGCGCCTTTGGCCCGCACCGCACGGCGCGCATTCGTAGCGCACGCGAGTGGGAGCTACAGCTGCGCTCGCGCTCTGCGTCACTGCCACTGAAGCTATTTTCGGCGTAACTTGCGCTGAAATTATGTAAAAAGCTCGCGTATATGCTCTATTTTTGGCGATAGCCTTAGGCGAACTTCTCTGTGACTAAATGGTCCACTAACCTAGATGTAAAGATTTGCGAATTGCTTACGATTTACCGTATATCATGTGCGGCTAATATGCCGTGAACGTAGACAAGAGTCGCAGCCGTTATCGCTTCCTACCTCTCCAAGGTACGTAAATAGAAATACAGGGGTTTGTCGCTGTGCGTCGCCATCTTGTGAAAAATGATAGGATCGTGACGACATTATAAAGATGAGGCATAGAAACAGATCGCAAAATATTTTTTTCAGCTCTGGTCTGGTTTAGTTACGAAAGGAAATTAGTATCTAGGCACGAATATGTGTATGTACGATCTAAATTAGGGCGAAAGTTCTGACCGTTTAGGCAACACTGTAAACATTTTAGTTTATTGTTGTATTTATAGACGTCTAACAGGTTCTTAATATTCGTATGCATCCGCATTTTTGTCAGTGTTCATAAATAATACAAAAAAATGAATCTGCACTGTTATTTTATAATATCCTGAACCTAAAGATAATGTGCTGAAAGAACGCTTAAATTTAAGGAGAAGCCATTAAGAGCCTTCATTTAAGGATCAGAATATGCAATATGTGTACAATACGCGCAACACACAAGCAATAGTTATGAAACATTTACAGAGTTTAAACAGAACACACTTCTGATACAGAAATCCCACTTATTTATTACGTCCTCCATTCACAGTTCGTAATAAAACACACGTCGTTAAATCTAGTGGCGACGTTTATTCCTACTTGAAGAAAGGCGATGGAACAAGGTCACTTTCATGACTGGACTGGTTTTTAGCGCCGTATCTATTATAATCAACACAGAAAATAATACCAATGACTACCTACTTACATCTTCAAAGAAGGCATAAAATAAATATTTATTCTAAAACAGGTAGGTACACAAGGGACTTGCTAGAAAATATAAAGTTTGAGTAAAGAAAATTGAACACTGCTTCATAATGTTAATGACCTTGTGTTTTTATTTGTAAAACGTGTTTTCAATCATCCATCATCTTTTAAAAAATATAAAAGTATACTTAATGTACAAGAAAATACCAGTAACAGTTTTAAACAGAAAGCATCAATTTTAAACACTAATCAGGGAATTTAATAGATAGATACCTAACAATGTCGAGGATGATTTGTGAAGTTGCGTAATTGCTCTGTAAGCAATTATGAATTCATATCACGATTTTTTTGGGTTTCGCAGTAAATTTACGAAAATCTTATGGTGCTACCCGGTACCCGTATGGAGGTAAAGGCAGTTTTTTGAACAAATTGTCTACATGATAACGTAGAAAAGATGCCTGCATGATATAATGATGATAGACAGTGGCATTTTATGAATTTCTTTACCACAAAACTAATAGTGAAAAAAAAAATTGTTTACAATGAAGGAAAATAACAGCTGGCTATTGCGACTTTCAAATAGTTTTAATTTTATTTGCGAATGCGTTTTAAGATATCTAAGGTAAGTGCCCAAATAAAATAAAAAATGTTTTTTTTTGTTTGCAGCTGACGACGACGTTCCTTCAGAATCTCAATGCCGTCCATACATCGAGAAAGCTCTGAAAGAGCTCGAAACAGGAGATGCGGAACACGGTACGTTGTTTTGAATATAGTACACTGATTTTCCTGAAAATACACACATACTTATTATTATTCAACTATCTCAAGGAAATAGAAAAATTGAGTGGCAAACATTGTACATAACAAGGTTTTTATCCCAAATTATGATTAATTTGAATCCCCTGTTATGTAATTTTTTTATCAGGCTGTGACAAAAAGATATTGCTTACTGTGACATTCTTTGGAGTTCCCAAAACTTTTTGAGATAGAAGATTTGCTAATTTATGGAGGCCATCTTGCTGAGGTGTCTAGATTTCGAATATTTTTGCCTTTCCGTAGAAATTGCCCTGGATGTAACTTGTGAAAGTGCAAAGATATCTCATCCAAGCATCAGATTTTGCAGGACGTTGACGACCAATATGTATATGTATGGCTTAATAGAACATTACCATACTATTTGCTGACTAAAATCTAAGCGAAAGTACTAAGTTCCTTTCATGTTAATTTCAAGAATGTACGAAGACTGTAGAATCTTCATAGTATAAACTATGGATTTGAATAACGCAGTAGGTATAGTGTATCGAACTAATATCACCTCAATGTTTAAACTTTATATTTAATTAATTAATGAAGTAGTTAAACTACAATAAATACCTAGCAATATTATAGAACGAAATAATTGCCTACTTGATGTTAATAACAGATCAGTCTTGGCTTAAAAATGTTAATTGTTCAGTAAAATTGTCAAAGTTTATTCATGAAAGACATTTTTCTGGCGACGACGACGTTCTAAAACTTGCTACATATATTATAGTACGCTACTTGCAGAATAAAAAATAAACTGATAGTTTCTAAACCCCTACACCCATGTGTAAACACGTAAAATATTTACGGCAAACTAAAAGCATCGAATGAAACTGTTTCCTCGAATTTAGCGGCAAGAGTATAGTGAAAATGTGCGTTAGGGCGGCCTAGTGACTCGAGTTCGGATTGACACTAGTTGCAGTTATATTTGCTGTAGATTCTATTTTAACTACGGCAGATCGAGGCAGTTGACGTCACCCATATATTGTGCTGTTCAATAATAGACACCGCTCAACTAATCAACCACTAGCGAGTGAATGAATCATTATTATAAACTTTCATAAACAGATAATATCTAGTGTATTGACCAATGAAATGTGGAGCAGCGCGATGTTTTAGTCATGCTTCAATTACTAGACAAAATATAATGGCATGAACTTCAGTAAGTAATACATATAAGTTAAATAAGCAAATACATAAGTTAAATAAGCAAATAGTAATTTTTCTTCAGTGATACCTGATTACGTATATATGCCGACATCTTTAGGCGAGTGTTCATCGTAGTAAAGTCTATTTTTAAAACAGAGATCAAACATGTAAACAAATATGGCCGATTCTCAACAAATAATAACAAAACACAACAATCAATTTCAAATTGTCACTTTATGATGAACAATTATAGGTGGAACAATTATATAACATCATGCTAGTGTTATATTTGATCATAAACTACAGTTTATGATCAAAAAGTGATCATGGAATGTTAATAAAAACGTTATATTTAATTTTGTAAGTAATTTTATTTATGTAAATATATAAAACGGAAGCTAAATTAACTATATCAGAAAATTTGTTCCCTTTCAAAAAATATTTGTGATAGGTACATACCTTTGCAAAAACCAAAGGACTTTGAATGCCTATAATAAAACAGACACCACACTAAATTACTTAATGCACTTTACAAGAATACATGAAATCTGGATCATTTCAATCAGCGCTATACGTCTCGGTCAAAATCTAAGAAAACGTGATTGATTGATGCAAGATTATTATAAACAACATAGAAAATATTTTGAATTCGTGTGCCTATGCTATGAAGGTGAAGAATAAATTTATTTTGATCGTTAACACTAGCTAGTCCTAAATTAGGACAGTTGATATAGTTATTTACAAAACTTAAACGTTACATTATCATTGTCCTCCAAAAAAAATCTTGTAACATGGCCGACTAAAATTAAAGTTTTATTTATAGGTCACGACGTTCTACCGACATTCGTTTGGCCGTCAAGGCAGTCTGATTGCTATGAGTCGAAATTTTTAATCTTCAAAGAAATTTGTGCGAAGTTCAGCCGTGTACGAGTATTGATTTCCCGCTTTCCTAAGTATTAAATCAGTAGTTTTATAATAAATCAAGGTCCATTTCACTAATGCCCACACATATTTGTAACGTAAATTCAATTGTCACTAATTACAGATTCCGCAGAAAGAAACGACAGTAGTGAAGTAAGCGTAGATGACGATACGAAAGAAGCAACTTCAGCGGAGGACGGCGGAGATACAGCAGATGTAGACAATAGTAATGAGGACGATACACCTTCAGTAGAAGTAGCTGACGAGCCATACGTATCTCAAGCATCCGTAGAAGACGTGGAAAGTGGCGCTGACGACAACGACTCGAAAGATGACGCAACAATAGAAGAAACCGACGGTGAGAGTGCAGAGCAGCAGGCCGATGACAGTAAAGAGGATGATGACGACCAGGCCGACGGAAAAAGCGTAGACTATGAGGATACCACCAAAGAAGAAGGAGACAGCAAAGAGGAAGCATCTGCTGATGAACAAACAGCTGAACAAGGTAAATAAACAGTTGTGATTAAAAGTCGCAATCATAACAATTTGCAACTACCAAATACAAAAAAAATATTATTTTTATTTTATTGTTTAAAATATTTATCCAGAGAGTGGCGATGAAACGGAAAAAGCTGAAGCTGACACTACCACCCAGGAAAGCGCTGATGAATCGAAGGAAGATGACGAGGATGACAGCAAACAAGACGAACAGTCAGAAGACGAAGCAGGTGACGATGCGAGCAAAGAGTCTGAAGATGGAAGTGACGGCGATGCCCAGTCTGCCGAAGATGATGACAAATCACAAGAAGAATCTGCTAAAACAGCTGAAGAGGATAGCAAAGAAGATGATGCGGAGAACGACGATGGATCTCAAGAAAAGGCTGAATCTCAAGAGGAGGGCGAACAGGCTGTTAATGAGGATGATGGAGAAACTGATGAGGTAAAGGACGAGTCTAAGGAAGAGGAAAAAGAAGACACAGAAGAAACAGCTAAAGCTGCATCTGCTGAAATAAAAGACGACACAGAAGAGGCTGGAGGCGAATCTGCTGAAGAGGGAGCTGACGATGGGGCAGAGAAGGAGTCGGAAGAAGCCACAAAGGAAGAAGCTGACGAGAGTAAAGAGGAATCTGAAAACGCTGATGAAGAAGGAGCAAAATCTGAAGGAGGCGATTCTGAAGGAGATGAAACTGAAGAAGGAGGCGAAACTGAAGAAGATGAAGGAACACCCGAGGAAGACTTGTTATTTGTAAGTTTAAAATAAATAAATAAATTTATATAAAAGTATTATACAAAAACCCTTAAAGTATTTAAATTTAATAAATAAAGTACAACATTACATTCTATTTGTTACAGATCGGTGAAATTCCTGAAAACCTAAGATCTCGTGACCACATCAACCAAATCTTGAGACTAGATGAAGAAGCTAGCGAAGCAGAGATTACTATAGAGAGATCAGCAGATATTGTATTGAGAGACTTGAAAAGACTCTATGAAAATTCTATTAAACCTTTGGAAGTTCTTTACAAATACAGAGACTTGAGTAACAGGCACTTCGGTGATCCAGAAATATTCTCCAAGCCGTTAGTACTTTTTATGGGACCGTGGAGCGGTGGAAAGTCCAGTATAGTGAACTATTTAACAGGGCTTGAGTTTACAAAATGGGCTCTGAGAACTGGTAAGAAAAAAATTAAGTTGAGTTAATGATTCTAAGAGTTAAGTTAAGAATACTGTAAATCAACTGATTATTTTTCTGTAGGCGCCGAGCCATCCCCTGCGTATTTCAATATCTTGATGCACGGAAAAGACCCCGAGGTTTTAGATGGAACACAAATGGCTGCGGATTGGACGTTCTCAGGACTACAAAAGTTCGGGCAGGGGTTAGAGGAGCGTCTTAGGGGCCTAAAGTATCCCAGCAAACTATTAGAAAAGGTAGAAAATAATATTAATATGTGTTTTTCTTTCTAGAAAATGGAAAGGTTCGAAGGTTTAAAATTTTATATGTTTTAAATGAGCATGTTTTTTACAGTTAATCTGATTTCGAAACTTAAATCTAAAGATTAAGAAAAATATAGAGGGCTTTCACCTTGGAAAGCATTTTATACTTGCCGACAAGGAGGTACGTAGATATCCCAATATCGCTTCCATAATGAATGTATTTTGGTATCGCAGGTGAACATTGTAGAAATCCCTGGAATACTGGAAGTGAGAAAGCAAGTGTCACGTGTATTTCCCTTTAACGACGCATGCCAGTGGTTCATCGATCGTGCCGATATCATCTTCCTCGTGTACGACCCGTCAAAACTCGACGTTGGCCCCGAGACGGAAGCAATCCTCGACCAACTCAAAGGCAGGGAATCTCAGGTCGGGACCAAACGTTTTAGATAAATATAGTTTAAAAGTTCATCGTAAGTAAGGAGCGGTTAAAATGAGTCATTAAATTGTTACCTTGTGTATTGTTTAAATGTAACGTTCCTGTGTGCACAGTATAAGTATTCATATTGTAGTAGTACCTATTTATTATTGGACAAATTGAGGTAACTAAGCAATGCCATGTACGGTGTTGCAGACACGCATTGTGTTAAACAAGGCAGACACAGTGAAGCCGGAGGAGCTGATGCGTGTGCAAAGCGCGCTGATCTGGAACATCTCGCCGCTGATGAGCTCGGCGCAGCCGCCGGTGATGTACACGGTGTCGCTGTGGTCGATGCCGTACGAGCCTGGTGCGCCGGTACGCCTACTGCAGGCTCAGGAGCGTGAACTGCTGCGCGACCTGCGACAGGCCATAGACAAGCGCATCGAGAATAAGATTGCGAGCGCAAGAAGATTCGCGGTAAGTTTTAACACTTTCGATAAACTAGAAGGCACTTTGTTGTTGTTTGTTGTGAGTTATGATTTTGGTGCGCTAATTACGACCAAATGATAATTGCAAAGGTTTCAGTAACGTCATCGTCGATCGACTCCATTTTCGTTAAATTTGACCCGCCTGTCACTTATATTCTATGTATATGATTACAGCGGAAGATTCAACGAGTAATTGAGAATATTAAAATATGTATTCAGAAGTGTTCAACCTGTAATTATCACGTATATTTTTCATTTTTCTTTGTTTGTTTTACAGGTTCGAGTGAGAAATCACGCAAAGATGGTTGATTGTTATCTTACCACATACTACAACCACAAAACCATATTTGGCAACAAGAAGATTATCGCCGATGCTATCATCGAAAATCCTCAGAATTACCATATCTACGAGGGGCTCAGCACACTTACCAACATCTCCAGGTCAGCACACAACTTTTTCTATGAAATAATTTATGATTTCTTCAGAGCGTAACTTTACCATTTAGTCGCGTTACTTATCAAACTCGTATCTTAAAACACAAAGTCACTGAAGTGCAAAAAATGGATTGTATATACAAATTTTGCGGGGTGATTTCACATCACATTTCCCTCATATTCAGACTGGCTTTTTCCTATTCTTAAAGTAATGCATCCAAATTAACACCCTTGATAAGAAATTTAAAATAAATAGACATTTTTGCCATGTCCTGAATAATTACTCTTTGTAAGATACCAGTGCGAAAAAGTAAGGCATCGATTTGTTCATAAGCGAATGTTTAAACTGATACGCAGTGAAAGTTCGCCAGCTGATTTCCAAACGTGTGTCTATTGAGAATTTTATGACCAAGTTGCTTGTTTCTATTTGTGTAGGTACGATCTGCCCGATCCCGAGACGTACCGAGATTTCTTCAGATTAAACTCTTTGTACGAGTTCCAACAATTGTCTGCCACGTGTACCTATTTCCGCGGATGTCCCATCACGCGACTCGACGTGGCAATCGCTTACGATCTACCTGAGCTCGTCGGAAAGTACAAGAAGATGGTGGAGACCGCCACGCCCCAGGGCATGCCCAAAAGTTGATGCCCCTCCGATCGAACGAACCCCGCGCCGTACTTAACACCCGCTTTTTTATTTTAGCCAATTGGATTGGACACTATTATGTTGGGCACATTTTGCATTTCTTTATAATCGGGCGTCGGAACATTGTTTTTTTTTTATTTTTGTTACATCGCATTTCTGTATTTATTTTTTAAATGTTATTTTGCTTAAATATTCGCTTGTTCCTGTTTTGAGGTGAATGATGTGTCGAATGATAATTATTGTGATTTTCTTGGTGCGTTTATTAGTGAAGGTAGAACGGTAATACGCAAGACAACTTCCAATGTCCTAATTAACACTGTCTTTTTATACAAGTCTCAAAAGGGGAGTAAATTAATCTAGTCATTATGTTAAAGTTTGTTAGTAAAGGTGTTGTTATATATGTATTTATTAATTTATTGAGGTGAGTTCCTACAACAATAGGGCTAATCCCATATTTTGCGGTCTCTGCCTTGATTATTCTTTGTTACTTAGATTTATTGTAATGAGACACAATGTGACTATTTAAGTAAAAATAAAATATAAAAATAAATGGCATTTTATTTGAAGTATTAGAAGACTGCATGTCCCTGAATGTCGTCAAGCTCGAGAAATGGGCAAACATCCAAAAGTCTATGTATAAATAAATATTTGCCTCTGTGTAGCGTATCGAGTAGGTGTTTGTGTTGCGTTTAATACCCATAAAGCTTTTTGAAAAACAAGTAAAGCTGAGAAATAATATGCAATAAAATAATGTCGAAGCTCATTTAACTCATAATTAAAAAAACATCTTTTGTTTATTCGACTTTTTAACATTATATTAAGCTATATTACATGAAGCTATATTACTTTAGGGATTTAAAAAAGTGAGGTTTCGTTTATCATCATTATATTATGACTCACAAGCCTATAAACTTGCTTAATATAATATACGCTTGCCTAACCTGGTCTGCAGATTACGCGTCGAGATGCGGGTATTATCCTTATTAACTGCCTCCGCGGCCGAAAGGTTACCATGGCTGCCAAGCAGAGGTACCAGGTTCGATTCCCGGGCCGGGAGAAATATTTATATGGCCTACATTTATTTCTCTCGTGAATTTGGGTGTCATTTGTGGTTGTCCATGTGTGTGTCCATAGCAACTGCAACACAGGGTTTCCCTAGTGCGGAGCCATGTCAACATAGCCAAAATATGTAGGTGCGTATGTGTGCTATTTAGGAACACTTACAAAAATTAATGTATCAAAGGAACAAGAAGAATTAATGTTACTGCCATCACGATTGATCTATATCAATAAAATATGTAAATACCACAGACCACATACTTTTCTTTCTTCCGTGGTAAATACCTACGTATTAGAATATATTATTTAATAATCACAGACCAATATATAGTTGGTGATGTTAATATAAAAATACTATAAAAGTTAAGACTCTGATTGGTTTTTTTTTTCGGGAAGTTGTAATAGCAACCGAATAATGAATAGCTTACAGGATGGAAAAAAATGAATACTTAATTCGAATGCTCTTAATATCGTGCAGTGAGCGGATATGACAGCACATATACATGGCAAATTTAGACTAAATATGTTAATTCTTAACATAACCGACTAATTAATTATTTCTAATCAGTACTCTACTGCGTGTAATTTAATGTCCAATACGTTGCACTGACCACTATAAATACAATACAATACAAATATCATATAATACACTGAGACAAACACATATTACTAAAAAAAATTAAAAAGAAATGTACAATAGGCGACCTCATTGCTAGATAGCAATCTTTACTACTCAACTTTCGGGTAACAGGAAATCAATAATAATACACATATTAAACATACACAACACAAAAACTTAAATAAAAAAAAAAAAATTCCTATTTAATGTGAAATATGAGGTGTCAGTTTTTTTCTTGTAATATATTATTCAAATATTGATCATGAGCTACAATTATTTTATGAACTTTGATAAATAAATGCATGTCAAGAAATAGCATTGTGTGTTACAAATTAACGCTTCCTAATAATGGGTAGATGGCGCTAATTCTAAGCAAACCAAGAGAATCTATTCAAAAAACTCTGTGCATTAAGCGTCAACTAGTTAATTATTTTGTTATTAGTAGAAATTAGAGTAGCTTTAATAAATATGTGTAAAACAAATTAGTCATTATTATTACAATCATAAATAATTTGGTACTCGTCGCGACATCTAGTGTAGTAAAAATATAGACAATAAAAGAATATCGACAATGAATTACTTTACTCAGAGATGGCGTAAATGAAATGAAATCAATTAATTGTTACTTGTTATAGCTTGAATTCCTTGAGCCTAAGATTAAATACATTTTATGTTTAAGATTTAGGAGAATCTTTTAACGTTAGAATATTTAATTAAAATAACGAACTTGTTACAATATGTAATCTTTGCAGCAAAAATGTAAATTTTCAACATCGAGAACTTAACGAGTATAATGCTTTTAATGTAATTTTCAACCCAAGAGCCCTGGCAACACTGATCGTGTAGTTAGGGATAACGTAGTTCACTAAGTAGTCTGTGTTAGGGATGGACTGGATTCGCTCTGGAACCAGGAGAGAGAAAAGTGTCGTTTTTATTTTGACTTTCAATTATTTTGTGAAATCTAGTTTAAGGTGGAATAGGATAGTGCTATTGTGCCTTAATCGAAGATTAAAACGCGAAATTATACGAATCTAGAACTAAAATACTCGTATCGGCCCGTTCTAAGGAATCCCGAGTCAACCCAAGCACGCCGCCTCAAATTGCCTATCCTCTTTGTGGCGACCATATTTACAGAAATATAATTAAACGTTTATGTTTTCGGCTGAAGGATTTTGTTTCCATGGCCATCAATAAATTAATTAGTTTACTGAATTCGCTCTGGGCGTTTTGGAGGGAAAAGAGTCGTTTTTATTTTGACTTTCAATTATTTTGTGAAATCTAGTTTAAAGTGGAATAGGATAGTGCTATTATGCCTTAATCGAAGATTAAAACGCGAAATTATACGAATCTCGAACTAAAATACCCGTATCGGCCCGTTCTAAGGAATCCCGAGCCAATCCAAGCATACCGCCTCAAATTGCCTATCCCCTTTGTGGCGGTCATATTTACAGAAACATAATTAAACGAAGACATGGCTCAAAAAACTTGTATCCAAGCCAAAATTATTAATAAAAAAAAAGTTTAGTTAACTCTTTGGTCATTTGATGCACAGACCGTTAATTAATACAAGGTTTGACATTTCTTTCTGAATTGTGTCGAATATTTTCGTTTGTTTTTTGAGCTTACATGTGTTAATTAATTATAAGATTATAACAAAGGTATACCTCTTTAATTCCCAGCGAAATAAGTTTTAAGTAATGCATACCGACTTGTCGCCGCATTTACACACAGATGAATGTAATGTTTTGATAAGAAAGTTAATGGATTGTCACACAGAGGTAAATCCATGTGTTGCATAACCATACTTGTTCATTGTTATTAGCTTTACGTACACATTTTTTGGAAATATTCACAAATTAGGCAATATGATGATTATTTACTGTAATAGCAAAACATAACCTTACTTTTTGCATTGCAGCATCCGTTCAGAAAATTTATGGGCTATTGCAATGACTACGATAGAGACATGCGAAAGTGTCTAAAACAGGAACGTCTTCGTCGTCAGAAAGCAAACTTGGACGAGTCGCGCCGGCGCCACGCTGAAATTCGCAATAGAATATTAGCACAAGAGCAAGCAGCGCAGTAATGGAAAGTGACGCGCGAACCAACGGAGGCCTAAAGTTCCCCATATTAGACTCCATACCAGATTTGAATAACATAAAATCATTCACAGAGCGCTATTTCAGTAAACGATATGTACTAAATGTAAATGGCATCAAAAACAATGATGTTATGATCTTGTTCCATTCTAACCGAATTGCTTTGCTCAGTCTAGCTCCGAGCCATTTCTTTTTTAAGAAAGATGAAGAGTACAAAATCAATTTCTGTGTAGGTAAACTAAACAGACTGGCTAACAGTGTAAAGGGTAAAGGTAAAAAAGGAGGCCAGCATTTGATACCGAACTCAGTCATTGGTAAAGTTGAGTACAAGGATGGCACTAGTTTTGACATTCTCTGCTGCATGTCAGGAACATTGGTGGAAATAAATGAGGAGCTTGTGAAAAGCCCTTGCTTATTGAAAAGTTATCCAGATTCAAATGGTTTTATAGCTATTGTCCTTTCTAGCATTAAGATTGCAGACAACACTAAAAATAAAATGTTAACACATGAAGAGTATACTGAAATAATAAAAGATTGTTGCGAAAGTTAGATAAAAGTTCATTGTATATTTTGTTTTATTTCTCTCTCCCCAAACTTAAAATTTTAAAAACCTTTAATTTGAAAGCTAGAAAAACTATGTTACTATAAATTAAAATTGGTAATATTCTGCACAGCATTACACATCATTTCCAATTTCTAATATTCAATACATGAGTTACTCAGGTGTCCCAGACCATGTGGTCCAAAAAAGTAGGTCATATTACCTGTACAGTATTAAGTACCTACAAAATTGGGCTATCATTTGTATTAAAATTATGGCCATTTCTAGAATATTTATGAAATTTCATTTTCTTTAATAGAATAATTTTTACAAATTACTTAGTTTTTCTTCTAAATTATTTAGGTCTTGAGAGGACCAATGGGCTGAAAACCATTTTGGCTTAAAACTAGAATTCTGAATTTTTTTCCAGGTTTATTGTGAATAATTTCAAGGTAGTTAATAACATTATTGTGCACAAACCTCCCAGTACATTTTTTTTTCATAGAGTTGGTCCTAATACAAGACTTAAGAAATAAATGAACAAACAAATCATACGTAAAGAGTCTTACGGCATTTAACGATCTTATTCTGATCCTTCACTATTTAAGATTTTTCAGGCCGAATTGGATAGTGTCTTCACAATGTCATAAAATCCATTAAAAACCTGAAATTTCATAGATATTCTAAAAATGCTACGATAATTTCTGTACTACTAAGGATCGCCCAATTTACACCTGTTACTGAACAGTTAATATGACCTATT
Source organism: Hyposmocoma kahamanoa (assembly GCF_003589595.1). Classification (NCBI taxonomy): domain Eukaryota; kingdom Metazoa; phylum Arthropoda; class Insecta; order Lepidoptera; family Cosmopterigidae; genus Hyposmocoma; species Hyposmocoma kahamanoa. The sequence goes on from NW_020656077.1 coordinate 2,644,725, forward strand.
CGACATTTTTTTTGACTGCTTGGTCTGGGACATCCTATATAGTAATATTGTATAGCTGAATATAATTCGCTGTAGCAGGACGATAAAATCTTCCCTTTCCCTTAAACCTATCTATTTAATTAGTATATTTGATTACATTGTAGAGATGATGTATTTACTTACGATATGGCATCGTTACCTTATCGCGAGCAACTACTGTTTGACCCGCAACCTTTCATAGCGATAGCGCTCACCCACAGTTATTTTGACAGGCCTACAGTGTGGTTCAAACTATTTTCATTTAAAATGCGCTCGATCGTTTTAAACAGGTTTTTTTTAACCAACACTAAATTGTTACGAACAAGTGTAGTTGTACCTAAAATAATACAAGTACGTTCGCACAGCGGAACCGGCATACAACCGAGGAAAACCCCCTTATATGATTTGCACTTGAAGTATGGAGGTAAACTGGTGGACTTTGCTGGGTTCCTGTTGCCAGTGCAGTACTCTGACATGAGCGTGTCAGCGTCGCACCTATTCACCAGACAAAATGCGTCTATATTCGACGTTTCACACATGCTACAAACAAACGTTCGCGGTAAAGATGCTGTGGCTTGGTTAGAGTCGATCTGCCCAGTGGATCTGAAGGGAATGGCTGATGGAAGTAGTTCATTAACGGTATTCTTAAACGATAAAGGAGGAATCATCGACGACTTGATAGTAACAAAGGTCAATAATGACACTCTGTACGTGGTATCGAACGCGGGGCGGCTTGATGTTGATAAGGAGCACATGGAAACAACATCAACGAATTTCAAGAAAGAAGGTAAAGATGTTCATGTAGAATTTTGGGACGTTAGTGAAAGGGCACTTATTGCGTTGCAAGGGCCGAAAGCTGTGACGATCCTGCAAAAATTGATCGATATTCCATTGGCGGACTTGACTTTTATGACATCACGAGAGGGAACCCTCGCCTCAGTGAAATGTCGCGTAACCCGTTGCGGCTACACGGGGGAGGATGGCGTCGAAATATCTATCCCGGCTGAAAAAGCTGATCAAGTAACAGAGGCTTTGCTTCAGTCGAGTGATGTGAAACTGGCCGGCCTAGGTGCAAGGGATTCACTTCGTTTAGAAGCAGGACTGTGCCTTTATGGCAACGATATTGATGAGAGCGTTACTCCTGTAGAAGCGAATTTAACTTGGTTGATAGCAAAACGAAGGAGGAGCGAAGGAAATTTTCCGGGCGCTCATCTAATTTTGCAGCAAATAAAAGAGGGAGTTAGTAAAAGGAGAGTTGGAATTAGAAGTGAAGGAGCTCCGGCACGTAAAGGAGCAGTCATTAAAAGTGCTAATGGTTCAGATGAAATAGGACAGGTGACAAGCGGGTGTCCGAGTCCTTCATTGGGTGGCAACGTCGCCATGGGCTACGTTATTGAATCGCTGAAAAAAGTGGGAACCGGTTTATTAGTGAACATTAGGGGAAAAGACATTCCTTGTGTAGTTGCAAAAATGCCCTTTGTCCCTTCACAATACTACATCAAGAAATAAATCACCATATTATTATGAAAGTATGTAATATATGTATAATTTTTATTACAAGTAAACATTAATTTATTGTACGTACCACTTAAGAAAATCCTCAAAAGTGTTTGCAAATCAATAAAATAAATAACAATGTTTATCTTGCAAGATAACGATTGAAGACGAGCCCTTATTAAAATGTTCATTATACTTTGAGCAACAATAAGTCGTATTTATTTACAATTAGTAATCTACCTGGCATGTAAACAATAAACGTAAAAACACCACTATCTCAAATTGAGCACTTTTACAAACATTTCAAATGAGGAGCAAGTCACCAAAACAGGACAATTAGGCACATCATATTACATAAAGTTGAACAATAATAAATAAAATAAAACTTGCTTGGTTATTATAATACAATATTAATTAATATTACACTTATCGTGGTGGTGTAGCTAGTGTTTTGAGATCCCAGAGGAAAATAAAAAGAAAAAACTAAAAAAAAAAGCACGTTGCGGGTAACGATTTCTTTCCTATTAGCCCTTTACTTGTTTTATTTACTTCTATTTATTTCTATTTTGTTATCTTCGGGTTAACAACAGTACCTAGTCACATGAATTGCAATTCAGAAAATACACAAGAGTGAAATTAAATAATAGGTAACCACATGTTACAATAATAACTTGCAAAAAAGAAAGTGTTGTATTGTCTGTATAAACAGACTTCACGTCACAAACAGAATAGAGTTTACACTAGGCGTAACTTAAAAAATAACAGTATGATTGAAACCCTAGCTATATCACGCTCACTTTCTCATTTTCAATTAATTGATAACAAAGACAAAAAGGTAAAATAGCTGACACAATTAGCTGTAACATCTCCCGTACCCACAAAAGTTTCGTGTACCTACATAAACAAAAATGGTGCTGCATGAGGCAAGCATGCACAGAAAATTGCCGCATCCCGTAGTCGTTTGTGTCGACAAATGAAAATGTATAACGACAAATAACTATAAATTGGATAAATACAAGGAATGTGAACATTTACCGTCGTCTTTACTAGTAATACTGGTCATTACACTATTAGGCCAGGGTGAAACGTAGCGTTAATTTTACCACTTTATTACGCACGTGCTATGACGCATGACAAGAAAAAAACTACAGTACACACTATAGGTTTAGCACAAGAGGGCGCAACTTGCGTGAGGGCGACATTAAGCGCGAGATACTGTTGTTCATGCATAGAGATGCCGCGCCTCATGTCGCTCTCGCGCAAGTCGCGCCAGGTGATGCTAGCACTGCTGGGAGTTATTTGTACCGACCGAACTTAATTGCATGTGCGTAGATTTAGCAGCGTAATTTGAGCTACATTGTTCCCCAGCCTTCAAATCTGTACTTTATTATCACAGGTACAAGTAATAACTAACATGCTTGAAATTAGAGCTACGTGCTGCGTTTGTCGGCAGCAAATGTATATATCATAAAAATGTCCTTGGAACCTTCAAAAATGCAGTCTTACAGTGATATTGTTAACCATATATCTCATTCATTAAATTACACGTCATTATTCAATAATGAAGATAATTTTTATATACTAGAAACATTTTCAAAATTAAGTACTTAATATGGTCTCCGAATAGAATGTGAGTTTGTCAATTAATATAGGCTAAACACAAATAGTACATAATATGAAAACACATTAAGTATAAAGATCAAGTTAATTACCTTAAAATTATATGTATGTATAACTAGCTTGGCTAGTTGTAAGTTTTATTTAGGCGGAGAACACTTTTTTTGGGCAACACTATTAAATGGCTTGTCGAATTTAAAGTATTGAATAGTCTCGTTGCAGACGCTGCTGTGCACGTTTAACTGACAATAGGTAACATTATGATTGTTATTGAAATTATACTGCTACGGTTTGCAACTGAAACACCTTAAGGTGCCTACAGATTTGCTCGTATATTTTGATGATATGTGTCGATCATCGTGTAAGCGCAAACGAAGGGCATCAAAATTTTCGTCGAGGAACGCGTATGATCAAATGAAATCACGTAAATGTGTAATAAACAGACGATCGACATCATTGACCTACCAATAAATGGACGGCGGGTTCGCGCTAAAAAGTGTCCGCACCTGTAGGGCGTTAAAATCGCATACAGAGCGTCAATCGCGCAATAGTCTTCGTTTGTTCGAGTGACAGCGAGGTTGTCAATCATGCAGTACCAATATATGCAGTACAAATAATAACTTGTAAAAATTACTGTAGTAAAATGTGAAAATAGGATTTTGTATCATATTTTTACTAAATAAATATATTGTGTTACCATAGTTGTCATTTAAAAGTGTTATTTTGTACAGTTTTATAGTAATTAATTTATATATAACTGAATCGTAAATATAAATTATAAAAGCACACGAAATAATGAAATAACTAACTGTCCTTTTTCTACTCATTGTATGCGCAAAAGATGGAAAGGGACCCACGTCAGTTACGTCAATTTCAAGAAGCTTATACATATAAACTTATTGCTCATTTTCAATTGTTCGAACCACAAGCGATTGAAATATTTAGAACAAACAAACTGTAGAGTTGTTTTGATTTTAATCCTATTTTTAAAATGATTTTTTTATTAAACGTTAGCAATAACTAACAAAATATTGTTGTACTCGATTTACGGCATGGGATTACCTATCAGAAGTTAGAAAATACATTTGCCCGAAATAACATTAGCTCGAATTTCCATAATGTGTTTTTACGAACGAAAAGCTAATTTTGTCTATGTAAAAAACATCAAAATTACTTGAAAGCGTAACGGTTTTGTTATAAATCGGAATTACAGATATTTAAGTTTACGTTTATTTAGAATATCGGTACATTTCTTATAGTACACGCTTATTTTCACATTTGTAGTAATAATTGTATGTATGTGTCTGCCGAACTCTTTATTATACCTTTAAGTGAATTTGTATAAAATGAAAATATTATTGATATATATATGAAAATATTAATTAATTATATATTTATATTAATTATATATATATATAAGTAATTAATATTTACGAGAAAGGTTATTCCATTACTCTTGTGTTCAAGTAATTTTCATTCGAAGCTAAATATGGTGCATTTTGTTAAGTTTCCAGTAGAAGCTGAATATGGTGTTTTTGGGCCCTTAAATTGTTGTAAGCAAATTTAGGCAGTACTGCAATGACGTTACAATTTAAATTAAATGTTTTAGTTTTTTATATTTCGTTACATGTCACTACGTTTGTATAGGTTAACCTCGGACATTTTTTCGTGGTTTTTGTATTAGACCCGATGTCCATCTGTTGGTAGGTCAATGATCGACATAGTATTTTTTGTCGATCGACACGTATGGTCCGAGAATATCGTATAAATGTGTAAACAGACGATCGACAGCGCATTTTTTGTCGATCGACGCTATGGAATTTAAATTAGGCAAATTGGTTAGATTTTAACACTAATATTTATCGATCGCAAACATGCGATTGAACGTATAACTAGCTTGACTAATTGCAAATTTTTATTTAGGCCAAGAAGCCTTCTTTGGGGCAATACTATTAATGGTTTGTGGAATTCAAAGTATTTAAGTCTCGTTTCTGCTGCTGTACACCTTTAACTCACAATAAGTAATATTACGATTGCTTTTTAAATTATACTGCTACGGTTTGCAACTGAAGCACCTTAAGGTGTCTACAGATTTGCTCGATTTTTGACGATGGACCATGTGATCAAACGTGTAAGCGACAAACGATCGACATCAGACAAAATCGAGTAAATGCGTAAGAAACAGACGATCGACATAGTATTTGATCGACACTATGGAATTTAAATTAGGCGAATTGGTTAAATTTTAAACCTAATATTTACATATTGTAAACAAGCGACAATAACGATCGTCAAAAATTGCGCAACTTTTTCGTACTTTTAGACGTCACGAGTGAAGCGTAGCCTGCGTTTAGAGTCTATTAATAATAAGGTTTGGTAAAATGTCTCATTTAGTCTGTAAAGAGCTTAAGAACCGATGCAAACTCAATGCAAATGCAATTTTTTTTTATCTGTAGGATTTATCACGGAGTGTGCGATGGAATTGCACGATTTAATTCCTTCTTTCCCTATCCATTATCGGGGGGACTAGACGTAGGCTGGCTTCCACCCCTAAGTTATGGATAATACAAAGATTCGCATGCAGCGTTACGGTTTCACAATTACATGTCGAACGGCTATGGAGTGGAATTTCTTGCCTGCAGACTTATTCCCTGAACACTATAACTTGGGCCTTTTCAAGGCGAGAGTGAATGGGCATTATTTAGGAAGGCAAGCGCTATCATCGACCTCATCGTCGCTTTCCATCAGGTGAGATGGAGGTCACATGCGCACTTATTATAAAATATATGCCTTGTATGAGTGAACAGCAGCACATGTCGTTCTAAATTTGCAATGTTAATAGACTAATGTCAAAATAGACTATTGTGTTAACCAATATAAACTAATGACAGTTTTTTTATTGGTAAACACATTTTACTCAAAATGCAATATTATCTTATTTTAGACTTTTGCGGCATGTTTCTGAACGAACATCGTTTGAGGTAGAGCAAGCAGCCGCCTCACAGGCCGTCTAGGAAGCGTCACAGGTTTGGGTCTGGATCCCTGTATTGATTCTGTCCTAGCTTCGCGAATTCCTCATTCAACTTGTTCATTTTTTCCGTGTACTGGAAAAGACAAAAATATAATACTTGGTGCACAAGAACAAAATATAATTAAAATGGATGCCATCGACGGTCTGGTAATAATTATGACAACGGCTCTGCGTGTCGACAGCCCGACAAAAGCCCCAGTATGCGATCTGCATTTTTTGTAACATTCATTGTATACTCACACTTAAATACTATACAATAGTAGTGTATTGACAGCTATAGAAATAATCAATATCGCAGTAATTAACAAACCACACTAACTAGTGAATCCACGTTGATGGGCGAAAATGTTTTTGCCGCAATCACCACCCTTTGCATTTGTAAATAAATGCATTGCTATCACTCACTTGGGTGATAGCGGTATAGTACAATGAATTAACCCAAAATTGATCTCATGGGGCAGTTAATTATAAACATAGTATATTAAGATAAGTAGTGAAACTCCCCCCTGTTCGGCGCGTCAACGCGTTCATGTCGTTCGGAACGTAGGGAGGTCACATTATAATAAATTGTAATTGAAAGGTGTTAATATTTAAAAAAAAGTTAAGGTGTTCATCACAGTTTTCTCGTTATGTACTGAAATATAAAGTACGTACGTATTGATATTTTTATACCAGCATCGCGGATTGGTATCTCGATTAGGAGAGTATTATGAAATAGAAATTAAATGCTGAATAATTCTGAATTTGCGGCACTCTTGTTCAAATACCAATAAACTTTGAATAAACCCGTCTACTATTTGAAGTCCTTTTTTAAACACCGCCGAAGGAACGCTTTAATTCTATAATTAACGACGCGTGTCACGATTCGCGCTGTGCAACTTGAATGTACCGCGAAATTTTGCTAATGTGTACGTTTATACATAGCGCGTGACGAGTGTGCACACGTACAAGCCGCGTTGCTACGTTTGTGAAGTTACTCGTCTTAGTTAGTTTTAATATACGTGTGTTAGTTAGTCTTAATATACTATGTTATAACTGAGAATGATACGGTAAAGATGAATAACGCCCTTGAACGAGGCACTATCGTCAAATATAGCCTGGAATTTTGCAACCTCTCTTTATAGAGGATGCTTTGCCATGCAATATGCCATTTGTCTGATATAGCAGGCTGTTACAGTAAAAAAAGGTTGTAAAAGTACATTACACTTACATCATAATGTTGGTGCTGCTGAGCTTGACTACTCAAGCCCTGGCTTTTCTCCACTTGCACAGTGCAATTGACGTAGTAATTCAACTGGTTCTGCAACTTGACAAATATTTTCCTGTACTCGTATTGCATTCTATTGATTTCGTTGTTTATATGCACGTCTTTCTTCGCCATGTACTCTTTGTAGGTATGTATTGTCTTTTTACAATTCTTGTATTTGTCCTGTACTGCTTGGTGGTCAGATTGTAATTTTTGGTACTTTTGTTCGATTTGCGCCGCTTTCGTTTGCAACTCGGCTATCTTGTGACTCATCGATTGCAATTCTTTTACGCTTGTGGTGTTCTTTTGCTTCCAATTTTCCCTCTCGTGTTTCAAAGCTTCCTCTAAGGAAGTCATTCTCGATAGCCTGTCTTTGTATCGTTCGGCTTTCAAGCGCCATTCTTTGACACAGTCCTGAGCTTTCTGGCAATCGGCCTGTAACTCATTATGTTCTTTTATTAGAACAGAAATCTCATTCTCCTTTGACTCCAGCACTTGAGACACTTTAGCTCGTTCTGAAAGTATGAATTCTTTCAAAGTTTCCACTTCCTTCGCTTTCCTCTCGAGCAGTTCTTTTAACTTGGTCACACCAGTAAGATGTTCATTTTCCATCTCTTTTATTTTCCTGGAGAAATTCATTTCCATTGTTTTCATTTCTAACGTAAACTTCTCGGCAATTTGGTCCCGTATGGCCTTCTCCTTCATCATAAGCGCAGTCTGCACAAAAACATTAAAGCGTTAGCGTGTTGTCTCCGTACAGTAGTAATCCTAATCTCATCTGTCAGAGTATATATACAGTATGTTGTTAGGTTGTGGAATGAAACTAAGAAATTCACTGTACAAGGAATACCAGAGTAACAAAGTTAATTCAAGGGGCACCCAAATCAGTTAAAAAAGTTCATTACCTAAATTATAACCTAGCAGTTAGCACACTTGCAGAGTGCTAACTGCTAGGTTACCAAGTACGTCACACCACATAATATACTTCAACTTTCTTAAATGTTATCTATAGCTACTTCAGAAACTCGCTATATAATAATAGTAACTCATTTTCTATTAGTTAACGAAACGCCACTTCTCTCGCTCGCGTAAACATGATTACAGCCTAGTTTTCTATGGGCCGTGGCTCTTCTTATTTTGTCATAATTTCTCAATTGGAAATATTTTATGCCACAAAATAATTCTAAAACGTTTTGTAAGCTGGTCAACTCAAAAGGGCATTGTTTCCATTATAATTATTACACGTAACATGAACAGTAGAACCTGTTAATAAACGAACCGAAAAAAGGTTTATGATCTATGACATGTCACTTTGACAATGACAGTTGTTATAGAATCTTTGTCCTGCAGAAACGTGCAGTTAGGGCAATTTACAATCTGGGCCCCAAAGTATCTTTGAGAGATAAGTTTAAGGAAATTAACATTCTTACACTAGCCTCACAGTACATTTATGAAAATGTAATTTATGTTAAAAGGAATAGTAATTTATTTATGAAAAATAGTGACAGACATAACATTAATACGAGGAATAGAAATAAACTAGCTTTTCTTGATAGTCGTCTTCACAAAGTCAAAAAATCATTTAAGGGGCAATGTATACGCTTCTATAACAAGATTCCGGTTGATATACAAAATTTGCCTTTCACGAGGTTTAAAACTATAGTGAAACAAAAACTTTATACTAAAGGTTATTATACAACTTCTGCGTACTTGGATGGCAAAAATCCGTGGTAGTAACCCGTTTAGCTCATGGAGGTAGTCTCGATCTCTGATGTTTCAAATAAAAAAAAATATTGTAAATGTTATTTACAAAGAGCAACCCCTAGAGTTTCTTGCTCATTCTTCTCAGGGGAATCTGCCTTACGAATGAGCGGTAGAGTTTAACTATTGTGACGATTTCAAGTGTAATAATGCTTACCTATGAAATAAAGATTATTTTGAATTTGAAAATTTGAATTTGTTTGTTTATACTTTTGGACTTCGATTTCATCTCAGAGTATAGAAAAAATAAATTACTACGTACGTGATACGTCACGTAGTAACTTCAGTAATTCTACCATGAGTTTATCCTGTCGATAGTCGCTTGCGCATCAAATATTTGATAATTGTGTACGACAATAATTACAAAGTCAAAAAAGGCCTAGGTATAGCTGACGTAGTAAATAGGTTTGTGCATTTGGTGAACTGTAATTTCATTTTTATTTATAATTGGTCTTGTAACGGCTCTTTGACAATAAACATCTCTTTTATAATCAAAATTTCTTTTTTCAAGTCTATTTGCTGGCCCCCAAGACATATCTCAATCTGTGCAGCGCTCCTATACTCACATGAATTACAATAGTCTATACAAATATTGTACGCAGTCGCTAGCGACATCAAGATAGCAAGTTCAATTCAGGAAGTCTACTCCCGTTCTCCGTCTGAAACCCTCTGTTCCCAAATTAGTAAATGATTAAATACTACAATAATTGTCATGTATAAAACGAGCTCGTATTTGAAATTCTTTTTGGCATTCGAAAGACTAAAGTTCGTATTTAAAAAAAATCATATTCGAATCCGCAACTAGTGGTCTCGGAGCGCAGCAGTTATTGGGCAGAATAATTTTCAAACAAAATAAATCATATTGTTGCTGTTAAAATTGAATTGCCTATGAAATGCAAGTATAACTTTAGAGTCCAGTAAACATCCATTTGAATCGCTAATTTTGTCCAAAGCGTGCCCGGTGATAGTTATCTTTAGGTGTATGTATTTAATATTTTTATTTATTATTATGTATTAAAATTATCTATATGTATGCTATATCAGTATTCTATCGACATACGTATTTTATGAATACTTATTATGCAGTGTACTTTTGAAGATTGGTTTAGGTTAGGTTAGAGTTTAGGTTAGGTTAAATTTTTATTCTGAGGCTGCCTGGAAGGAATGACCACATAGAAATAAGGCCGTCTATTGCACATTAACTAACAATTTTTTATACTTATGTTACTGTTCTATGTTGTCACTATAAATTTATGTGCCACAAAGAGTATTTTATTCTTTAGGTAAATGTACATGGGCGAATGCTAGAGGTCGATTATAGCTTGTTACTTCAATACGGTGCAGTCAAAAGATAGATGACGTTTTCAAAAGTCTGACCTTAGCAGAGAGAGCCTCATCGCAGTCGTGGACGAGCTGTTCGATGCTGGGTGCTCGCTCAAGCGTCTCACATTCGTGTTCGGTATTAGTGGCCACAGTACGTTGTTCGCGTAGTTTGCGGAACCGCTCCATTATGTATTGTTGAAAGAACTCTGCCTTGCCTTTTAGCTCGTTCATCAACTCCTTGTTGCCATCTTGAGTTGCTATCATATTTAAAAATATGTATTATTAGGTGACTTGCGCATTTGTAATATTACATTGTATATATAGGTAAAAGACGGAAAGCTGTGTCGTACAAAAATATTTACATTTGACTAAAACTATGCAACACTTGTCCAATCATATTAATGGATACTAATATATCTTAAAGCATAGGACACTAATAAAAGGTGGCTCAATACATACATTCACGGGCAATGAATTCGCATGGTTTTTAAAGAAAAAGCAAGGACATTGGGAGACGAATCGATTTACACTAATTGAAAGGTTTAGAAATGGTTTGTTTTTTAAATATACTACGAAATTTAGCGTGATAATAAATTTTCCTTTCCTTTTTTGTAAATTTTTTGTAAATAACACATTTGTTTAGGTACTTTCAGCTGCTGTGGTTTTAATGGAGCATTATTATTTATCTATGGGCTTTATTATTTTGCAAGAAACCCAAATTCACCGCCCATTAGAGTAAATGTCCATTACTTACCCAGTCTCACAGTGCATTTGCTGAGTTGGTCTTCTAAGTTTCTGATGCGGTTCAAATGCTTCTCGCAAACAGAACATGGTTCCATTTCTTTTCGCATTGCACTCTTTTCGTCTATAACAAAACATTCATACTTGTTTTGGGGAGATAAACATCTAAACAATTGAAAAAATGATAGTAACATGACCACCATGACATTACATGTAAATAATAAATATGAATGAAGAATGAAGAACTGGTGTAGCTTTTTGATTATTATTATAATTTATATCGGACTCTAAATATACCTGTCAAGTTACGAGTTGGATACTAATGACAACTCGATGCCTTACGGCCACCTTCTATATTTAATCTCAATCCATAATTTGCTCTCTGAGCTTGAATAATCAATCCAAATCCTAGTTTTACTATTTCAATAACCGATCGATGGATCGTTATTCCGATTTTTTGTTCCAATCCATCTGTGGGACGGCATTTTTAGATTGACATTTGTATGGCAGTGACGTTCAATATATAGTGTGCGCTTTCAATATTCGATCCATAGGTCTGACAAATCGGATTTTGAACGTGTTCGATCTATAGTAGCGATCCTAAAATTTTGACCGATTGTACTGTGTAATCGTGTGAAAATGGAAGCTATTTTTAAGTGATAGCGACTATGATCTTGAACAATTTGCTCAGTTATCGGACTGGGATAATAGCGACAGCGACCAAGAGCAACTTGTGTCAAGAACGTTTAGGCGTATAAACTTCATGGCAAGTTTAAGTGACGCTGAATCAAGTCAAATCAAAATGGTATTTTTTAATTTAGATTATTTCTCACGTCACGAATGCGAACAAACATCAACAAAACATAAATAGACACTAACATTTCGAAGCCGCCGCCGCCTTTTTTTTTCCATCCTATAGGCCATATAGGATCTCATAGGGTCCTATCCGTTTGACAATAGACGTTCCGTTCTGTTCCTCGAAACACGTCATTCTTGACGTACTTACGGTTCAAATATTTTATACTAGAAAGTTTGCATTATATTTATATTTTTGACAAAAGTAAAATCACATTTATAAATAAATTAATCTTAGAAACATAACCACCATTTTATTCACTAATTCGTGTAATGAACTTTTACTCCGATTGCGTGGAACTAAACGTCAGAAAGGAAGTACATTTACGACCGACCCTTTTTTTTAAGGGCGCTAGAGCCGAGATATAGAAAGCGGTCGTTACTTTCTCAACCACGTATCTTATAAAGAGTGATTATTCAGGACATGGCAAAAATGTCTATTTATTTTAAATTTGTTATCAAGGGTGTTAATTTGGATGCATTACTTTAAGAATAGGTAAAAGCCAGTCTTTGAATATGAGGGAAATTAGATGTGAAATCAGCTTGCAAATTTGCATACTCAAAATTTGTGCTTTGTGCATTAAGATACGAGTTTGAGAAAGTAAGGCGACGAATTTGCGGAATTCTATAGAAGTAACTTCTGCTACGAATCCCACACGAACATAGAAGCAAATATATTGACAATGGGCACCAATAAATACTAGAGCCAGCTATTCAGAATCCAAAGTTTACTTCTTTAGGATACATACCTGCGATGTACTGATTGAGTTTGTCGGTAAATTCCCTTTGCTTATCAGTAAACTCCTTTTGCAGTTCTGAGATCCTCCTATTGGCTCTGTCCATCTCCTCCTTTGTGGCTGTCAGCTCTGCAGTTAACTTCTCAACTTGTTGCCTCTCCTTTTCTAATCTTTCGACGGTTTCTGTTTCCTGAGATTTGTATAAGTCTTTCTCTTTCTGAACTTTCGATTGGAGGTCTTTAAGTTCTCTAGACACCAAATCGCGAGCACTGCAAACCTGTTCAATTAAATGTTATTTAAGCTAACAAACAGAAAAACAAGCTACTATATATTATAACACAGCGTGCCACCTCTACCTATGTCCGCCGCAAAGCAGTATTGAAGTGGTTCAGATTGAAAAGCAGAGAGAGCCAACACAATCGAGAATATAGAGTTTAGGTATGTACTGCAGGACGAGGACTAGGGCAGCTGGGAAATCAATAATGATGTTCCCCAGTGGACGCCCGATGGGTGCTCAAGCCTACGATGTAGTCGTAACAGCGTGCACGATGAGGATTGTTATTTGTTTGGAATTATATAAAAATTCTGGTAGGATTTAGGTTAGGTAGGAAGCTTCAATAAAGAATTTAGGTTTTATAGCTAGGATAGCTAATAAATATATTTAGATTGTTTGATTAGGATGTGGTCATGTCGGTCCTTTAGATAGGTTTTTGACAGATTAAAGACACAGCCTTCTCGGTGGTTTTGTTTGTTAGTAAGTGAAAGCTTCCGAGCAGTGTGTGGCTAGCCTATAGTAAAGGCTGATCACATATGCATGTTGCCTATCATAGGTAAGGCACTAGCTAGGGATGTTCACCCCTTCAGTTGTGAGGAAGAGCGATGAAGTACAGGCAGCTTAGGTTTTGTATTTAGAATTGTAAGAATAGTAGAGTGTTGATGTCAAACAGACATCTAGGAGTTCTGGACATAGCTTTTAAAATTAAATACACGTATAAAGTTATAATTACGATATAATCGTCCTTTATATTTATAAAATACCTCTCGCTACGCAAGCCCAAGCTACGTTCCTATGTTATAGTACCAAGGCGGCATGAGACTTGCGATATTAAGGATACATCCTTAGTAAACAAATCATACACAGGAGGACAAGAGCTATTGTCCGTCACACGAATTTAGTCCTTGTAGTGTGAAATCCAATCACATAGGGATTAATGATTCTCAATTCTGATAAGTTTCTAAAACTTAAATCAATTAAACTTAAAACAAAAATCATCTGCCGCGTCTGTTGGCCAGCATTTGGAAAACTGCATCATGTCTTCTCGTCACCAGTCCCACAGTACCTGAAGACCAGGGTTTACAACCAATGCGTCCTACCGGACATGACTTACGGAGCCGAGACGTGGAATGTGACGGTGAAACCGGCTCACAGACTACACGTCGCTCAGCGAGCTATGGAAAGGTCTACGCTGGATATCTCGTTAAGGGACATACTCCGGAACGAAGTTATCCGGCTATAAGACTAAAGTTGTGGACGTCGTCCAGAATTGTAGCAAGCTGAAGTGGCAGTGGGCTGGCCACATCTGTCGCAGAACCGATGAGCGATAGTGTAGACGGGTACTCGAGTGGAGACCACGTCTCGGCAAACGTAACGTAGGACGTCCCCCTGCATTATGGACCGACGATCTGAAGAAGGTCGCGGGTAGTGGTTGGTTGCGGAAAACGGGTGATCGGGTACTATGGCGTAAACTTGGGGAGGCTTATGTCCAGCAGTGGACTGCAATAGGCTGATTGATTGATCTTGTCGCATTGGGTAAAGCGTATTTAGTCATTGCGTTCGTGTTACCCGTAGAAATGTATTCGTGAAGATGTGACCTAAAATCATCGAGTATATAACCAGAAATAGAGACGAAATAAGGGCCATCCCTGGAAACTCATCAGGCAAATGGGCGTTATATCACTTTTAAATATCAACTCTCGTTTGCACTGAAATCACAAATTAGAAAACTGAAATAATACAGCGCCAACAACTGACCTGTGTGTACGTCTCAGTATATCCCAAAAATATTCTGTATTTATTGTAATAAAGATAATGAAGAAAACAAACGGAATCACATTTCATCGGTAATGAAATATTAAATACGTAATTTTTAAATTTTCGTCCATTATAGCAAAGCTCAAGTTAAACTGGTCGATTTGAAGTGAAACAATTGACGACACCCGTCAATTGTTTCGAATTCGCGCTGGTCAAATGTAATAATTTGGCAGAATCGTTTTCAAATATAATTAAGTGAGATTTCGTCTCTATTTCTGGTTATTCGATGCCTGAAATATATGTATGTGAGCCATTGACTTACAAATAAATGGACGACGGGTCTAATACAAAAACCACGAAAAAAATGTCCCAAGTCCATTGAGTTACAATTATAAGGACGTAGGTTCCGCGTTAAAAAGTGTCCGAACTTATACGGCGTTAAAATCGTATACAGAGCGTCATTCACGCTTTAATCACGTTTAAATAAGTTGACTTGGGCATTGACTTACAAATAAATGGACGATGGGTCTAATACAAAAACCACGAAAAAATGTCCCAAGTCAACCTATTCAAACGTAGTGACATGTAAAGGAATATGAAAAAGCTAAAACGTTGAACTTAAATTGTAATATCATCGCAGTACTGTCTAATTTTGCTTGCTTCGCTGTCAGTCGAACAAACGAAGACAAAAGCGTGAATGACGGTCTGTATACGATTTTAACGCCCTATAAGTTCGGACACTTTTTAGCGCGGACCCGACGTCCATATAATTGTAAGTCAATGCTGTGAGCCTAGTTTGTGCATCAGTCTCCCACAATACGTTTATAATAATGTAGTTTGTACTTTTATTATGCTCATTGTAATATAATGTGGTGACAAAATAAAAGCTTTTTCTTATTAATATAAGTTATACGAGAACCCGTCTAAGGCTCCATTTACGAGTAGAGCGCAGGTATGGCCATCGTAAGAAATGAGTTTCGGAAATGTACAGAATTCCACATTACAATAACAGAGGTTTGACTAACATTCAATACAGGCCATCCGGGAATTGGCAGGTTCACTCGTTTGGCAATTCATTTTTTGTCTTTCATGGCATTCAGTTTCATTTTGCCTTCTGCTCAATCAAACTCCCAATGTCTCTTGACTTGATAATCACGTAGGTAAAGTGTGTATCTATCTCAATACTGCGCTTTGTTATTGTTGTTGTGAGTACAAAGTAAACATACCTGTAAATACAACGTTTTTAGTTCTCCATTCTCTTTGAGCGTGTCTTTCAATTGTACGCTGTACTTCTCAAGCTCCCGCAGCAATTCCCCGTTGGCCTCTTGGAGCATGGAGGCGCGTAGACATTTGTCGTTCTTCAGTTTCTCGTAATCCATTTCCATTTCTGTATATCTGAGACCCAGCTGGGTAAAAAAAAAAAATCACTCAAAATATACAGGGTTATTTTTAAAATACTAAATATCTCGCAGGACCATATTACTAACACCTTATACAAAAACTTTTGTTCCATGACTTTTAACAAAATATAACAGATTTATTTAATAATCAACATTGAAATTTTTCTTGTACTATCTGACACTATCTGTAGGAAGTAATAATATGTATAGCGACGCCGCGTGCTGATTCATAACAATATTTTGGTAGCGGGGTGGATATTTGAATGTTTTATGCATGAATTTTTTATGCGGCATACAAACAGTAAGAGACAAGTAAAGTCCAGTAAAGACCAGGGCGGAAAGTCGCGTACATGTTCGATTTTGAATGGAATCCATCACACGCTTGGTGGGTAATGTTCATTAGCAGAGAATGTATAGTGTGCACCTGTTGTAAGTGTTTATAATCCAAAAGAAAACTGGTAATTTAATACGTAAATTTCTAAAAAGTTACACACTGGGTACTAGTAAACGCAAAAAAATAAAGAAAAATTTACATTTCAACTCTGTAGTAGCAAAGTAATGCAAAAGTTCTTAAATACTAACATTTTTAAGTTCACTTCTAACTTCGTCGAGTTCAGCCTGCAGCCGTTCGTTCTGTTGTTTATACGTTTCCATCAGTTCACTATCGGAGCTACTGCCGAGCAGTTCCAGCTTGTTCTGCAACACGGCTACTCGCGAGTTTAGCTGCATTTCTATTCCTTTTTGTTCTTCTAGTTTTGCTCTAAGCTCTGACTCTTGTTTGCGATGCTGCTCAAGTTTTTTGTCTCTGTTAAAAAATTATAAATAATGGTAAGATTGACAGAGTTTTTTTAAACTAACCTAATATACCCTGCAAATTTGTAATTAGGAGTACATAATATTGTTATATGCATAGTAGAACAAGAACAAGAATGGTTACTCCATATAAACGTCCGCATCGGTTGCACGTAGCGCGGTTTGTATGTGTGCATGCCCGCCACGCACCGTGTACGGACGCACACATTTGCATAATAATGAAGGGTGCATTGATACGATGATTGTCGTGCTACGCTAGAGCATGCTGAATGCTCTATGCTCATGTCGTATTAGCCGCGCTGTTATTTTGTACGGAGTTACCCTACTTGTTTTATTCTACTATGATATTACCTGCACTAATGCACAAAATGAGTGAGGAATTTATATGTAATTATCAGAACAACAAACACTATAAATCGTACATTAAGAAACATTTTTGAAAACTGAAGATATAAACTATTAGTTGCTTAATTACGCCATGTATACGTAAGTGAGCACGTTTTTGTACCTGTCTATATTTATTATATTTTTACTTAAATACACTGAACTCCTTCAACTCGGATTAAGCCGGAATGGCTTTTGTGAGCGAAGCTTGTAATTAGTAAATAAGTATTTTTTCTGTACTTTGGTCAATAAACTAAAAATAAAAGGTATTACTTGACATAACCAACTTTTACGAGAAGTCTCGGGCCTAAGTAGCCCTATATTAATAATACCATCTAAAGTTCAGAGTGGTTATTAAGATCCTAAATTAATCAACTGTCTTTAATAAATGTTGCTTGAGTACCAACTATTTACTCGTGGAGAAAGCAAAGTTTCCTCTTATTGATACGTATCGAGCGAAGTTCTTTTGATATCCACTCAAATTGCATAATCTACGAATGGAATTACTCGGCTATTCCTCAACAAAAATACAATTGTACAGGTCGTAACGATCGTCAAATTTTGAATTTCAATCTGTGACAGGCTATCAGCGTAAAAGTGGTGTAATCACATGAAATCTTAGTAGCAGTAGAGCTCCTTGTGAAAGTGTTCGTCCAGGGAAGTACTGCCACCTTACCTATTTCTGCCGCCAAGCAATAATGTCAGCATTAGTGTGTATGTACAGGTTTTGAAGGGTAACGGTGCTGGTGAAATTACAGATACATGAGACTTGTCAACTTATGTCTCAGGGTGACGAGGGAGTGGCAGTGCACCTCAGACAGCTGTTTGTGTGAATAAGGTCTTTAGTTCTTTATGATGGAAAAAATAATCTATTTACCGTTTAGCTATTTCTTCCTGTAAGGCGGGCAGTTTTTGTATCTGTTGTTTGTACCGATTTAGCACTTCTTTAAGCGTCGCAAGTTTCCCCGGTGACGGAGGATCGTCTGGAATAACAAAGAAATTTATAATCCGGCCACAGCACCATATTTTTAGAAATAGTATTTTTAACATAGTTTAAAAGCTCTTGTTAGCAATGTACATTTTGAAGACCTCAGTGGCCCAATGGTTTGCACTGTCGGCGCTGGATGAGGCGGTCTCAGATTCAATTCGCGGCAGGATTCATTTGAGAAATTAACTATTCTAAATTGTCTTGTTATGAATCGCGTTGGAAGACGGTCTCGTAGACGGGTGCCCAATCCAAGACCAATTGTGGTTCATTACTCCGTCAGCAAAACAACGACAGCAGCTAGTCGTCCTGTACTAAACTCGGTCGATATCGAGGAACACTCATTTGATAAGATGGCAAAAGGACATTGACAAATGCTATCATTCCATCCGATTCATATCGGTCCTCTACTAACTGTCTACTCTTCAGATTTCCGATAGGAGCATTGTAGCAGCGCCCTAGACGTACAAATGCAAATACTCACTAATATAAGTGTTGTCTGGTAATGCTTCTAGCATTATTTGATGCAAAGTACTGCGCCAATTTTCGTATTCTTTCTGGCTGTTTGTGAGTTTATTGCGACATAAAACAAGTTCGTGTGCTGTTACTTCTAACTTAGACTGAAAAGACAAAAAACAATATTATTAAACTGAAAACAAAAACCGCAATTAAAGATGAATTTATTCCGTAACTCTAGTCATATAGTGTGACGACACGGGGCTCTTTCTTGACCACCGCGTCTTATCCGTTAGAGTCCGTTCACATTATGTCGTGACGACAGATAGTCGTGCAGTTTAAAGTGTCGGGGCTTGTATATTTAAATGAAATTGTTCACATATAGTAAGTACAATACGATTAATTGTCGTGCAGGACTTTTTAGACGTCACGATAAAAATGTGACGCCACATAATTGCAACTTCAAGCGATTCTGTCGTGCAAACGACAAGGCGGCTGTTGTAAATCGATAAATTATCGTCACGATCGAGTGGGAACAGCTAGACACGACAGTCGTTCAACGATAAAATAAACGTCCACGACACAGTCACGATAGATAGTTGTGATATGGGAACAGACTAGACGCGACAGTCGTCTGACGACAAATAAAACGTTACGACATAATGGGAACGCGCCCTTAGACCCGTCAACTAACAGCTGGCTTCATCTTTGAAACACAGTTGGCCTCCTTTCCGCTAACACAGATAACGGGTCTTAGAGTCTTTGTTGTTTATGGTAGACGGGACGAACAAGTCCTGTGCCTGATGGTAAGCTACATGCCTGTCCATAACAGTTGCAATGCCACTCAGAGGTTTAAATAGCAAAGATCTGACGGGCACTGCCACTGCACCCGTCACCCTGAGACATAAGTTGACAAGTCTCATGTGCCTGTAATTTCACCATAACACCACATAAGTGTCTCACCCCTAGTTCTTTGACTTGTTCTCTGGATGCGTTTCTTTCACTGGTTAACTGGGATACTTTTTCCTTCAGTTTAGCAGTCTCCCCACTAACAAGTCGACTTTGCGCGGCTTCCAATTCGCTGGCTAATCTATTTATTGTAGCACCTTTCTCTATCAATATATCTTCTTTTTCTCTGTCTTTCTCGAGGCATCGTTTCTCCAACATTTTAATTTCGTTTTCCTGAAACAAAGAAAAAGCAATATTATATATAATAAAAACATAAATATATTATGGTTCAGTTGAAGATGTAGATACTATTTTTTTAAGTTTTTCAAATTGGCAAACAGTAGATGGTCCGTTTTATGGTAAGTATCGCCTACAAATATTTGATAGCATAAAATGTGGGATATAAGACCAACTCCTTTAGCCGAGCACAACACTCCTACTTTGGAGTAGTACTAGGCAAGGTTATGGATACCCCGTTAAGTGAATAATCAGAGATAAAAGATGGTGGAGAATTGATGTAAACACCTCGTCCGCACTATGACACGAAAAAGTGAATAAAACGATTGTTAACCATTGTGAATGCATAATGTTAATAGGGTACATGGCACAATGCAATATACTCACTTTCTCCTCAAGTCTACTTTTTGCTTTCACAAAATCATTTTGTAGTCTGTCCATTTCTTCTCTATGCCTGTAACAATATATAATAATAATAGTATCCTGTACAAGTGGACTCTTACAGTTTTTAGATATAACGACAAGGTAATAAAAGCATCCTTTGCAATTGTGGTTTATCTATAGTCATCAAACTGGGTGAGATGTTACTATACGATATTTATTTACTCAATTTGAAACATACCTATCTTGTTGTTCTCTGAAGAGTGCATCAGTGTCGTGTGTGTGAGCTACCTGCAAATAGTGCAATACACACGTATTGGTAAATAAGTTTATATTTCTAATTATATGGTTAGAGTTTAGTGCCCGCCTGAGAGTATATGTAATTAAACTATAATTTCACTAGTATGGCATAGAAGCAACAAGGATAAACATGCATTGTGGCAGATTTGTCAATGAAGTGACAGCGTGTTGATATAGCATATGCCTAAGTTTTCTAAGGCGGTGGCCTTCACTAGATACCTGCAGCGTGTGAAGTCTCTGCTGCACATCCTGCAGACTGATGTTGGCAGAGCGTACTTCGAGCTTAAGCTGCTCCTTCTCTTGGTCGCTTTCGACCAGTTTCTCTGTCAGCACTGTTACTTGCTGCTCTAACTCTATCAAGTTGTGCTTGCTGGATGCTGTGCCAGATATAAGAACAAGTAATAAATATTTGTAAAGATCTAAGTGAGTGGAATAATGGATACGGCGTACACTTGGCCACTTTCAAGCTATACTTACAAAAAAATTATTTGTAAATATCTGTTTGAGTATATTATGTTGTAATTGTAACTGACTACCTATATACAAAGGAAACGTGATCATTATGCGAGTTACCAAGCAAGTGATGAGCCTCCTGAAGTGATAATTCGGCCTTATCGCGGTCGTTGACGGCAGCAGCGAGACGCGCGCGTAGACTGTCGATCTCCGTATCCAGTTTCTCGATCTGACTAGCGAGTTGCTGGCATTCCTTTATGCGCATCTGCAATAACAACGCTCTTTTCTTTTTAAATAAGGAATGCAAACCAAATACACGTAGGTCTATCTGACCCCTGTTACAGAATTCAATGTACTAATGCTTCCTACCGACTGTAGGAACACAGGAATAAGTTTATTCAACAATATGTATGAATCGGCAAGATAGAGGAGGCATTCTTAAAAACAAGGCAATCTGCCTAGGCATCTTTATACATATTGAAGGAGCCTACTATAAAACAAACTTCTCGAGCACACAATCGGCCCTAAGACACTAGTTAGATTAGCAGTATGCTTAAAACAAAGAACTATAAAAACAATGATGCCCTCAAGGTAGGAGCAATATCACCCATTCTGTGAAACATGGTTGTAAACACCTCATCACACAGTAGGGTATGCTAATGATATAGCTAAACTGACAACAGCTAATTATGCCAATACAGTCTGCGGTATCGCACATGCTGCACCCCGAATTGTGGAAAGATGGAGCTGTGAGCTTAACAAAGAGAGAACTACAATAGTAATGTTTACAAACAAAAAGTACTGGGCATTTGTTATTTATTTATTGTATAGGAAAGCCAACATCATGTATACATAAAAATTGCAAACATACATCACAGGTTATAAAGTTTAAAGGTAGATAAACACCACATACCAAACACCAATACTTAATGGCTAACACACCAAGCTATAGATACAGATTCAAGAATGCATTTAAATTAATTATTCAATTGCATTAACTACCTATTACACTTATCGGTTGAAGTCAAGTAAGTATGTAGGAGTTGACAACAAGCTAAACTATAATAAGAAACGTGCGTTAAACAGAGCTGGCCTGTGGAAGCATAGGAGAATCCCACATACAGAAATCCTTTACAAGATGGTTAAGGAGAAACCGCTATTGGAGGCAGCTGTGGTTAGTTTTCCCAAACAATACATTATAGACAAAAAATACAAGATCTTTTATTTTTAACCGACTTCAAAAAAGGAGGAGGTTCTCAATTCGACTGTATGTTCTTTTTTTTGTTTTTTTTTTTTAAATATCAAGTAACGGGACGAACATGTGTTGCGCGTGATAGTGAGCTTCACGCCACTTTCACAACTTCCACAACGGTTGCAGTGCCAGTCAAAGCTTTAAATCGCAAAGGGGCACTGCCACTTCGCCCGGGGACATAAGTTGACAAGACTCATGTGCCTGTAATTTCACCAGCACCCTTACCCTTCAAAACCGGAACACAGCAATGCTGACATTACTGCTTGGCGGCAGAAATAGGTAAGGTGGCAGTACTGCCCTGGACAAACCCTTTCACAAGCTCTACTGCTACTAAAAGAGACAATTGTTTGAAGATCTCAATGAAGGATTGAACCCGCATCTCAGGTCTAGTCATCTTCACTGAAGGGTTCAAAACAAATTTAGAAACAGGCCCGGGTATTTTCAGACGACCTCAATATCAGGATTTCGACACTGCTTGGTGACCATAACATAGTTAGTAACTGCCTCCGTGGCTGCCATGCAGAGGTCCTGGGTTCGATTCCCAGGCCGGGAGAAATATGTGTATGGCCTACATTGAATGATGGCCTACATTTATTTTTCAGTTTGTAGAATTCAAACGCGATCGTGTGTATCTCAGTGACAAATTTCATGATGGTCGCCCGTCCACTGCTGGGAACAACAAAAACATCGATGCTGTGCGCCGTATAATCAAAACAGACAGGCATGTGACATACCATGAGATACGGGATCTTTAGGCATAGGCATGAGTCAAATACAATCAGTACTACACAAACATTTGGGTGTGAAAAAGCTGTGCTCTCGGTGGATCCCACACAATTTGAAAAAGGCTCAAAAAACGGATGCGAAGGCGCATCAAATTTGGTGTGGGACATAGAAACAGGTGACGAAACATGGATTTATAGTTATGATCCCAAAACAAAGCAGCAATCGAGCATATAGGTCTTTCGAGATGAGCCGAAACCGACCAAAGTGGCGCGCGTGCAAAGTGCCTCTAAGCGTATGATTGCGTCTTTTTTTAATAAAACTGGACACGTGGCTACGATTGCTTTGGAGAATCGTTGTATCGTGAATAGTAATTGGTACACGACCATTTGTTTGCTGGAAGTTATTGACGAAGTCCGTAAAAATAAGAGTAAACGCCGTATCATCCTGCACCACGATAATGCCAGTTCTGACACGGACATACAGACAAATGAATTTTTGAAGGTGAACAACGTTAACCTTATGAGTCATCCCGCGTATAGTCCCGACCTGGCACCTTGTGACTTTTATTTATTTCCGATAATTAAGAACCAGTTACGCAGTCAATGATTTTCATCACCTGAAGAGGCTGTCGAAGAGTATGAAAAATATGTGTCAGAGATTGTCTCGGTGGAGTGGCATAAATGTTTTCAAAATTGGTTCATTCGTATGAAAAAGTGCATTAACGCTAACGGAGAATATTTTGAGAAACAATAAATTCATTTCTGACCATTTATACTATTGTTTTCTTATTCATTCCGGAAAGTTATAGTGCGCCCCACGTACACGCAAAATTGGCGCCTGGACGTCGAGTTGCAGACATCAGCCCGTTAGACCATATCATAATACATACTAAATAAAATACATAATAAAAAGAAAAGAAAAAAACTATTTAAGACTTGATTTCACTAGTGAGCATACTCTATCATAATTCCAACCTGATGTAGTTTATAAATAAAAAGCCTCTTCCCCTTTTGTCTATAATTATTAATTAGCCTTTGCAGTTTAATTATCTAAATTTAAAAGATATTTTAAAAGTAACTATTTGTTAAACACTACGTACCTCATACATAACTTTAAGTTGTTCATTATTCATGTACTCTTGCCTGGCATCAAAATTATTGATGCCATTAAGATGACCTGAAAAATTTTAAGTCATTTTTAACTAAATTTTATTTACGCTTATTTTGTATTGGAGAATCCATGAGGAGTGGCCAGTAGATTAAATTTTTTAAACAATGACACATCACAGATTTCAGAGGTATACAGAAATACATTCGCTTATGTGCGTTAAGAACCTTCCTTACCCTACCAGCACAGCACTGAAAAAATAATATTATTACTATTGGTAGGAAAGAATAAATCAATAGAAAAATATTATTGGAAAACATTACAAATTCGCAAAGGCAGGTAATGAAACATTCACTCAATGCAGCAACGCAACACAAATTTATGCATTTATGTGTTTAAAGTAGGTAATGTGAACAATTTAAATCTGCCTCTGTGGCCGAACAGTTACCGTTCGGGACTACCGATGGGTTCGATTCCCAGGGCAGGAGAAATATGTGTATGGCCTACATTTATTTCTCTCATGAGTTTGGGTGTAATTTGTGTGTGTGTTTCTGTAGTACCCGCGACAAAGGGTTTCTCTAGTGCAGGGCTATAAGAGTGCTGCATTATTCTAATAGTGCCTGCTTACTGGTATATATTTCAGGGAACAAAGGGCAAAAAAATCAATCTACAAAGTGTAAAAGAGGAGTGAAAAACATGAATTTATTTTTTGATTTTTATACTTGTTCTTATTTTACAATATTTATCTAAAATCTACTTTTCGGCTAATACAAATTAAAGTAGATGTATTGTAAAAGCATGAAAATTTAACCTAACTATACATCATTAGCTCATTCTTAACGCAATTGTTCTGAAATATCAAAAAGTTCTGATGGTGTAGTGTGATGAATTGCAGTGTTTCTGTTTGTAAAGGTTTATACTATAGCATAGTCATTTAAAAATATTGGGATAATTTGAAAATGATTTTGCTGGAGGTTTTGGAGTGTATTTCTTACATTTGTAACTATAGTTAAAATATTGCAGCCTCTTGACTCTTGGATTTCCATATGCTGATATTTTAGGAACACTTTAATACCCGCTTCAACCTGGTCATAGAAATTGCTGCCATTTTAGAAATATTCGCTTTTAATTGCTGCCATTTTAAATATATAATAATGAATAAATTTTCCATCAAGAATCTAACTTTGTGTTAAATCAGTTTCTAATCAGTTTAAATCTATGTTTCTTTGTACCTACGTATTAGATAAAATAAAAAAAGGAATACAAATCAGTAATTTTATCACGTAAACATAAAAAAGGCACATTTTCATCGCATACAGCTATAATGTGTAATGCACTGTGTAAGTAACATGAAAGTTGGTTTTTTGTTTATTCGTAAAATTTTCATTTAAAATTGCCTGCAAGTTGCAAGTTACATACTTCCAATCCTTCAAGGCAATCCTTCTTTAACAAAATCCTTTAAAAAAATCCTTGTTTAACACTGAAAAAGCTTGACTTTACCCACCTCTATATTCCTGCTGATAATAGTGATTTTGACCATCACCAGCTCCATAAGGACTAAATGTCAGTTTCATTGCTTCTTCTTGGAGCCTAGTATGTGGACTGGGGTTTTTGGGAGTCTCACAGTATTTTGCAGATTCAGAGTTGAGCTGAATTTCCTTTAAATGGTTCAAAGACTCAACATATGTGGGTGGAAGGCCCGATCGTATCTGCTGTTGTCCTGAAATCATACAAAACATGCTTGCATTGAAAAAATTACAGAGATCAAATGCGTGAGAATTGTTGTGTTTGGACCTACCTCCATTAGTCTGTGCCGCATCTAAAGTAAAGTTTCCGCTGCTGTTCACAGAGCTAGCTTCGTCTTCATCTAATAAATCATCAAATGCATTCGCAAGCTTGTGTTTCAGCTGAAAACATTGTAGCTTGATTATTAACAATGAAATTCTAGGTTACCCAAATCTAGTCGGTCTGTGTACGTTAATATTTGATCCAGTAGGAATTGGACATTTTAAGTACCTCTTCATTTCGCCTCTTTTGATCCTCAATTTCTTCTTGTTCTTCAAGTCTGTCTTGAGCGCTGTTGTTTATGTGGATGCTGGCGGCACCTTGAAATAGGCTCATTCCGGGACCTTCCATAGTCTGTTTAAATAAATAATTCCAAGAGCTAAATGCAAATATTAGTAGTAGTCACTAAATTAAATTTCAACGGATCTATTTACTATTTATTGAACAGTTTGATATTTTATTTTCATTTCACTCGTTGATGAAATCACAAATCTTGCAACATACATTTTTTACCACAGACAAAAACAGTATAACAGTAATAATATTTTTTTGGCTTGCACTTATTGCGATGACGACGACAAAGAACGCGTGCGTTTTTTTTTACGCCTCTCGACAAAAAGACATCGCGTTATTTAAATGACTGGTGCGAGAAAGAAATAATATTTTTCGCGTTTCACTTTAAATGTTAATCTAAGCTACGCGGTACGGTAAATAAAACTTTTTACATATAGTTGACTGGCAAATTGGCAATATCTGGCAATCTTTTTTTGTTTATGGTATAACCTTAAAGATTAATTAAATTTTGCCAACTTGCCGGCTATATTGTATTATCTATGTTGCCAAGGATAACACGGATAACAAGGATCACAGATAACCATTCGTTTTGTGTTTCTAGGGTTTTAATGTTTTACCTCTTTTTAAAGCACTTCAAGCTTGACACTTTGAACTTTGGACCGTTCTTATCTTAAGCGGCATAGAGTTCGATTTAAGTCCTAAGTGTAAAGCTTGACGTGCTCTTGACCCTTTACAACAATTACAACTATTGGAGATGATTTTTAAACCCGTTACACATGTTCTATTTGATATGGATGGATTGATATTGAGTTAGTTTTTTCATTTTTTTAGTTTTTCTTTTTATCTTGGTTATTCTAATTTGTGCTTGTGCTCATTCAATTCCAATCATGTGCTTCATCTTACAGATACAGAAAACCTGTATACAATAGCATTTCAAAATATACTATCAAGGTTTGGCAAAGATTACACATTCGAGCTGAAGCAGAGACTCATGGGCTTGCAATCACTTGAAACGGCTAAACTCATAATAAAGGAACTGGACCTTCCGATGACTGTTGAAGAATTTCTTGAAGAAAGCAACAAAGAGTTTGAAAAACTTTTTCCAGACACTCAAGTCTTGCCAGGTATGTTATTTCTGTAAAAATGAATTTGTGTTGAAAAATGGTAGTATGGGTACTATTACATCTTGGGACCTATAATAGTTACAATATTGATAGGGCTATCAACAGTATCACACGCAGACACTATTGATGTATCATGTCTAATAGTATCAAAGTTATGTATTGCATCAAGCAATACCAGTGTTGAATGGTTTAATATCCTAGGTGGAATATCAATTCCCTAATAAAGAACAGTAGCCTTTTTTTTACAACGAAGCACTGCAGAAGCCCAGAATGAATCCATCCTGTTAGTAATAATGGTGTTTTCTTCATGTAATGTTGCCCATGCAATATCCTCACACTTAATGACACCCTGTATTTTTTAGCTATGAAACTGCAAAAATATTCATTACCTTGTCAGTACTACCATATAGAATCTTTAATGTGGCAGTCGTCTATGACTTTTTTTAATATCCCATTAATATCTATATTATGGACATAAATTTTTAGAAGACATTACTAGGACATGTAAATTTTTTGCCAACCTTTCCTTTACATGCTTTTTTTATGATAATAAGTGATGGGATGAATAAGTTGTGTTGCAGTGTTAATATTAAGCAACATGCCTGTCCATAAAGATTTCAGGGTCATTCAGAGTTTTAAATCGCAAATATCTGATGGGGCACTACACCCTTCACCCTGAGATATAAGTTGAAAAGTTCCATGTCCATGTAATTTCACCAGCACCTTTACCTTTCAAAACCGAAACATAGTAACGCTCACATCATCATCCTTGATAGCAGAAGTAGGTAAGGTAGTACTTTCCTGGACAAATCGCAACTTACAACTTTAAAAAAATTTATTCTTTTGATGTTTTGGAAGTGTGTCCAGATATCCATATTTTTTTTTATTTTTATTTAATTATGGTATTAAGCCTGTGGGTGGAATCAGGCTGTGGGTGATGATGATATAGTGCAGCAGGGCTAAAAAGGCTGTATTGGTACAATCTTAATAGGATTAATTGAATTATGGTATTTCTTACAATTCATATAACGCAATTCATCTATATGACAGTGTTCTATGGAGGTCTCTATAGAACACTGTAAAATAGGTGAATTGCGTTTTTCGTTTTGTTTGAAAATTCATAATATTAAGTATCAATTAATCATATTACGATTTTGCCAATGCGGCCTTTTTACCCTGGAGATCCTGATATCCAAGGAAATACTATATATACTAGGAAATATTTTTAATGAATAATTTTTTTTAGGTGCTGCTAGACTAATAGAACATTTTTCCAAACACAAGGTCCCAATTGGCCTTGCAACAAGTTCTAGTTTAGAGAGCTACCATCTTAAAACTGATAAACACCATCAACAACTGTTTTCACTGTTCCCGTACAAGACATTTGGGTCATCAGAGCCAGAGGTGAAAAATGGAAAGCCCAGTCCAGATATATTCATTGTCGCAGCCTCTAAGTTTCCACAGCAACCAACACCTGATCAGGTATGTAAATTGACTGACGCGATAGAAATGTCTACAAACGCAATATGCCAGTGTATATTTTCTGTCTGTAGCATTTTTAAATCTGCATATATTGTGTTAATCCAATTTTCACCATTCCATCCATTCCAGTTTAAAGCAGTTCACAGCATGATTTTTCATTTAAGGACATTTGTAATAATATTTTATAATCCATCATTATAGTTCTTCTAAGACCCGCCAAATTTTGTTGAAAATTATATATATATTTTTTCGCAGTGTCTTGTCTTTGAAGATGCTGTGAATGGCGTGAAGGCAGCTAGAGCAGCTGGCATGCAAGTAGTCATGGTGCCTGATCCCCGTGTGAATAAGAAGGACACTGAAGAGGCCACACTTGTCCTGAAGAGTTTAGAAGATTTCAAACCTGAACTTTTTGGGTTACCACCATTTGAAAATGAACAATAGTTAGGTTGGGATTAACTTAAGGATTTATTGCTATGAGAACCAGCTTAAACAATGTGAACTTTGTTTGCGATGATATTTGTTTTATAATAATAAAATGTTTCAAGGTATGTTATGTTACTAGGTTATTGGTGTAATTGTTGGTAATTTGTAGCAGGTGGTAATTTGTTTATGACGTTTTTATTTAGCACACACATAATAACACATTCAATAATTTCATTTTGTTGCTATTGCATTTCCACCATTTATACAGTATCTTTTTCAGTCACAAAATTTTGTATTATTATAATGTTTTAGGGACCAGCTTATGTAAATGTTTTTATTAGATACAATAAGTTGAAATATATAAGTCCGATATGTTATTTTAATAACGTAATTACCATTAATTCTACTTATGTTTAATCTTGTTTCATTACATTTCACTACTAAGTTATTGATAAAGGTATAAAGCCCTTGTCCTTGAGATCGGTGTTCTATAGGTATGTAAGTTGTTGTACTAAATTTTGGGAAATGTGGATTAATATCCAATATCGTTTTTTTCCAAACTTACTTCTTTCAACATTTAAACTTTTGTAGTAGTGGTTACATCATTATTTTTAATGAAAAATATTCGTTTTGTCCTGTCCGTTCATGGACAGTATTTGAATGTTACTGCACACAAAAAGTCACTGCTTTTCTTTGTGACATAGTGCTTATATTGATCAAATTTAAAATTTGGAATGTAATTTGAAATTTACCATGTATCAACAATGTAGTAAACATTGTTGATACATCTCTATGGAGAAGCAGTTGGCAGTAACTATACTACAGTGAATACTTGGAAATCGCATGTGAAGCCCGTAGTTTTGAAATCTATATTCTGACATTTAACTTTACGGTAAAAGCTATACTGTCCACAGACGAGTTAAGTTGACGGAATTCGAACAGTTTTAACGTGTTAATAATAGATTTGATTCAGGGCCTGTTATAACACTGTTGATAAACCTGTTAATACCTGTCTGAAAGACTTTTAATACTTTTATCATTGAGTTTAAACTACCTGTAAAACATAATCGGATGATTTTGCTAAAGATCTTGATCTAAAGCTGCGAGGAAACTAAGTAATGAAATTACGTAAAATATTTTATCTAATGTAACTATAGAACCTGTAGAGTTGTTTACTGTTATAACTATAGCACAGGCCACACCGCGAACGAAACCAAGCGAACTTACCTTAGCTTACGGAGTTACATGCAAAGCTAAGCTAAGAAAATACATAGTAAATTACGTGAATATAGTGACGTGCTACACTATGGATAATATGTTCGGAGAGAAGGGCGGCAAAGAGCAACACAATGTTTTACATAGCTTAGCGGGATCGTTAGGTTAGTTTAGTGAATAAATGCCCCGGTTACGTGATTATTTTTTTACCCGAGGGAATCTGCTTCCACATATTATACGTGGGACTGGGCTGAACCCTGAAGGGGAGCAGTCCGACCGCACTAAACCACCGGGATGTTCCACTCAGCGATTGCGTGACGGGCTGTAGCGTTTCATGGCCCGTCGGCGGTCATCCGTTTCCGGATCCTCAGATTATCGGGTGGGGGGAGGGCAAAGAATTACAGCCCCGCGAAGTGTCGTCCCCCGGAAGACATTGGGGGCGCGCACCAACTCGAGATCCCTCAGAGAAGGCGGAAGAAACCTCCGTCCACCACCCAATGGCCCCCCGGCTATGTGATCTAAGCCAAGTTAGCTTAGCTTCGTTCGTTGTGTGGCCTGCGCTTATGTATCTTAACCATCAACCATAGTTACAGTTATGTAAAGAATGATAAGAATATATTAGTACAGTGTTGCATCATATCTCGTAAGAGGAACACAGAGTGCGTAGTTTGAGATGTCAAATTAACAAAAAAAAATTAAAGTTGATAACGCGCTGTTTTACGAGCTGAGCTGAAACATCTGTGATATTTTAGAGTCGAATAAAAATGTCTTATAAACCAGTGACACATGTTTTATTTGATATGGACGGATTAATATTGAGTGAGTGCATTTGGCAGTGGAAAATTACCTTGTTTATTTATAGTGATTCCAATTTTACGCTGTCGCGGTCAGTTACGTGCACGATAATGTAATTTCAGCATTGAAACAAATCGATCTGTTATTCTTTCGATAAGGTTGCTTTTACATAATTTATAGTGATTTTTATGAAATTTTTCCACACTGTCATGCGTAATATTATCTCACGTAATGTTTTTGATTTTTTTTTAAATCGTCTTACAAAACGCAGTTATCAATCATGATGTTCATACTTTGCAGATACGGAAGATTTGTACACGATAGGATTTCAAAAAGTTGCTACTCGCTATGGAAAGAACTTTGACTATACGTTGAAGTGTAAGATAATGGGTCAGCAGAGTAAAGAATTTGCAACTTCTATTGTAGAAGGTCTCGAGTTGCCCATGACTATAGACGAATTTTTGAAGGAAACTCGGACAATTTTCAGTGAACTTTTCCCGCAAAGCAAAATTATGCCTGGTACGAGTGCAGTTGCCAATACTTACCTAATTTTAAACTGCGTACTTAAGCTAACGGTTGATGCTTATTGCAGGTGTTGAAAAACTTGTTCGTCATCTTCATGAAAACAATGTTCCTATAGGATTGGCCACTAGTAGCAGTAAGGAGACGTACGATTTAAAAGTAACAAATCATCAGAATTTTTTTAATTTATTACCATACAAAACTTGGGGTTCTTCGGATCCCGCTGTGAAGAGAGGTAAACCCTACCCAGACATATTCCTCGTTGCCGCTGACAAGTTTCCGGACAAACCTGCTCCAGAGAAGGTATTGACTGCGTCGGAATTTTGAGTTCCGTTAGAATGTAAGGTCAACGGCACATCTCCTTTAACACAATTTAAATTCATTTGTACTCCACTTACGATGTTACATTTACCACGTTACATTGTAGCTCGGCGTGCTGTTAACTGTACTTACACGTCGGTAAACCGGATCGATCGTGTTAGTCGAATGTTTTTCCAGTTATAAGTAGGTACCTACATGAGAATTTATATTAAATTATGTAGAGTTTACATTTGCACTGTACACATACGAGAAGTGACTACCTCTAATCCGTATTGAGATTGGGCATACTTTATAATAATAAGACCAGTGTGCAACCGTGTATTATCTTTGTATGGATTGAGACCTTTATAGAGCTTTAATTTTATGACAGGAGATAAAACTAGCAGTAGAGGTAGTCTGGAGATGCACATAACCGAAGGTGGTTGACTAAGTATATAAAGCTAAAGGAAAATAGAAAACAGAGGGCCATTAATTAATTTTTTTCAAAATACCGAGAGCGTTAACCGCAGCCGAAAATACGGTAAATGTTATAAGTTTTTTATTTCTTCCAGTGCCTGGTGTTTGAAGATTCGCTGAACGGTGTGCGTGGTGCGCGAGCAGCCGGCATGCAAGTAGTTATGGTGCCGGACCCGCGCTTGGATCGCGCTCTAGCCGCAGATGCTACTCTCATACTTGACTCTATGGAGGACTTTAGACCAGAATTATTCGCACTACCACCTTTCACTAATTGATATTTAAATGATCTTTCAATTGTGTAAGGTATAATGTAGATACGTTTCGGTAGCTTATAGAATTCTCGAGTCTGCGCAAGAACTCTCCGGTAGACGCGGGGCACGGCTTATTCCATTACCGAAAAATAAGTGTATATTTTTGGCTCATTTCCTTGTATTTCTTCAAACTTCCAAATATCATGTATAAAAAAGAAATTCTGTATATTGTGCGAAATCGGTACTGATCTCCGAGACTAACACAGGCATAACCTTCAAAAAATAAATCGCTTGTCTTCTAAACAAAGGGGCGACTAATTCTAAAATTGCGCGACTAGAACCGACAAATTCACGACTTCAGGGGTCCACTCTCAATCTCCGTCCGAAGCAATTACTGCCAATTAAGCAATACTTGACTAAATGAAAAGACGCGTGATGCGAATGAAGCTTCATACTTGATACTTGTCTTTTAATTTTGTTGAATATTACTTATTTGACAGCATTGACTTATTATTTGTAAGTCAATGTTTGACAGTAATTGTTTCGGACGGATGTCGGACGTATGTAGATCGATAGTAGACCCCCAGGTTCAACTAGGAGCTGTGGTTTTCGAGATTCAAAAATGGTGCCGCGCCAGAATAAGCTTATTTCAGGGTGGATAGTAAAACACCTTAATAACTTCAAACCGGCGTAACGACTAAACTTAGTTTTTTACGACTAGAACCGACTAAATCACGACTTTTTTTTAGTATAATCAGATTTAAGATAGGTCCTGTGGTTTATTCCTGCGTGGACATTTAAACACCCTTATAACTTTTGAATGGCGGACCGACTAAATCTAATTTTTTGCGACTAGAACCAACTAAATAGAGACTTTTTCTGGCTACCGATAAGTAGTTTTTCATTACAAAAATTAATATTTCAATTAGGGTCGTTATATTTTATCTTCAGTATTAAAAAGTAAAGAACATTATGCAAGTATATAATGTACGCATGGATCGAAAACAATTTAAAACAACGTAGGTACGTAATTAAAATTGATTTAAATAAAGAACTTTATTTGATATGTAGATAGGTACTAGGTACATATACACAGTATATACATATGACTGGATTTCATGAGACTTCTGTTCACATTTAAGTTCCTTATAACTAATAACTAAAATAGGTCCTGACCCAAAACAAACACTTTGACTAGCTTAACACGAACGTTAGCAATAAATAACTATTTAAGTGGTTCGGCCAATATTAGGTAGTAATATGAAGTTTATTGAATAACACGATGTTCTACTACCATGATATACAATTTTCATCAAGCACATAGAAAAATTCGTTAAGTGTGTTGGTTCGTTCTGTAGTCCATACCTCATGAAGCACAGAAAAATTCGTTAAGTCTGTTGGTTCGTTCTGTAGTCCATACCTTAGTTGGGAGAGCGTCAGCCACGGTATGCTGAAGGCACTGGTCCGAATCCAGCCGGATTGAATGAATTTTTCTTAGTGTTTGATTTTTGTATTAATAACAATATTAGGTTTACGCAGTAGTTCGGTTCAGCGAACGTAATATAACATTCTGTATAATATTTTGGCTCAATAAATGGTTGATCAAAAGATGGTTGATCTTGGTTTATAAAACTGAATCCTACAATTTTTTTTGAATCTGAATCCTACAAGGCTTTTTACATAAAATATTATTTTGCTATATACACTTACGGATACGCAATTCGACCCACCTTGCATTTTTATTTTGTATAAGGCTAGAATATAAAAATTACGTTGTTTTCCCCGGTTTTACAAATTTAAATTTTCAACAAGGACATACGGAAATGATGTTTATTATAGCAGCTATAAAATTGCATTCATAGATTTTGATATCTTTAAGCTTAGGGCATTTAAAACTAGAAATGCAAGGAGCCTCGAATTTTGTGTCCGGGGAATGCTATTTCTGTTGAGCGCATCTCTAGAGCCTCAGCACTATTCCCGCCATCACCATGGCAACCAATAATATGTATTTTAAGCATTGACTTACAAATAAATGGACGACGGGTCTAATACAAAAACCACGAAAAAAATGTCCCAAGTCCACCTATTCGAAATTTAAATTGTTATGTCATCGCAGTATCGCGCTGTCCGTAGAACAAATGAAGACTAAAGCGGAGTGTCGCGCTCTGTATACGATTTTAGCGCCTTACAAGTGCGGACACTTTTTAGCGCGGACCCGACGTTCATATAATTGTAAGTCAATGATTTTAAGATTCTCAGTGGTGCGCACAAACTAAACGATTGGCAATCTCAATGTTTTCTAATTCGTATATCAACCTAAAACAATGTTTGCATGGTAGCAGAGCGTATAAATAAATAATAAATGGTTAATTATTTAATTGGGTTGTGATCCCCAACAAAAAATATATAAATGATTTTACATAAAATAAAAGACGAAGAAAATGGCGACTGCGGCAACCGCACTGCCAATATTAAATGAAAAAGCAAATTTCAGTAACAGGAAATTTCGTCTGAGATTAATACTAGAAGAAAAGCAAGTAAGTTATGTAATGGTAGAGAAAAAAAAGTGAAAATTTGCCCAACTACGAAAGGGACGATGTGAGAGCACGATCCATAATAGTCCAATGCTTATCGGACAAATATATAGACATTGTAAAAAAGGGCGAAACAGCAAAGACAATGCTGGAAAACCTTGAGGAAATTTTTGAAAGGAAGAGCGCATACAATAGATTTTATTTAAATAGGAAACTCATGACCCTGAAGTGGGAAAAAACGAGTCGCTTCAAGAGCATCTGATGAAAGTTGAAGCCTTAATAAATGATTTGGCAGCGATTGACGTGAAAGTAGACGAAGAATACCAAATTTGTTATTTATTGTCGTCTATGCCGAAGACATACGACCAAGTTATAACTGCAATAGAAACGATGGCGGCAGATAAGAAGTTAAATTATGAATTTGTAAAGTCAAGACTGTTAGACGCAGAAACAAAAATAAAAAACGATAATGATAAAACAGAGCAAAGAACAATTCGAGAATGCGCTTTCCAATTGTTATACTTGCGGGAAAGCAGGACATAAGCCGTTCGAGTGCAGGGCTCAAGGCCTAGGACGAGGCCAAGGACAAAGGAGAGAACCGGAGCGAGGTCGAGGAATGCAAAGAGGGCGTGATACTATACGAGGAAGAGGATTTAGAGGAGGACGAGGACAATCATATGGACGAAACCGAGGTTTCACTAGCCATCACCAGCGAGCGTCTACAGCGGAATTACAAGAAATACAGTAATCGCAAATTAGGTTTGTTGTAAGCGAAATACTGGCAAATGTGAGCGACTCTGGAGGTATAGAATTAATATGTAGTTGACTCGGGATGTACGGAACATTTAGTTAATAAGTAATACGAAAGGTATATGTCAGATATTATATATTTGGACCATAACATGAATATATATGTGGCAAATGGCCAATGTATAACTACAAACAAAAGAGGTAAGCTTAAAATTAAATACCAAAATATAACTATTGACACTTTAATTGTCAAAAATATAACTTATAATTTATTATCAGTGAAAAAGATAGTTGATGCAGGGTTTAAAGTAAATTTTACTAAATACGATGTACAATTATTTAATAGAAATTGCAATTTAAGCGGTGTAGAGTTGAAATGTGCATTGTGAGTAACGATAATATAGATGACTTATGGCATAAAAGATTAGGGTATTTAAATAGGAAGGGTCTTAACTTAATGAGGTTATCTGTTTCCGATAAAATTTGTACCCCGTGTATGGAAGGTAAAGCTACACGAAATCCATTCACGACAATTTTTTTTTGCACAATGCCAAAGCCGAGAATGAGTATGATCGCCGAGATGCTGCATACAGACATAGCAGGGCCAGTTAAACAGCCAGGACCAAATGGTGAGAAATATTGTATGACTATTATCGACGATTTTTCACATTTCTGTGTTGTTTATCCATTAAAGTGTAAATCAGGGGGTCTACTCTCGATCTCCATCCGAAACAATTACTGCCAAATGAGCACTACTTGACCAAATGAAAAGACGCGTGATGCGAATGAAGCTTCATACTTGATACTTGTCTTTGAATTTTGTCCAATATTAGTTATTTGACAGTAATTGTTTCGGACGGAGATCGAGAGTAGACCCCCCGATGCGACTGAGAAGCTGATTAATTATATTCTGAGATTGGAAACAGATTCAGGAAATAAGATCAAAAGAATAAGATGCGACAATGGGGGCGACTACACTGCGAACAAACTACGACAGTTTTGTGACGGAACAGGGATAAGGATAGAGTATACCGTGCCCTACACCCCTCAGCCAATGGCGTTGCCGAGCGGATGAATCGCACACACTGTGCGATAGAACTAGAACTTTATTAGCGGAGACTAAGTTACCTAAACATTTGTGGTGCGAGGCCATTCACTGCGCATCATATCAATTGAATAGATCTCCTACGTGGACTATAAATTTCAAGACCCCGAGTGAATTGTTTTATAAGAAAAACTATTTATCTAGACTAAGAATATTTGGTTCAAGAGCTTGGGCCACAATAATACCGAAACAAGACAAATTTGACAAGAGAGCTAAGGAAGTGAGGATGGTAGGATATAACACTCTGGGATACAGACATTGGGATCCAGAAAATGATAAAATAATAATACCACGAGATGTGAGATTTGATGAAGGTGATTTACAATACGAAGAAAAGAGTAAAAACGAAGAAACAAAGTATATATTACAGGAGGAGACGGAAGAGAATAAGCAAGGAGGAGACGGAAGAGAATAAGCAAGAAGAGACTGTCAGTACAAATGAAAAAGAAACTGAGATATTAAGAATGACAAATTCGGGAAGAAAAGTAATACCTCTGACGTCACTGTAAGATTATGAGACTAACATGGTTTTATATCTTAGGTGGTGTAGGAGGAGAGTAACATGAACAGTATAAGTTTTGTGAAAGTAAGAAAAGATTTTTATGTTGTGTAATAATTGTTTGATTTAGTTTTTAATATGTAACAAATGAGAATTGTATTTTACTGTTTTGCACAATCACGCAACTTATTTTGTGTAGGTATTATATTTGCTGAAGTTCAGAATTGCGCTTTTGTAGCAAATTAACAAATATTTAGTTTTAATTTGAGGAGGAGTGTCGAGCGTATTTCTAGAGCCTCAGCACTATACCCGCCATCACCACGGCAACCAATAATACGTATTTCAAGATTCTCAGTGGTGCGCACAAATTAAACAATTGGCAATCTCAATGTTTTCTAATTCGTGTTTCAACCTAAAATAATCTTAACAATTTCAATAACTGAAAACTTTCTAAAAGTGGGACAAAAACCTATCAATAAGAAATCATACTCTGAGCATGTACAGCCCTATGTCATGTAACAACCAACCATTGCATGTCATATATCAAATAGTTGGTTGTTAGTGATGAAGGATTGTACAGGCATAGTAGATCAAATAGTTTGTAAGACAAGCAAAAAGTTATAGCGATAAATTTCAAAACCATGACCACACTTTTTTTGTTCTAATTATAGAGATATATTATTAATCAAGGATAGGTAAATGGGTAGTCGCGTATTTACCTAGACTTCCAAGGAAGTATACAGAGTGGATAATAACTCTCTCTCTGAAATCTGCTAGTTATTGTATTGTATTTAGTTCTATATTTTTGATGTGTTATTATATTAGCAATTACTTTATTGTAGTAGTATTTACCAGAAAACTTTTGGAAGTAAAATACTAGATTTTTCCTTTTTGTTATTAAGCTTTCCTGTGTTCCAGAACTATGTATGATCAACTCTGTAGATTAGGCAAATGTATTTTGCCTGCTTATTATGTGCATTGTATGAGGAAAGTTAGTCAATAGATAAAGTTGGATCTTATAATCTTTGTTGTCTAGCTGAGTACAAAGTGTTAGTCATAGCCTGGTAAACCAAATAGCTCGGGCTTGAAGTCTTCAAGAGATTTGAGGACCAGAGTAGCATCTTTCAGTTGCTCGTGGTCTATGCGTGGATCAGGCACTACAACTACTTGCATCTTGGCTGCCATGGCGGCTTTTACTCCATTCACTGCGTCTTCCAATACTAGACACTGAAAAAAATAACACAAGTGACACAGGCTCTTCTATCACAATGTCATTGAGCATATTAAATGTTTTATTTTGACAGTTATCTTCTTTATGCTACTGAACTTATGAAACTAAGAATGTAACTAAATGCAAAGATATATTATCACTACAGATCATAATTGGCAAAGTATATTTACTTAAATTTCAAGTAATACTCATAGATGATCCTTGGGATTTAGGTAATATAGACTGCCTCTGGTAACATCTCTATTATCACCAAAGCTAATGGAACCTAAAACTTGATAATTAAAATGAATAAACAAACAGCTTAGACTTACATCCTCTGGTCTTGGTTTGTCAGGAAACCTTGAAGCACAGACCAAGAATGTAATAGGATCTGGTTTTCCTTTAGTCACTTCTGGATCTGAAGAACCTGCAGTGATGTGGTGGAAGCATTTAAGTAGTTCTTTATGGTTCTGCATTTTCTTGGCAACACTATCTTGGCTTGAGCTAGTGGCTATTGCTAATGGAACACCTTTCTTATATAGATGTTGGGCTAACTTTTGAGCTCCTGGAAAAAAAAGACAATATACTACCAGAACAAATATTTTGAGTAAATGTCTTTCAAATCAATCATATAAAAAAAATTATAGGGGTGAATTTAATAGAGATTGAAAATAAGTTATTATACATACAAAGATCAAACACTTAGAAAAAAATTCCTTCAATCCGGTCGGATTCGAACCATGGTCTTCTAGCAAACCGTGCTGAACGCTAACCCAACTAAGCCACTGAACGAACCAGTGGACCTCACGAACACACAGAAAAAATCCTTTGTTCTGGCCAGATTCGTTCTGTGGCTTAGTTGGCATAGCGTCAGACGCGTTTTCTAGGAGACTTCGGTTCGAATCCAGCCGGATTGAAGGATTTTTTTTAAGTGTTCCATCTTTGTATTAATAATTTATAACTAGTGGAGTAATTTCACAAAAAAATAGTTGAATATCAATTCAATACAAAAATTAAGTTATACATTTAAATATACTTAGTGAAAGAAGCAAAATGCATTCATTACAATAAGATAATTTACCTGGCATAAGTTTCACACTAGGAAACACGGCTTCATATATCTTATTACATTCTTGCGTGAATTCTTTCTCAGTGAGGGGTATGTTCAGTTCACGAATTATTTTGTTTGCACATTCCTGACCTCGGAGTCCCAACAAGCTAGCTTTCATCTCCCATGTAAATTGTTTCCCATATCGGCTACACACTTTTGTAAAAGTTTCTGTGTATAATTCTTCCGAGTCTGAAATACACATGACGTATTTAACAATTTAATGCCTAACCTCTAAAACTAAACTACTATTATGAAAACCGTAAGCTAACCTAAAAGTAAACCATCTAAATCAAATAGTACATGAGTTACTTTACGAAAAGACATTTGTATTTGGTTTGGTTTATAAAGAAACCTAGGCACGACGCGGCAATGGATAGAAAGTAAGGCCGTTGCCAACTATGTGCACAAACTATTATGAATATGAGATACTACGCTACGTACGTATGTGAACCACAAACCAATAGTACTATCTGTGTTATGTGTCCGATAGCTTGCAGTCAGGGGTGGTCAGCTTTCTAAGCGGCCAATGCCAACAATGGCAGGATTTGCAAAAAAAGAATAGTGCTCTGCGAAAGAATGAGATAGTCGGATTCATAAATTTACGAGCACGATTAAATAGTTATCTACCATTTTGGTACATTTTATTACTTGACGAATACAGTTTTTTTTCAATTATTTGTATCATAGAAACCATGGTGTTCTAATATGAACACTATGATTTCTGTAATATTGTCTTTGTTGAAGATTCTAATTTTCACCTAATTTTAGACAAATGAACCTTATGTTGACAATTATCACAACCAAATTTTGGTAGAACTTATGTTTCTGCGTGATGGCAACTTCTTCACAGTTGTCAGAGTTTTCAAATCAAGATGGCTACCATGAAAACTTGTGTGAGAAATTCTTTTTCATAAACTACTAATACCAGTTCTTTTCTCTGCATTTAGCAGCAGTTTTTGTGTATTTGCCGGTTTGTTATCGATTTTCTGAATTGCGAGATAGTGACTCGTGTGCGAAATTGACGCTTTTTGTTTTGTGAATTCGATAATTACGAGAGAAAGACTTCTGTGCGAAATTGACGCTTTTTGTGTTGTGAAACCTTACATTACGAGATAGAGACTCATTCTTTTTGCGCGATACTGACGCTTTTATGTTGTTTTTCCACCATGACTGGAAAAGGGATTGTTAAGTGCGCAAAATGCGGTATAACCTCAAAGGAAAATTCTTCTTTGACCTTTCACAGGTTTCCTCTACCGTCTATACATGGATCTCTAAAGTAACGTTCGTTTTTGCTCCAGCATTGACCCAGCAACTCCTTCAGCCGAAGGGCAAACAAAAGATGAAAGTTCGACTAGCTGCTCAAGTTTTGAGTCATTCCATTGCAGCAGGATTATTTGCCAAAGTAGCCCAAAGTAAGTTTCAACATAATATGTCTATTATGTACTGCCATCTTTCAAGCCTCTTTTCCCGACTGTCAAGACTTATAAAGAGGATCATGTTTTTCTCACGAGCTTGTGAATATGACTCATATCCATTTTTTTATGTTGCTTTATAGAGACTAAACAAGTAAACTGATTTTGACAAAAGACTATTAGGCATTTGATTGGTCGTAACAACGGTTTGTTCTAGTGTTACTACCAATATTAACGTTTTGTTGTGGAAAATTACAAAAATGCCAAACGGCGCCACTAATACCCATACTCATTTAAATGTAATAAGTCTAGAGTGTCATGTCATGTTAGATGAAATTCCTTTTAACATAAAAAGTTTATTGTTTACTTTCAGACGAATTGCCACAAGACGCCGTGTGGACCGCGAAGCTTATATCCAATATGGACAAATTATTTGACGCCATGAATGGTGACACGCCGGACAGAAAAAGGGGAAAAAAATACCTAACCAACATGTCCTCAACCAGCCCTCATTTAGATTTTTTTAATAAAATGAAAGTTTTTTTCACAGAAATGGAGTTTTTAGGGGCTAGAAGTAAGCCCCCATCACAAGATGGCTGGTTGAGGACGATGAACGCAATTGAGCGAATATTTAAAAACTTAAAAAAGTATAATATAAACACATTATGTGTCCGAAGGCTCAATCAAGATCGTCTCGAAAACTGTTTCGGGTGCATTCGAAGCAACTGTGGTTGTAATCCGAGCCCCAATTCAGTTCAATTTATTGCAGCATTAAAAACTAGCATAATAACAAATTTAATTAATAATAATAAAAACAGAAACTGCCTGGATGACAATAATGATATATTGGATAATCTTAAAGTGTTTCTTCATAAAGGTTGTAACCAAAAAATAAATGACGTAGACGGTTCTACACCTTTTCCAGCGGAAATTTCTGTTGAAGGTGTAGAAGAGTTAGATGTACCTCAGATTTCTGGAGAAATGCAAGCATGTGCATATGTGTGCGGCTTTATCGCAAGAAACATAACTATTAATTGCGAGCAATGTAAAAAAATTATGCTTGCTGATCTGAACACTGAGGTATGTCATTTATTTACATCATTTAAGGAATACGATGACGTAGCATGCAGTTTAAAATACATCCAGCCCAGTTTCTGTGAAATGGTTGAAAATGCTGCAAGATTAATAAACAATTATTTAAAAGAAAATTCACATAATGAAAAAATTAAATATAATTTATTTAAAAAATGCGATAATTTAAATAAAGATTGGCTGAAGGGGTGTGACGAACATTGTGAAATAAATTTTAAAAGAATAATTGATAGTACAGTTGTAATATGTCTGAAACGGTTTTGTACTGTCAAAAATCGAGAATTTGTTGAGGAAGCCTCAAAAAAATCGATGTTAAGAAAAATTAATATACTAAAACATGTTTAAAAAGGTTGTATTATTTCACATTACTTAAAAATTCCTGACATGAAGAATTTTCGTTTGATGTTTTTGTACAATATTATTTAATTTTTTATAATTGTGGCGAAACAGGACACGAAAATTCTATAACTTGATCGATACCGAAAATTGCAATTGTAAGCGTAATTGACAATTATTTAAATGGTACATTCAACATTTACATTTAATTTACAAATGTACTCATTTAATTAATTGTCAATTACGCATACAATTGCAATTTTCGGTATCGAAATATAAAAACACATGAAAACACTATTCAAATCTCCCGCGTTTTCAAAAGTTACCGATGGCACGAACGGTGGCGTTTCAAGTAAGCATTTTTATTGTATGAAGCTATCGTTCTTCCCTTTAGGGTAATATTGTTCTGTGCTTGCAGTGCACTGCGTGAAGTTTTCGAATCCTTCAAAGAAAAATGTTCAACTTTAGAATAGCTGACGTCGACGTAGATCTCGTCAAAAGGAACCCCCCCACCAATTTTCATTTTTAGGAAATCAAAGATTTTCAAAAAAATAATTTTTGAAATTCAATGAATTTTTTTTTAAATTTATTGCTGGCCATGGAAACAAAGTAAAGTCCTTCAGCCGAAAACATAAACGTTTAATTATATTTCTGTAAATATAGCCACCACAAAGAGGATAGGCAATTTAAGGCGGCGTGATTGGATTGACTCGGGATTCCTTAGAACGGGCCGATACGGGTATTTTAGTTCGAGATTCGTATAATTTCGCGTTTTAATCTTCGATTAAGGCACAATAGCACTATCCTATTCCACTTTAAACTAGATTTCACAAAATAATTGAAAGTCAAAATAAAAACGACACTTTTCCCTCCAAAAGGCCCAGAGATTTCATATATATATATATACAAAGTACTTTGTGGCCCAGAGCGAATCCTGAAAATTAATGATATTTGAAATTTTTTTTTAAATTTATTAAGGCTTTGGCAAGGCCATAAGCCTAAACATGAAGTTTAATTATGTTGATGTAAATATGGCCGCCACAAAGAGGATAGGCAATTTGAGGCGGCGTGTTTGGATTGACTCGGGATTCCTTAAAACAGGCCGATATGGGTATTCTACATCGAGATTCGTATAATTTCGCGTTTTAATCTTCGATTAAGGCACAATAGCACTATCCTGTTCCACTTTAAACTAGATTTCACAAAATAATTGAAAGTCAAAATAAAAACGACACTTTTCCCTCCAAAAGGTCCAGAGCGAATCCAGCAGAATCCAGATATTTGAATCGTGAGAACATGGTGAGAACCATAGAAAGAGTATAGAGAGATTTTTTTTATTTGGGTGTCTGACATTTAAATAGTTTAACAGCTTGGGACACAGTCTTTTAGCCAAACTAATTAGATATTGTAAAAATATAATAAATAATCTTAAGGTTTGAACATGTTATATTGACATATATAAATCAGACGTTATATGTTTATGATGCATTTAGACGTTGAAAACGTAAACATTTTATTGTCTTTGTTTAACTACTGCGTGCTGTCGTAAGCCGTAAGAGATAGCACTACATATACTAAATCTATGGCACTACATTGATTTATGTCAAACACGGGAATCGAAAATACGTATATTTTTCTGCCTATAAACCCTACAATAGTCCAAATATCTCAGTAAATTCGACTCATTTTAAGTAGTTTATTCATAAGTCTTGCCGAATTTTGCTTTGGTTACTTTAGATTGCCTGTTTGTTAGTATATTTTTAAAGATCAATGATTACATTATTATTATTTTTAAGGTTTACGTACAAATGAAAAAAGAAAGAAAGAATGGTTGGAAATTATAGCACTGCCGAACATAA
The DNA here is from genome assembly GCF_003589595.1 of Hyposmocoma kahamanoa. Classification (NCBI taxonomy): domain Eukaryota; kingdom Metazoa; phylum Arthropoda; class Insecta; order Lepidoptera; family Cosmopterigidae; genus Hyposmocoma; species Hyposmocoma kahamanoa. Next base: position 2,689,601 of record NW_020656077.1, read on the forward strand.
ACATTGGATCAAATACCATCTTCGTTTGTTCGCTCCATTTTGAAGTCAAATTTGAATAGAACTTTGAATGTAATCTAGTTATTACATTATAATGCAATTCCATCGTTACATTTATTGATAAATAATTTTACATTTAATTTTGATTAAAATGGCTCATTACTTGCCTAGTAATAATAGCCTAGTATTAATCATACTTTGATTACAGTAAACTATACTTTGCAAACATAAAAAATAGTTTCAACATTCAAGTTATACATTTGCATGTCGATATTGACTTGTCTATGATTATGGTACATACAACACTAAGGGTCGTATTCTAGAACTCTACTCGATGCTCAAGTCATGATTTGAGTATGGCTTAAAGCATTCGAAATCATACTCAAGTCCCTGCCATTAGGGTCGTATTTCCAGTGCTTGTGTTGCCAGTGCAATCCTGACTCGAGCATTGAATAGAGTTCTAGAATACGACCCTAAATCCGCCATTTGTGGTGGACATTTTTGGTTTAGGTATGGACGTTTATTCCGTAGGTATAAGGCAGCTCCATTCCTTTATTTTTTTCCATCCTTTAGGGGTTGGAACGATAATTTATCAGTGGTAGGTCAAGAGCACGTCAAGCTTGACAGTTAAGATTTAAATCCAACTCTATGTGGCTTATGATAAGCGCGGTCCAAATTTCAGCGTAGGGTCCAAAGTACAAGTGTCAAGCGTGACGTGCTCTTGACTGTACGTACAATAATGATATTCTTTGTGATATTCTCTTTTATGAATTCATCGTATTTGTTTAACCAAAAATATGTGATGGTACTTGAGGTACATCTTTGGTCGAAAGTTGCATGGAAGAAAAAATGGATCTATTTGAAAATATTTGTATGTTTATTTGTTTTGTAAACACTATTGCTATTCTTACACCGTTTATATCAAATTCGAAACATTATTTGAATGACGTTTTCTTTAAAATAGGTAGTAATAATAATTCTTTAAATGCACAACGAAAAGACATTAAACAGGACATAAAATACACAAAGGTAAGCTTATGTCTGGAAGAGATCTCTTCCAGTCAACCCTAGTCGTGGTGAATAGAGAAAGTCTGCGGGACTATTATTGTAACAATAAATTCATTAAAATTGAAATGTGAATATAAATATTAATGATGACAATATAACACAAAAATACACCCACATAAACTTTGCATACATAAATACGTACATATACAAATACATTACAATCTAAGCAATTTATTATTAGTTAATATTTATATGAGTGATTAACTTTAGAGTTTAACAGGAAGTGATTAGCCCAGTTCAAGAAATCACTATAAGTCCATTTTCATGATTTTTGAACTGATAACATAGAATTAAGTAGTATTTTTCTCTACCGACTGCCATTATTATATTCTCTTTAAAAGTAACTGAGTGCGTATTTTCACTTTCAAATTTAACTTTCAAAAACATAAGTCTACATAGACATAAGTCCCATGCAAGAAATCACTTTGTCCTAATGTTTTTCATGAAATTAAGAAAAAAATTCGACCACTGAAGTCAGAGAATTTAGCCCTTCTGGGAGAAATGCCCTAATAATAACAGTCTAGAAAAAGCGAAGTCAGAACGTACTCAAGAACTACATTTAAGAAAATTAGAAGTATTTTTAAAACGTTTGTCCAAAGTTCAAAAGGAAAAGAATGTAACTAAATAATCAATCTGTATGGACTACCAGAAAAATTTACCACTGCCCGTAAGAAATATTGGCCTACGTCAATTGTGGCTCCATAATTTTGGTGTGCATGCGCGACAATACTGCAACTATGTACCTATTCACCGAACAATATGCACTAAAAGGGCCAAATGAAGTTATTTCTGCATCAAATGATTACATTCAAATTCACTGTCTCGTCGACAAGCTAATTAAAAAAAACTGCGGTTCAGAGACCAAACTGTTATAGCATAGGGTCGTATTCCAGAACTATACTCAATGCTCAAGTCAGGACTTGAGTATGATTTAAAGCAATAGAAATTATACTCAAGTCCTTGTGTTTAGGGTCGTATTTCCAGTGCTTGAAATCATACTCAAATCCTGACTTGAGCAATGAGTAGCGTTCTACGAGTAGTTCACTTAGGCCTGATAAAAAAATTTCAACGCCCACCACCCCAAAAAATAATTGAAAACACATATTTTTACATTAACACAAGAAATCACAAAGAAAAAAGTGGAGTAGTTTATATACGAGTAGATAATTCAATTTTTATTTTTTCAATTGCGGTAGCACCCCTTGGACAGCATCAACGCCCCCCAGTTGCTTCTTTAAAAGACTATTCGGCGTCCACAGAGGGGCAGTAGGGACCGCTTTGGGAAACTATATGTTATAGCAAAATACGCTCTATTTATTAAACATTTACTTACCGCTCGCGCGGGCGAGACTGGCTTGCCTTAATAATTTAATAATATAGCCGCGCGGCGATCGCGCGGTTTATTATTTCGAGGAATTCAAATGTTGTTGCATAAACATAATTCATATTCGCCATGTGAAAGCGTCGTAGTCGGACGGATATTGCGCGGCGGCCATACGAAAATTTTCGCGTAGTGTAATTGGGCGCTCACAGGTTCAGGTTCACAGGGGGGTAAGAAAGTAAAACTAGGACTAGGAACGTAAAAAGTGAGGAACCGGGGGGTTGTGCAGGATTTTGTACATAAAACAACGTTGAAGTAAAAGCGTTAACCAGATTTGAACCTCCTAGACTTTTTTACCGGGATTATCTGAAAGAAGAAGTTTATGCAAAACCGATATCAAACGTTGCCGAATTACGACGAAGAATCACGGAAGCTGTACAATAGATTTTAGCTGTTCGACAGAATTTACGACATTTGCACGATTGGTGAAAAGGTCATTTTTAAGGCGTTGCCGTGCAGTATTGATACCGGTGGAAAACAGTTTGAATACTTGCTGTAGTCTGTAATAAAATTATAATAATTTATTCGTTACTTTTATTTAAATCTCTATATCTGTCGAGAAATGTGGAATTTTGAGACTGTTTGCCTCACTCAATCATGCTTACCATTTTTACCTCACTCTAACTCCGACTACATGGATATGAAACCTAAATTAACTTTAGAGGCACTGAAAGCCATTTTCACTTAGAAAAGATAACCTTTTTAAATTGGCCTCTTTTTAGAAAAATCAAAAATATTTTTTCCGAGAAGCATGACGCAGAAGGTTTTATACCATTTTGGAATCATGATTAGTTGCGCCAACTTTTGTAAGAAGTTGTCATGGTAGCCTAAGTACATTTTTTTACAGTATGGGGTGTCTACTATATTACCTTAAAAAATATCTGCTAAAAATTTTAAGAAAAAAATTAAATACATTATTTTTTTGTGCTGGAACTTTAGCAATTTTCTTTGGCATTGTGCTCTTTAGCTGGGCTTTTTAGGTTACCGTTACAAAAACTAGAACAGCAAAATTAGCAAATTTGTAATAGTAGTACTTAAAAATGGTGTACGGTCGTACATTTTCAACATTTTTCATTAAAATGCTTATATCACAAAAAAAAAACATTACTCCGATTTTTTTAACATTTTTTTCTGGGTGTTACAAACTAAGCAACATCCTGTTCTCAGGTTATTGAACGGCAAGAAAATTTAAAGCCGCTTGAGAGAATTGTAACAAAAGTGCAAACGCCTACTAACTTTATTTTCCTGTTGTCTCCAGGACAATTGGAATGTGACGACAAACGATACTCTCTTCAGATAAATATTTTGTTTGTCTTCGTTCTTTTTTTGTTTAATTAAATCTATTTCTCTAGTGAAATGGTGTACAAGTCGAAAAAGCCAAGTTTACAAAGAAACGCGAAAAACACAATGCTTATATCACAAAAAAAAAACATTACTCCGATTTTTTTAACATTTTTTTCTGGGTGTTACAAACTAAGCAACATCCTGTTCTCAGGTTATTGAACGGCAAGAAAATTTGAAGCCGCTTGAGAGAATTGTAACAAAAGTGGAAACGCCTACTAACTTTATTTTCCTGTTGTCTCCAGGACAATTGGAATGTGACGACAAACGTTTCTCTTCAGATAAATATTTTGTTTGTCTTCGTTCTCTTTTTGTTTAATCAAATCTATTTCTCTAGTGAAATGGTGTACAAGTCGAGAAAGCCAACTTTACAAAGAAACGCGAAATACACAACGCTTAATATCATATTAAGCTTTAATTGTTTTTCGCGTCTCCTTGTAAAGTTGGCTGTTTTGATTTGTATCTCTTTTCACTAGAGCCACAGAAATACATACATACATTTGACGAATTTTCTCCATCGGGGTAGGCAGAGACTATAGCCTACCATTTATGAAATAATTGCACATATTATTACTGTTACTTCTTTAATTTTCTGTGTATTTATTGCGTTTCATGTGACTTCCGGTAAATTGGGATGTTGTTCTCACCGCCTATGATGGCACTCTACATATGTATTGTGTTGGCCATAAGCACAATAGACAAATGCCGTACTACGTTGTAGATATTTTCCTTCCGCTAAATCTTTAAGCGTGTAGCAATTTTAGTGTCGAAATCTTCACCATCACCGTGTTGTTCAGTAAACCTTCTATACATATAAGCATATGGCTTCTGAATTAGCTCATACGTCTCTTCCTGGTCTCATTGTTATTTACTTAGTGACGATCTTATTATCCCTTGACGTTGTATTATAAATTGTTATATTGTAACATTGATTCACGTTAAATATTAGGGGTTAAAGTATGAAATTGCCGTTTTATTGCAATAGGTTCTTTGAATTTTCATAGAATCTTCATGGTTTGAGGTTTTCGAATGAAACTTTTTTCAAATGGTTTCTGTGATTTTTTTTTTTTTAATTTGAAACATTTGAATATCGACTTTCAATTGTTTTTGTTATTCAATTTAGACAAGAAAGATGGATACTGCGAAAATTCGAGTGATTTTTGAATACGAGTTCCGACGCGGAACTAACGCGGCAGAAACAGCCCGCAATATCAATGCTGCGTTTGGAGAGGGGTCTACTAATGAACGCACCGTGCGATTTTGGTTTAAACGCTTTCGT